>NC_060129.1:63991076-64301681 GCF_021461395.2 Schistocerca americana
GGAGTGTGCGCTGACATGAAACTTCCTGGCAGATTAAAACTGTGTGCCCGACCGAGATTCGAACTCGGGACCTTTGCCTTTCGCGGGCAAGTGCTCTACCAACTGAGCTACTGAAGCACGACTCACGCCCGGTACTCACAGCTTTACTTCTGCCAGTACCTCGTCTCCTACCTTCCAAACTTTACAGAAGCTCTTCTGCGAACCTTGCAGAACTAGCACTCCTGAAAGAAAGGATATTGCGGAGACATGGCTTAGCCACAGCCTGGGGGATGTTTCCAGAATGAGATATTCACTCTGCAGCGGAGTGTGCGCTGATATGAAACTTCCTGGCAGATTAAAACTGTGTGCCCGACCGAGATTCGAACTCGGGACCTTTGCCTTTCGCGGGCAAGTGCTCTACCAACTGAGCTACCGAAGCACGACTCACGCCCGGTACTCACAGCTTTACTTCTGCCAGTACCTCGTCTCCTACCTTCCAAACTTTACAGAAGCTCTTCTGCGAACCTTGCAGAACTAGCACTCCTGAAAGAAAGGATATTGTGGAGACATGGCTTAGCCACAGCCTGGGGGATGTTTCCAGAATGAGATATTCACTCTGCAGCGGAGTGTGCGCTGATATGAAACTTCCTGGCAGATTAAATCTGTGTGCCCGACCGAGATTCGAACTCGGGACCTTTGCCTTTCGCGGGCAAGTGCTCTACCAACTGAGCTACCGAAGCACGACTCACGCCCGGTACTCACAGCTTTACTTCTGCCAGTACCTCGTCTCCTACCTTCCAAACTTTACAGAAGCTCTTCTGCGAACCTTGCAGAACTAGCACTCCTGAAAGAAAGGATATTGCGGAGACATGGCTTAGCCACAGCCTGGGGGATGTTTCCAGAATGAGATATTCACTCTGCAGCGGAGTGTGCGCTGATATGAAACTTCCTGGCAGATTAAAACTGTGTGCCCGACCGAGATTCGAACTCGGGACCTTTGCCTTTCGCGGGCAAGTGCTCTACCAACTGAGCTACCGAAGCACGACTCACGCCCGGTACTCAGAGCTTTACTTCTGCCAGTACCTCGTCTCCTACCTTCCAAACTTTACAGGAGTGCTAGTTCTGCAAGGTTCGCAGAAGAGCTTCTGTAAAGTTTGGAAGGTAGGAGACGAGGTACTGGCAGAAGTAAAGCTGTGAGTACCGGGCGTGAGTTGTGCTTCGTTAGCTCAGTTGGTAGAGCACTTGCCCGCGAAAGGCAAAGGTCCCGAGTTCGAATCTCGGTCGGGCACACAGTTTTAATCTGCCAGGAAGTTTCAAACTCTGTATGTTGAACACGATTACCTAATTTTAAATAATGTTCACAACACTGCATTCAAATCCTCGAGTGTCCTCATTCATCCGACATAATATGAATCGTCTCATAAGCAAGACAGCCTACTCCGTAGATCTATGTTAACAATACAACACATACACCGCAAATGCTTGACCCATGTTACGAGTAGTGGTGGGCAGGAAATCGCGTATGTTAGAAATCACAGTGACTGAGAAGTCACAGATATCACAGTAGCAACTTTACAGAATCTAACTGCGATTTCAGTCACAGTTAGCAGTCGCAAATAGTATTTCACATTCAAAGACGTGAGCCATCTATTGGTCGAATTTAGCACTGCTTTCTGCGATTTCACTGACAAGTCGCAACTAAGAGTCGCAAGTAGCAACTAAAAAGCGCGGTTAACAGTGGCATCTGTTGTCCGAAGTTCGTACTACGTCCATCTCTGCGGTACGCTATGGAGTCTAACTGCGATTTCCGTGACAAGTCGCAACTAAGAGTCGCAAGTAGCAACTAGAAAGCGCGGTTAACAGTGCCATCTGTGGGTCAAAGTTCGTACTACGCCCATCTCTGCGGTACGCTATGGAGTCTAACTGCGATTTCCGTGACAAGTCGCAACTAAGAGTCGCAAGTAGCAACTAAAAAGCGCAGTTAGCACTGCCATCTGTTGAGCAAAGTTCATACTACGCTATTCGCTACCGAGTCAAACTGCGATTTCTGTGACAAATCGCAACTAAGAGTCGCAAGTAGCAACTAAAAAGCGCAGTGTCATCTGTTGACCGAAGTACGTACTTCGTTATGAGAGCCTTGTGCCTCACGAGATCTATGTGCTGTGTGTGCATATGAAGGGCTTATTTCAGTAGTGGTACAAGTCCATTTTTGTTAATTTTGAGATACAGAGTCGTAAAGTTAAATGAGCGCTGACAAATCTGCATTTGAGATACCAGAAATATTCAAGCATTTGGCTTCTTGCTAGAGATGAACCTTTATTTATGTTTGTTTGGATCACTAATTTCAGAAGCATTATAGACAGAAAAGTGGAGGTAATGGACTTGTACCACTATTGAAATAAGCCCTTCATATTATATGACGACATGCACATTCAGCATCAGTTATGGTTGGTCAAATACTGCTGTGACTCTGAATGTATTATATTAATAAGAAGCAACATTGCCTTTTTCTCCTGAAAATATCAAGTAACGTAACAAATGTGTTTGATTCTGCTTCCAATATGACAGTTTTGGTTAATACTCCACATGCCTACAGGATTTTGCAATGTTAACACAGCAGAACTCAGACATCTGTATAAGTGTAGAGAAATGAAAACAGTCATATGAATGCCTCACTTTTGTTCCGACACAGTTCAAGACTCGGGAGAAAAGTTTTACACCTGGTGTTCTACATGGCAACTTCACACACAAGAACTTTTTGCCGACACTACTACCACCTACATAAGTAAGCTTTTCCTGTGTCACTTTCAAGTAATGCACTTAAGCTATTCCTGATTTAACTGGAAGATCTGTACTTCCCCACTTTCATAACAACAGCCTCAAAATGCATATTGTAGACTTCGGGATATGTCACACCAAGATTGTGCAGAAAGGGGGGGGGACACCAAGATTGTGGAGAAAGGGGGGGGCGGCACGTCTGTAATCAACAAGTGTTTACCAATAAATAAGTGGCGGAAAATTACGGGTATAGGACGGCTTAACATGTGGAAAATGAGATTTTCATTATTCACTCAATGTATTTAACATTTATTATTCCTTTAAAATCGCACAACTTCAATAAAACACTTTAATCAGTCGGACACTAATTTCATAATTATTTCACTTTTAAACTGCAAATCCTCTAAGAGCTGTCTTGAATCTTCACGAGTCTCTCTCAACAGCCTTGATGTGGATAGATATGTACAGCAACCAGTAATCAGTCAGAACTGCGTCTGCAAAAACACAAGGATTATTAAACAATTTTTGCTGTCACTAATTACTAGCAATATAATTGACAGAGTAAATTGCTAATATTGGCTATATCACATTCGCAAGAACGATCTCACTTAAGTAATTAAGTCCATCAAAACGCTTAGAAACTAACCTCTCGTCTGACGAAAACGGTCTAAGGACTGGCAATTTCTTCAGATCTGTTGACAATGATATTTTGAATTATCTCTTTACTGAGTGACTGAAATGTAGTTCAGGTACCTATGAACATAACAATATGTTAGAATTCATTTTCTAAACACGAACTATTACGGTACTGTGCGGCTACTTACATTTTAATTACACTATTAATATTTTCACAGTTGTTTCTTTAATACAAAATTAAAGCCAACGGAAAAATAAACGTAAAACATACTTACCAATGACATGTTTGTAGAGATGCAATTTTCTGTGTGGACAGATGTAACTTTTTCATACGGTGGTGCGTCACAGAAATCGCAGAAGTTGCAGAAATAGCAGTGGCGGATGGATACGCGAATTAGGCTCCTTAACTGCGACTGAAAACTAGCATTCACAGAAATCACTGATATCGGAAAATCGCAGTATAGCCCAGCACTAGTTACGAGGTACAAACCATTCAAACATGTACCTCGTCAAACATTATAACGTATGGAAATGGATTCAATATACAATTTTTCCGGCAAGGATACGCCATAGCTGCGAACTATATAGCATTTGCCACGAACTACCATAACGAGTATTAAATATTTTTGTGATAAGTACTGCAAATATTCGAGCCCTTACATCAAAGTCTTTAAAGAACAAGAGATATATTATTGTGGAGTTGAACTCTACTTCAAATACTATCTGACAAGACGTCAAAATGCGAAATAAATGTGACTTCCAGCTGTCGGCTGCTACTGGTCGGCGAAAGGCGGGCCACACAACTGTTGCCTGGCGTTGCCAACAGATGGCAGGGCGGTAGTTAGTCTTTTGCTCACGGCACTACATGTTGGTTAACTATGTAGTATTAACACCTGTATGCAAGAACATCGACTTCTTTACTGATACATTAGTTCCCCACTAATGGTCAGACTGATGAAATATAAACCACTCTTCAAAGTTTAGGCGAATTAAACATCGTTTCAAACTAAATAAGAACATGGCTATGAAATATGTTATTTTCTTTTTCATGCACATCCTCTCCCGAAACAATGTCCATATCATCCCTGGTTCTATGGGGAACATATACGTTTTGGCGATCCTCACATTAGAGTCTGACTGTCTTTCTCGCCGTCTCCGAACGTTTCTGGAATTCAGTTCCCACATGTATCATAACACAAAACTTCTTTCTAGCGCAACAGGGAGATACTCTAAGTCTCCCATCGCATTTA
This sequence comes from Schistocerca americana, assembly GCF_021461395.2. NCBI lineage: Eukaryota > Metazoa > Arthropoda > Insecta > Orthoptera > Acrididae > Schistocerca > Schistocerca americana. Next base: position 63,995,720 of record NC_060129.1, read on the forward strand.
ATATCCACATTTGTCAATCCTTTCACTAAATTTGTAGTAGTTGTCTGTTCACCTAAACGCAAAATATTCGTCAATGCGCCGCTAAATGTACCCTTCAGAAAACGCTGTAACAAAGAATCTCTTCAGAGGAGAAAAATAAACAAGATCTGAAGATCGCAGAAGACTAGTAGCGTTCGGTGGAATGCAAATGAACTATATGTTATTTTTCTCACAAAGCTCTGAAGATTTCATTGAGATTTGAGAAGAGAGAATATTTCAAATATTAATCTCCTTCATTCCTTATTTGAGGCAAACATGAGGAAGTGAGTTTGAATTCAATTGTCAATCAACTCTGTTCTAGCCACCCACTCTGCTGTGTTTATTTGCATTCCAGGAGGTGACTGTATATCCAGTCAGTCCATTTTCGTTTACGTTTATCAATAAGATAAGGCGGAAGGAATTCTCCTGCTGCATTCCCCAACAACATAAGAGTGAAGCACGGTCTTGAGGTGTCCTCAGTTTTCTCAGGACGTCGACATGTCCATCGAAATAAGAGCTTTCGTTTGCTGGTATGTCATGAAACACATTTTCATCAAAACTGTAAACTTTTCAGCAGGACCGCCTTTAACGTCAGCTTTGTATTTCTCTAAAAAAGATATTGATTACATTCTCATTTACAGCAGCACCCTTCGTTTAAATATTGACTTTAAAATTGTGAGACAGTTCAGAACTATGTCTCTCTAAAAATGCCTTTCCCCAGGCCAATTCAAGCATATTATCAGCAAGGCAGTCCACTGTTCTTTTTCAGGTGACATGATTTAACCATGCACCTGAAGTCAGGTATTGATATTGGAAGAACCGTGTCACTGACAATGATACAGTCTTTGACAAAACATCTCTCTTCAGTCTGGGTAAGAACAGTGGGCCTTCCAGCTTTTCCGTCATTCTTGTTTCTCGAATTGTTCACAATGGTTTGTCTTGGAATGTAATACTTCCTTGCGGCTTTCCTGTGTCCATTTAGTCGAGAAGTAATTTCTTCTAATATCTTCTTGATTTACATTCGAATGACCGGTTTCGTGCCATATTCCTGAGAACCTGGTTTTGGACGTTTCTGTCATTCTGCAGTCTGTAAAAGAAAAACATAGTAAGCCTACTGTACTGTTTTAATTCGCGGCTTATTGGAGGCTTAGAAAGAATATTTAAGCTTATTTATAATTGCACCTACAGTACTCTTCGAATAATTTGGAAGAGTGTAGAACAATTCTACTTCCTTCTGCATAAGCCTCTATTGTTCTTCTCGATATCTGCACTGGCTCCAAAATTTCCTGAAAGATGTTACTTCTACTAATAGTCGATAGCGATATTGTGGTCGACACTAGAGGTACACTTAAAACACTTTAATCTTTAATTACACTCTCAGCGTAAAGTGTTCACCGATATGGCCAGATTTGTGTCTCACATATAGTTCGAATCAAAGGAATGCAGAGTACTACCTACTACACAGGTTCATAGATTGTTAAATTGTCCTAGTGTTAGTAACCACACGACACAGTCCAGTAGCTGAAAAAAATTCACCTGTGACAAACATTTAACCTATTATTTCACCATATCACTGCCCTCATACCCATTTAGAGAACTCGAAACAGTTATGATAGTGCACAAAAATAATCAAGTCCGTCAACACTGCTCTGCTAAGTGGTCATTGTTCATGAGCGTCAATAATCACGGATGTTCCTCTAATAAGTTTTCACTCGGAGTTAATTATTGATTACTGTCACAAAACTCACAAATGAAGCCCAGAGTTGAAGAAAACGAACCGTACACAAATAGCGCGAATATTTCAGAATGTTTGTTATCGTACTACGGCACACAGCTCACGACAAGAGACACAAGTGTTGCTCCACTTACCCTCAGCCACAGACTGCCTGACCTCAGCTGTGCTAGGTCCATACGTACATTCGCCTAGGAACACTATTATTGATAGCAGTCACTTTGCATGAAATATTTTAGTATCCTCAAAACACTAGCTTCCGAATTATCTACTTAATTAACAAATGCTGTAAATCAATGGGAACAAAAACAAAATCGCTAACATAATTATAATGCCCCAATTCAGAATAATCAGTGCACTACAAAAATGGTAATTTTTTGCTGGTGCAATGTTACTCTAAAATGACGTGTACTTGCAATTAGATGTGTCACAGTGTTTATTTCGACGCAGTAACTAATCGCTTGAAATAACATTTCACCACTGTAAACAGAAAGAGTTATTTGACTGTTTGAAAATGAAACATTATGCAGGAGGTCATGGTATTGAAATCTCTGCCTGTACTTCTTTCTTCACAACAAATGAGGTAACACTCGTTTCACTTTACTTCTTGCACACGTGACGTAATTTTGACGTCATACGCAAAAATCTACCACGGCTATCGAATTTCGTTTGCGTTCAATATGGGCCTCTCACAGGACTTTATCTTCGCGTACGGGATGTTTACAGAAAACGTCGTTCTTGGAATGATTTATTATAATCATTGCTATAATAAAAGTCACAAAATGATTTATCGACGGTTAATGTCTTCGTGTAAGAGTGTTCTTAGGAATGAGTTGTTATCGTCAATAATTGACAATTTAAAAAAGAAACAGCTTATTTTATAATCCGCAGTATGCCGTTTCGTGGTTACGAGGCGCTGATAACTTATCGCAGAGACGTTACCATTTATAAAGTCAGTTAATAACGTATTAACCGTTGACCCTCCAAGAGAGAATACGATAACGAAGACACAAGAAACAAATCACAACTGTGACGTCACCGCCACTAGGTGTCGCTGCAAACCAGCGTCAGCGCAAGAACGTGTACTTCTTCCGTGAGAGCGGAACAGACTTAGTTCTCGACTGTCAGTCTGTGTGCCATTTACAAAGAAACTGTGTCATTCCTGTAGGTTATAGTGCCAAATGCATGACACGCATGACACAATAGCCTTTAAAGTGTGCTACAGCAGTTAGTGTGATATAGTTTTAGTAAAAGTTAGCAGCCAGGATGCAGTAATTATTCTGGTGATCACGAGTTTAATTACTTTGACAAAATTGTAATTCACGGAGACATAAATGACTCACTAGAGATCGTATCGATATTGTCGCTCGGATAGTTGAGTCCCTCATGTAACCAAGTTTTAATCAACAAAGCCAAAAGAGAGATTTCGTAAATCTGATACGTCCTTATGTCCGTGTCATATGTACCAGAATACTGCTGCTAATGAAACGAAATCTTTGTAAGTAAAATATAGGCTTAGTATTATTATGCACATTCAGTGTTAAAAATGCAATTATGCATATTGGTAAGAGAAAATTTGGATAGAGGGGAAAATGACAAATGTAAATGTTGGTTTACATGTCACAAACTTTATTCCATTCTACTTTTCAGTTGACAATGTTCTCTCTTAGCTGTTTCTACAGTTATGGCAACGTTAATTTTCTCAACATGATTATTGAGAAACATATTACACCCATTTTTACTACACACTGAAGAAAGCTGTGATCTGTGTGATCTACCTTACTACAAGAAAACTCCCTTAGGAAGAAGTCCTCTCTTTTAATTACATCAACAGTAAATTTCTCTGGAAAGAGCATCTCACGAAGCTCTGTTTATGTTCTCTAGACACCAAGTTTTTAGCAACCAAATAAATGAAAATAACAGTATTAATAAACTCATTATTAGGTCATTATGGCATACTTCTGTCCATCTTTCTTATATTTTCATCATTTTCTATTACTAAAAGTCTTTTATCTCTTAATATGTTTCAGATGTCTCACATCTCAACTTCTTAAGAAAAGCTCTGGCATAATACCCTGACAAGTATGTGAAAACAGGCAAGTATTCCTGAACAGACTGAACTCGTTCCTCACTGAAATCTATTATACTGTAAAAGTTTGTTGGTGGTGATGGAGGTAAGTTCACATCATCTACTCAGTCAGTTTTAAAAATGGTTCAAATGGCTCTGAGCACTACGGGACTTAACATCTGTGGTCATCAGTCCCCTAGAACTTAGAACTACTTAAACCTAACTAACCTAAGGACATCACATACATCCATGCCCGAGGCAGGATTCGAACCTGCGACCGTAGCAGTAGCGCGGTTCCGGACTGACCGCCTATAACCGCTAGACCACCGCGGCCGGCAGTTTTAAAAGAATGTGAATCTATTCCAACTTCTCGAAGAGCAGCTGATGGAATTTTCCAGGGCAGCAAGGTCTGAATCCTTAGCTTGAATTGAATGCCTCATACCTTTCTCAAAATACCAAAGATACCAATTATTGGGATCCTTCCATTGTTCGCTGTTTTCCAAATCTCGCTTCTAGAGCATCTGTCTGAACATTTCGTGGCAGAACATATTTAAAATTGGTGCCCTCACTGCAATACTTGTCATTTCTAGAATGTGAGTGGTATCTGATATGGCTGAATGTGTGTTATTGGGTAATCCATATGTGTAATCAGGGAAACATTTCCATATATCGAACCATGACAAAAAATCTTTCGAAATATCTAATGATTTCGTCACTTGAGCTGGAAAGCGGTTTTTACAGAGCATTCTTGAAATGGCTATCTCTACCAGGTAAGGTAACATTTAAAATGTTACACCATGTGTAAATTAATTTTGATGAATGTAGCAGTGCTCTCAAACCTTAGTAAGATTATGTATCCTCAAGGCTAAGAAATCTTGAACAACCATCCCAGTGGAACTATTAAGCAAAGGTTTGACAATTTGTCACTCAATGTCACTTTTAGAAACAGACTTTGAATTTGATTTTTTGGCAGATTTTGTTATCTGTGTACACTCAACGTTATGTAGCTTTTTAACTGCAGAGAACTTGGCCACAAGCAGTTCTATACTTTCTGAAACTGATTCAAACTGTGGGTTCTTTATTTTCTCATCAGTATCTTTTTTTTTGTTTCAGTTGTTTCTGACTTATTTTAATATGTGAGGAGAATATAAAACATAGAGAGATTGTGTGTCATCAAAAGGGTGTTTGTAAACAATTGATAGTTGAGGAGGGGAAGCAAATCATGATGTGGCCCATCTGATAATTGAATTATTCTCACTAACAACACAGGCTAATTAAAACCAGTGGCATGTAGTCTAAAAACTATTATCTTAATTAGAGTGAACGGTTCTTTACCATTCATGTTGCTAACTGGAGGGATAAAAACCTGAGCTCTAGTTGCCACATTTTTAGAACTGGCTGCAGATTCCAAAATATTATCTAATGTGAAGTCCAAATAAAGCCTCAATTGAATTTTATCAACTATTAGTGAAACAACTCGACCTGATTCACAAAGGAACTGGATTTTCTGTGTTGTATACGACAGAAAACTGCCACCTAGCTGCTCACCTGCTCAGTGTGTTACAAAATGTGGAGAAATCTTATGTAGTGTATTAGGATGGGATAGCACAAGACAGTGTGTGCTCCTTATAAACTCGTAAGCATGTGGTGATATTGAAAATCAAATACTACAAAACATAATATAATTTAGCGAGTATCTGTAATGATTCCTTTGCACACCCATTAAATTCACATGCTCACATAAACAATTAACGTTGCTGTTTTCAGTTTCTCCAAAAAAATTTACCATATTTTTCAAATCATTGGTTATGAATAGCAAATAGTCTGCTGTGAACTATTATTGTTCTTTCTGGTGAAATTTTCCAAATTATCAATAACGTCAAATAAGGCATTTAAATGGGTTATATTTAATGGGAAACTCTTTGTACCAAGTTTGGTGTTTTCACTTTTACCAAATATGTACTCTGGGCAGTATTTATCACAACGAAACGCAAAAGTGTAGAAATATCTGTTGCTTTTGTTAGAACAAAACTATAGGCACCATCTGACTTTATAATAAGCCAATATTTGTGCAGTTTGATACCCTCTGAGAACTTAAGAAAGGTATTCATATCCGCTGTTGAGTTTTAGGCACAGTTATTTACATTACTTTAACTTGATCCAGCGGCCAGCACTCATGTTTTACATTTCCATCAACAGAGAGGCCGTCATCGTATGATGATCAGCAATAATTTTAACTGTCAGCGCGGGTACAGTCTCAGCGTTAAGAGACTACACAGGAATTCGAAACATTTAAGTCTAGCTGTGCGGAAAGATAGTCGCAGACATCGACAGTAGGACTGCAATTAGATGGAGGGGCAGGATCCGATGGCGGTTTCCGTCCTGATCTTGCATGTTTATACAAATTTGATGCAGCAGACATACGGGGAGCGTAAGCGTCCGAAGTTCCGTTCCCAGTTGTTACAAGAATTTCACACAGAGCTGTTTTGGGGGCACTCTTTTGTGTTACGTGTCATCTTAGTTGCTGCGTTATCTCATCCTGACGAACTGAAAACTAGTAGGCTGGGTGGACATTTACTGACGATGACTTCAGACCTCTGGCAGGATACTCGGACAGTGGCGCCATGTGCTGTCGATATTGGTTAGGAAACACTTGTGTGTGCTGTCATAGCACAATACTCTAGTGTGTGGGTCTCATACCAGATAGCACTGATAGCAGCTACTGAACGTATACAGAGAAGGGCAGCACAAATTGTGACAGGTGTGGCTGACCCACGACAGAGTGTCACGCAAGTGTTGAAACAACTCATTCGGCAGACGCTTTAAGAGATCCACAAGTTACCCCACCAGAGGCCACTTACGACATTTCGGAAGCGAGGAGTCCAGAGGCGCCCTCCAGCCACTACGCGTCGCTGCCGTAAGGAGGCTGAAGGCAGTCAGGCCGGCCACAGCACGGAGACGTCTCAGCACTCGCCCTTAACGCACTCCGTACGCGAAAGGAAAGGGAAAAAGTATCGAAACTTGTTACCGTTCCAAGTACTCTCTGCCATGCACTTCAGACTGGTTTGCAGTGTAGTCCGGGGATGTAAATGTGACGGTCAACTTGGTGCTTGTAAATACGTCGCGTAAGTGGACGATTTAATGGAAAAATTGTGTACAATCGCGCGAGAAATGCAGTCATCAACGGAAATATACGGCATTTTTCAAAAGTACACTTTTACGTCTCCATATGCGTTTTAGAATCTGGTACGACGGTGATGTATTCTCGCCACCGTGAGTGATGTAATTGTTTGCCGATTCATGGAGAAAATGTGAATATTAAGTAACTGAACATACAAATATTTTTTGCTGGGGTCCGCCTTTAACAAAACACTATTTTCTTTCACAACCCAAACATATTTCACTAAAGTTGCAGCAATATCAGTGGGATTTTATTTTACGGCTGTTAAACATAAAGAATGTTCTTTGTTGTTTCTACACACGTAAATATTATTTTTTGAAATCGCAATTACATATTTTTGGAGGACATCTCTTATGTATTCATACCTTTTTACCACATGTTGTAGTTTTCCTGAGGTATTATGTCTTTATAGTACTTGTTTTCTTTCACAGTTTGTCATCTGCAACCATATAGAACTTAATGTAGACAAGTTGTTTAGCAAAAAGTACGATTTGGAAACTGTTATTGCTATGCCCGAAATTAATTATTTCTATGTGTGTGTGTGTGTGTGTGTGTGTGTGTGTGTGTGTGTGTGAAGGGTAATGTGGGGGAGGGCTTTTATAGGTTGGAGTTACCTAATAATTCTTTGAGGGCGGAGAAAGAGTTCCATTGCAGAGAACTGTATATTCATTTATTCCCGCTTTTCCTTCAACTATGACTTTTTGTATTAGATACTTTTCATCAATTATTACTTTATGTGGGGTGCTGTTGCCGCACTTGAGAATTTGCAAGGCAGTCTTGATATCTGTTGGGTTATTTATCTTGTACATAATGTGTTCAGCAAATGTGGAATGACAGTAGTTATTTTTTAATGCTCTTCTGCGTTCTGTGTATCTAGTATTAAAGTTTCTGCTTCTCTGTCCTGTATAAACTGATTTGCTATCCTGACATGTTAGTTGGTAAATACCAAATCTGTTGTGTTTATCTGTCTTTTGCTGGTTGTTCTTGGCTTTCTCTGTGATGAGTTGTCTGCCCTGTAGGCCAATTTTAACCATTGTTTTTTGAGTACGTTGCCTATTCTGTGGGCTACCTTGTCGTTGTAGGTGAAAGTGAACCAGCTGTTTATTTTTGTGGGTGTTTCTTGTTCATCTGTGCTCATATGTGTGTTCTGTTTGTTTGTAAGTTGGTGAGAAGGCTTTTGTTTTTGTGTGTTGGGTGTCCTTGATTGTGTTTTAATTTTGTGATTCAATTGATCTATAGCATTTGTATCGTATCCATTCTGTACACCTATTTGTCTGATCGTCGGTAATTCATTGTTATAGTTGTTTTCAATGAGTGGGGTTATGTTCAGGCTGTGCAGCTTCTATTGGAAACTGGCTAGTTTGTGCGCAATGGGTTTATTAGAACGTTTGTGAGTGGCTGTGCTGGTGGAGTTCACATTCCTGAAAATGGAGAATTGGTCTTGGTTGTTGCGTCTATATATTGTGAAATCAAGGAAACTTAACACTTTGTCGTTTTCTGTTTCTGTGGTGAACGTCTCTAGCTTTATATCTTCGTGGTCTTTTCGCGAGATATACGTAGGAGGTGTCAGTGTATTGATTGACTCTTCTAGCAATGTACGCTCTCGGAACATTAACAATAGACCGTGATGTGACGCAGAACGCCTCTCTTTCAGCACCGGCCACAGGAGTTGGGTGAGGATCTCCGGGATGCTTTCGCGCTCACTAAACGATCTTGTCGCGAAACGTACTGCTCTTCTCTGGATAATCTGTTTCCTCTATCAGCCCTACATGGTACGGATTCCATATTGATCAGCAGTATTCAAGTATTGGTAGAACGATTGTGTTTTATGCTACTACCTTTTTGATGGATTATATTTCCTGTGGATTTTTCCACTGAATCTCAGTCTGGCATCTGCGTCTCCTCATTTCTACAAGCAGTTTATCTTTGCAGATCGCTGGAGCAACGAAGGGCATTTAGCGACAGGAGGAAAGCGCAGGGTCGTACGACAGATGTACATAACTACAGACTTTTATCGTTTACGTAAATCTGTTTAAAAATTATGGGACATGTTCAGCGCGACATGTTCAGCGCGCACTGTCTTGACGTTCTTGGGTAACGAAAATATCTTCTATAAAAATGCATGCGGATTCTGCAAACAAGGAGTTTGCGAAATTCAGCTCGCTCTGTTCCTCAAAAAGGCATCGTTGCTCAGGTTCATGCCGTGTTTGTTGACAGCAGGAAGGCATTTGACACTGCCCCACACTGCCGTTTAGTTAAGAAATGCGAGCTTAGCAGGTATCACAATAGATTTGCCACTGGCTACGAGACTTCCTTACGGACAGAACTCAACACGTCGCTCTTAAGGGAACGAAATAGACAGATCTAACTGTTATTTCTGCAGTACCACAGGGATGTGTCATAGGGCTTTACCTTACACAGTATGTAAATGTTGTAGAAGGATACTTCGTGTGACGTTCATGTCACATCCCTGCCGGCGTTTATTACATTTTTGTTGCTGTGTTTTAATGCATGATGTAGGAAGATTTTGCTCCAAGAAGCGAATCTTTTATCACCTATATTTACTGCTTAAATATTAATCCAGAGTTATAGTGGTGCTGATGACGTTTCTTGCAGCTAGAACATGTTAATAACAACATCTGACGGTTTATAAGACGATTGTGCCTCTCTTTCTATGACAGCTGTACCACTCGCAATAATAATTTATGAGACATGTCCGTCCATCATTGATTCCCGGTCAGTATTATTTCTTATCGCCAGCAATCAGTTACTTATGAAAGATTATACTTAGTAGTAGGGGATGTGTGATAAGTGCCCCTTGAGCACCAGGCTTATAAAGTATGTGTTTGTGCTCTGACATGTGCAAAGGAAATGACTGTGTCCAGTCGTAAGGAAGGTATGGATTTGACGTGGAATACTGTGATAGCAAAGCAAAGAGTATGTCAAGTCATAATAATGGTACAGATATTTCAATTTCCAGAGCCACAGCCGTCAGCGGGGTGTATTTCTGATACTTTGCCCATTGTAGCATGTCATCCAATTGAGACCGTGATCCTAATATTTGTTTGTAAGTACAGTGACGAAACATATATGTGTCCGATGTCGTAGGATGATTCTGTGTGTGTGTGCTCGGCGCGTCGGTGGCTGTGGCCTGCAGTGGGAATGATCCACGTCTGCCACTGACGGTAGGAGCCCTCCGAATGGAGAGGCCGTCCTCCAGGTTACGTTTTTTATGTGGACTGAGTGTTTGTGCACTGCATTGTTTTTGGGTGTTTAGGAATTTTGAGGGTTTTTGGATATCATTACACATGCATTATTTCGGTGATCTATGAGCAGTTTGCATGTCTGTATGCTGTGTACTGGATTATTACGGTTATTTACAAGTTTTGCGTCTCTGCAGATCAGAGTACTGCATTATTTACGAGTAGTTTCCTGGTCTGCAAATTGTATATTTTGACCCAAAGCACGTCAGGGTTACTGTTTTGTATCAATGTAATAAATAAACTACATGTAATCCGTCTCTAAATAAATTTTTCAAAAAATAATGTGCACTCCTTCCTCTCACCAGCAGACCGAAACAGGCTGATTCCTTATCCCGCAATTTTCCGCTCCAGACCTCTGGGGCGATGAGTAGGCTGGGGCACAAGTGCTGCCAAGAAAAAAACGTTACGTCATTATGATACTGTGCTCCTATGGACTGAACTGCATGATCATGTGACCTATAGCGGTGCCCTCTAGCAGTGAACTCGCCAACTAGCTCACTTCTCTGGTCTGGGGGATTGGAGGGAGTTGTCTCTTTTGTAGTGGGGGCTTATTCATAGGTTTTAGAAATGACAGACAATTCCAGCAGAGACAGATGTTTCCATGCATTGTGTTACGCAAAGCATTTATTTGCAGGACCTTATTCTTCTTCCTCTTCATATTTTCATGCATTAATGCCCGCTTCCATTCTTCATGCATTGAGCTGTGGATGCAGTCCTTGGCTGGATGAGTGCATGTAAGACAGCTATTACAACTCCCCCTGTCTGGCATCAAAATCTCGCTAGTTGAACACACGCTAATTCCGCACCTATAGCTCAACAAGCACTGATATCTCAGCCTCTTGTGGTCATAGCACTACACTAAGCCACTATTGCTGGAGGTGGATAACTAATTTAAACAAATTTCGACAGATTTATACAAATTCGAACAAATTTAAACAAGAATGAGAGTGTGCGCTGATATGAAACATTCTGGCAGATTAAAACCGTGTGCCAGACTGAGTTCCTCATTTAGAGTCTTGGTCTGGCACACAGTTTTAGTCTGTCAGGACATTTCAAACTTATACAAATGTATACAAATTGAACGACATGAGCAGACTCTAGTGGGGGCAACAGCATCTTATCCCCCCCCCCCCCCCCTCGGCTGCATGAGTAAGTTCTTGGAGCAAGATTCCCTTCAAAATTCGAAATCCCCACCCATTTTCCAAGAGGATGACACACCATTATGCAACAAAGTCGGAAAGGGGAGGGGTGGGGACCCATAGAAGCACGTAATTCAATTACCTGATCTTGGATGGTGTCATGCTCTGTTGCCAAGTCTACAGGTCGCCATCTTGGATGACTTTATCGCCGCCATCTTGAATACATTTGACAACAATGGAGAGTGGGGTGGTATGAATGTTACCCTTCTACACATGGATTCATGGGGTTGTTTCCATACCTGTACGTGTATGAGCAGAACTGCAATGTGAAATGAGACTCGTCCGACCAAACAACGTGTATCCTGTCATCAAAAGTCCAATGTCAGTGTTGACAGGCTAATGGCGATGTGTAAGGCTTTTTGTTCTGTGCTCATCAAAGCTGCACGATTGGGCCATCAGAAAAACAATACCGATGATGTCTGGTTGTGTGGTTCCCATGCTGAAACTTGTTGGTGCCCCAGCATTGAAATCAGCAGCAATTTGCAAAGTTGCACTTCTGTCGAGTTGAACGGTTCTCTTCACTCGTCGTTGGTCCCGTTCTTGAAGAATTTTTTTCCAGCTGCAGCGATTTCGGAGATTTGATTTTTCACCGGATTTCTGATAATCACGATACACTCGTAAAATGGTCGTTACCTCGGAGATGCTGCGTCCCATCGCTCGTGTGCCGACTGTAACATCATAACAACGCGCCAGGCACTCGTTGTCTTATATAGGCGATGCCGACCGCAGCGCCGTATTCTGCCTGTTTAGGTATCTCTGTATTGGATACGCATGCCTATACCAGGTTCATTGGGGCTTCAGTGTATTCGCAATACGCTACATCTGTTTGTGCTGAGGCTCCTTTGTTACTTCCTGCGTCGACCCAATGCAGGTCTCGCTGCCTTTCGCTACAGTCCTCTACCGTCGCGACTTCTCTGCATACAACGGCATTACACGAGTAAAGCCTCATGGAACGTCTGACGTTATCTACTAGGTTCTCCATATATATAGTGAAAAGTAACAGTCCTACGACACTCCCTAGGGGCACAGACGGAGTTACACGTATGTCTGACTGGAACGCTGAGTTCTGTTTGCTGGAGAATCTCCAATCCAGCCACACAGTTGGTATCATATTCTGTACTATAGTATTTCGTTGACTATCCGGCCGTGGGGAACTGTGTGGAATGCCGTAGCGAAGTGAAGGAACGTGGCTGCCCCTACCTGGGCGTCCGCGTCTGCTGCTCTCTGCGCCTCGTGGACGAACGGAGCGAGCTGGGCTCCACACGGCCGTCGCCTCCTGGGCCCACCTCGGTCGCTACACGGGAGACTTCCAGTCCCCAGAAACGTCACAGTCCGAGAGCGTGAGGCGTGCTCCAAACTTCTACAAGAGACTCGCATCAGGGATACGGGCTTATAGTTTTGTGCGCCTTTTCATCGAACTCCTCGAAAGTCTTATGGCGCACTGCTGCTAGAATAGGGACAAGTTTCACGAATTCTGTGTAGAATCTAACTGGTGTACCGTCACGTCAAGTGGCATTCTCCATGTAAGAGCGATTTCAGATGCTTTCCTGTCCCTCTGTTACTTATTTGCATAGCTTTCATTTTGTCGTTCGTGCGTCGTTTAACGGGAGTAACTGCAATGTGATGTTTCCTCTTCAAAACATAGATATGCACATGCTGACCACATCTCAATCGTGAATCCAAGGAAATGCGTGAATTGGTGGAATACGAGAGCTGTCGAGTGAGTAAAGTGGCAAACTGCATTTGCGAGAATAATGCTGAGTATTATCAGACGAAAATTACCGTGGTTCAAGTTCGTAATAATACCGAGAAACTGAGTAGCCAGTGTGGATAACTGGAAAGCAAAACGTAATAACATTTCATCACTAGCTCGCTAAATGTATGCTTCAGGAAAAACCCATCATGGTGCCAGATATGTCCACTATTGTCTCTTCTGATATAAGAAACTTGTATACGAATCTCACTTTTGCAGAAACTATTAACATCAACAAACAAAACCTTATTAGGCATAAAAGAATTGCGTCTGCAGAAGCAATAGAGCTAATACAACTTTTAGAATTATCATTGTCTTTCAACTATTTCCAATTCAATGATAAGTATCACTATCAAGAACAAGCTTTGGGTAGGAACCTTGACAGATATTTTCTTCAACGACCTTGAGAAGAAATCTTTACTAAGTACCAAGTATATGGGAAAACACAGTCTATTTTAAGCGATATGTTATTGACACTGTAGATCCTCACCCAACTCCTGTGGCAGGTGCTGCAAGAGAGGCAGTCTGGGTCACGTCACAGTCTAGTCTTAATGTTCCGAGAGTGTACACTGCTAGAAGAGTCAATCAATACACTGCCGCCCCCTACGTTTATCTCGTGAAAAGACCACGAAGATGAAATGAGAGACATTCACCACAGAAACAGAAAACGACAGAATGTTAAGTTTCCTTGATTTCACAGTATATAGACGCAACAACCAACACCATTTCTCCATTTTCAGGAAAGTGTACCGCAGCAGCACAGCCACTCACAAACGTTCTAATAATCTCATTGCGCACAAAATATCCAGTTTCCAATATATGCTGCACAGACTGAACAAAACACCACTCACTGAAAACAACTATAACAACGAATTACAGACAATCAGGCAAATAGCTGTACAGAGTGGATACTATACAAATACTATAGATCAATTGAATCACAAAATTAAAACACAATCAGAAAGGACACCCAACACATAAAAACAAAAGCCTTCTCACCAACTTACACACATATGAGCACAGATGAACAATAAACACCCACAACAATAAACAATTGGTTCACTCTCACGTACAACAACAAGGCAGCCCACAGAATAGGCAACATACAAAAAAAACAAGGGTTAAAATTAGCCTACAGGACAGACAACTCAACACAGAGAAAGCCAAGAACAACCAACAAAAGACAGACAATCACAACCCATCTGCTATTTACCAACTAACATGTCAGGATTGCGAAACAGTTTATATAGAACAGACAAGCAGAAACTTTAATACCAGATACACAGAATGCAGAAGAGCATTAAAAAATAACTGCTGTCATTCCACATTTGCTGAACACATTATGTACAAGATAAATAACCCAACAGACAACAACACTGTCTTGAAAATTCTCTAATGCAGCAACAGAACCCAAAAAAAAAAAAAATAATAATAATAATTGAAGAAAAGTGTCTAATAGAAAAAGCCATAGTTGAAGGAAAACAAGCAATAAATGAATATACAGTTTTCTGCAATGGAACTCTGTTGTCTGACCTCAAAGAATTATTAGATAACACCAACCTGTAGAAACCCCCCTCCGCCATTACCCTTCAGACAAACACACACACACACACACATACACACACGCAACCTTCCACATAGAATTAAATAATCTCAGGCATAGCCATAACAGTTTCCGAATCGTACTTTTTGCTATACAACTTGTCTACATTGAGGTCTATATGGTTGCAGATAACAAACTGTGAAAGAAAACAAGGACTATAAAGACATAATACCTCAGGAAAACTACAACATGTGGTAAAAAGGTATGAATACATAAGAGATGTCCTTCAAAAATATGTAATTGCAATTTCAAAAAATAATATGTGGAACGTCCCCTTAGAAAAATTTGTACAAGACTGTGCTTAAACTGACACACAATATTTTGTAGCGCAACGCAATCTGACTTTCAAAAATCTCTATAAAAGAATGGCCCTGACTAACATTAACCTATAACTTTCACAAATCACTTACCTCACCAAAAATCGTCGTTACTCGCACTACTGCAATACAGCGAGCGCCACTACTGCCAGCTAAATAAAAGATTCTGACTACTGAAGGCACTAACTACTAATAGGCATAGTTAGTAAATGCAAGATTTTGATAGAGAACAAACAATGTATTTACCTCAATAATGTTCAAAAGTCATAATATACATAGCAGTTCATGACATCCAGTCTTACAAATTTCAAAACTCCGCCATCTCTCTCACCACATCCACCACTGCTGGCGGCTCACCTCCAACTGCGCAACGCTACGCGCTGTTCACATCCAGCTGCCCATCACTACAATGGCGAGTATTACAGCAATGCCAACCAGCCACAGACTGCACACAGCACAGCCAGTGATTTTCGTACAGAGCGCTAAGAAAACCTAAACAGCCTACTTACATATTTACGTGTGTACAAACAGCAAAGAACAATCTTTATGTCTAACAGCCACAAAATAAAAGCCCACTGGTGTTGCTGCAACTGTAGTGAAATATGTTTGGGTTGTGAAACAAAATAGTGATTTGTTAAGGGCGGACCCAGCGAAAAATATTTGTGTCTTCAGTTACTTAATATTCACATTTTCTCCATGAATCGGCAAGCGATTACATCACTCACGGTGGCGAGAATACATCACCGTCGTACCAGATTCTAAAACGCATACGGAGACGCAAAAGTTTTCTTTTGAAAAGTGCCGTATATTTCCGTTGATGGCTGCATTTCTCGCGCAATTGTACACAATTTTGCCATTAAATCTTCCACTTACGCGACGTATTTACAAGCACCAAATTGACAGTCACATTTACATCCTCGGACTACACTGCAAACCACTGTGAAGTGCAAGGCAGAGAGCACTTGGAACAGCAACAAGTTTCGAATTTTTTTCCCGTTCCGTTCGCGTACGGAGTGCGTGCTGTGGCCGGCCTGACTCTGCCTTCAGCCTCCTTACGGCAGCGACGCATAGCGGCTGGAGAGCGCCCCTACACTCCTCGCTTAGCAGTCACCTGCAAAATGTCGTAAGTGGCCTCTGGTGGGGTAACTTGTGGCTCTCTTAAAGCGTCTGCCGACTGAGTTGTCTCAACACTTGCGTGACACTCTCCCATGGGTCAGCCACACATGTGACAATTTGTGCTGTCCTTCTCTGTATACCTTCAGTAGCCGCTATCGGTGCTATCTGGTATGAGACCCACACACTAGAGTATTGTCCTATGACAGCACACGCAAGTGTTTCCTAACCAATATCGACTGCACATGGCTCCACTGTCCGAGTATCCTGCCAGAGGTCTGAAGTCATCGTCACTAAATGTCCACCCAGCTCAGTAGTTTTCAGTTCGTCAGGATGAGGTAACGCAGCAACTAAGATGACACGTAACACAAAAGAGTGCCCCCAAAACAGCTCTGTGTGAAATTCTTGTAACAACTGGGAACGGAACTTCGGACACTCACGCTCCCCGTATGTCTGCTACGTCAAATTTGTATAAACATGCAAGATCAGAACGGAAACCGCCATCGGCTTTTGCCCCTTCATCTAACTGCAGACGTACTGTCGATGTCTGCGACTATCTTTCCGCACAGCTAGACATAAATGTTTCGAATTCCTGTGTAGTCTCTTAACGCTGAGACAGTACCCGCGCTGACAGTTAAAATTATTGCTGATCATCATACGATGACGGCCTCTCTGTTGATGGAAATGTAAAACATGAGTGCTGGCCGCTGGATCAAGTTAAAGTAATGTAAATAACTGTGCCTAAAACTCAACAGCGGATATGAATACCTTTCTTAAGTTCTCAGAGGGTATCAAACTGCACTAAAATTGGCATATTATAAAGTCAGATGGTGCCTTTAGTTTTGTTCTAACAGAAGCGACAGATGTTTCTACACTTTTGAGTTTCGTTGTGATAAATACTGCCCAGAGTACATATTTGGTAAAAGTGAAAACACCAAACTTGGTACAAAGAGTTTCCCATTAACTATAACCCATTTAAATGACTTATTTGACGTTATTGATAATTAGGAACATTTCCCCAGAAAGAACAATAATAGTTCACAGCAGACTACTTGCTATTCATAACCAACGATTTGAAAAATATGGTAAATTTTTTTGAAGAAATTGAAAGCAGCAACGTTAATTGTTTATGTGAGCATGTGAATTTAATGGGTGTGCAAAGGAATCATTACAGATACTCGCTAAATTATATTATGTTTTGTAGTATTTGATTTTCAATATCATCACATGCTTACGAGTTTATAAGGAGCACACACTGTCTTGTGCTATCCCATCCTAATACACTACATAAGATTTCTCCACATTTTGAAACACACTGAGCAGGTGAGCAGCTAGGTGGCAGTTTTCTGTAGCACACAACACAGAAAATCCAGTTCCTTTGTGAATCAGATCAAGTTGTTTCACTAATAGTTGACAAAATTCACTTGACGCTTTATTTGGACTTCACATTAGATAATATTTTGGAATCTGCAGCCAGTTCTAAAAATGTGGCAACTAGAGCAAAGGTTTTTATCCCTCCAGTTAGCAACATGAATGGTGAAGAACATTTCACTCTAATTAAGATAATAGTTTTTAGACTACATGCCACTGGTTTTAATTAGCCTGTGTTGTTAGTGAGAATAATTCAATTATCAGATGGGCCACATCATGATTTGCTTCCCCTCCTCAACTATCAATTGTTTACAAACACCCTTCTGATGACACACAATCTCTCTTTATGTTTTATATTCTCCTCACATATTAAAGTAAGTCACAAACAACTGAAACGATAAAAAGATAGTGATGAGGAAATGAAGTACCCACAGTTTGAATAAGTTTCAGAAAGTATACAACTGCTTGTGGACAAGTTCTCTGCGGTTAGAAAGCTACATAACGTTGAGTGTACACAGATAACAAAATCCGCCAAAAAATCTAATTCAAAGTCTGTTTATAAAAGCAACATTGAGTGACAAAATTACAAATCGGTGCTTAGTAGCTCCAATGGGATTGTTATTCATTATTTCTTAACCTTGAGGGAACATCATCTTACTAAGTTTTGAGAGCACTCCTAAATTCATCAAAAATAATTTAAACACGGTGGAACTTTTTAAATGTTACTTTACCTAGTAGATACAGACATTTCAAGAATGTTCTGCAAAAACCACTTTCCAACACAAGTGACGATGGTATCAGATATTTTGAAAGATTTCTTATCGTGGTTGGATATATGGAAATGTTTCCCTGAGTGCACATATGGATTATGCAATAACACATATTCAGTCATATCAGATACCATTCACATTCTAGAAATGACCAAGTATTGCAGTGAGGGCTCCAAGTTTAACGATGTTCTGCCACTAAATGTTCAGATGATCTAGAAGCGAGATTTAGAAAACAGCTTACAATGGAAGAATCCCAATAATTGGTATCATTGGTATTTTCAGAAAGCTATTTGACATTCAATTCAAGCTAAGAATTCAGACCTTACTGCCCTGGAAAATTCCATCATCTGCTCTTTGAGAAGTTGGAATGGATTCAGATTCTTTTAAAACTGACTGTAGATGATGTGACCTTACGTCCATCACCACCAACAAACATTTAGAGTATAATGGATTTCAGTGAGGAACAAATTTAGTCTGTTCAGGAATATTTGCCTGTTTTCACATACTTGTCAGGGTATTATGCCAGAGCTGTTCTTAAGAAGCTGAGATGTGAGAAATCTAAAACATATTTGATGAACACATAAGAAAGGTGGACAGAAGTAGGTCGTATTATCCTAATATTGAGGTAGTTACTGCTATACGTTTTGCTTATTTGGTTGCTATAAACTTGGTGTCTAGAGAACATAAACACAGCTTCATGATATGCTCTTCACAAAGAAATTTACTGTTGATGTAATTAAAAGAGAAGACTTCTTCCTAAGGCAGTTGGCAGTTTTCTTGTAGTAAGCTGGATCACACAGGTCAGAGCTTTCTTTAGTGTGTAGTAAAATTGGATGTAATATGCTTCTCAATAATTATGTTAAAAAAATTTACGTAGCCGTAACTGTTTTAACAACTAAGAGAGAACATTGTCAACTGTAAAGCAGTTTGGAATAAATTTTGTGACACGTAAACCAACATTTACATTAGTCATTTTCTCCTCTCTCAAAATTTTCTCTTACCGATATGCGTAATTGCATTTTGAACACTGAATGTCCATAATAATAAGCCTATATTTTACTTGCAAAGATTTCGTTTCATTAGCAGCAGTATTCTGGTACATAAGACACAGACATATGGACGTATCAGATTTATGAAATCTCTCTTTTGGCTTTGTTGATTAAAAGTTGGTTACATGAGGGACTCAACTATCCGAGCGACAATATCGATACGATCTCTAGTGAGTCATTTATGTCTCCGTGAATTACAATTTTGTCAAAGTAATTAAACTCGTGATCACCAGAATAATTACTGCATCCTGGCTGCTAACTTTTACTAAAACTATATTACACTAACTGCTGTAGCATACTTTAAAGGCTATTGTGTATGTCGGTTTCACTAGCAATGTTTTTCTTAAGAAGCAGTAAAATTTTGTATTTGATCTCATACCCAATAGAAGGAAATCACAGAGAGTTGCAGCCAGCGTGTCATGCATTTGCCGCTATAGCCTACAGGAATGGCACAGTTTTTTTTGTAAATGGCACACAGACTGACAGTCGAGAACTAAGTCTGTTCCGCTCTCACGGAAGAAGTACACGTTCTTGCGCTGATGCTGGTTTGCAGCGACAGCCTAGTGGCGGTGACGTCACAGTTGTGATTTGTTTCTTGTGTCTTCGTTATCATATTCACTCTTGAAGGGTTCAACGGTTGATACGTTATTAACTGACTTTATAAGTGGTAACGTCTCTGCGATAAGTTATCAGCACCTCGTAACCATGAAACGGCATACCGCGCATTATAAAATAAGCTGTGTCATTTTTAAATTGTCAATTATTGACGATAACAACTCATTCCTAAGAACACTCTTATACGAAGACATTAACCGTCGATAAATCATTATATGACTTTTATTATAGCAATGATTATAATAAATCATTCCAAAAACGACGTTTTCTGTAAACATCCCGTACGCGAAGATAAAGTCCTGTGAGAGGCCCATATTGAACGCAAACGAAATTCGATAGTCGATCACGCGGTGGTCGATTTTTGCGTACGACGCCAAAATGACGTCACGTTTGCAAGAAGTAATGTGAAACAACTGTTACCGCATTTTTTGTGAAGAAAGCAATATAGGCAGAGATTTCAATACCATGACCTCCTTCATAATGTTTCATTTTGAAGCAGTCAAATAATTCTTTCTGTTTACAGTGGTGAAATGTTATTTCAAGCGATTAGTTACTGTGTGGAAATAAACACTGTGACACAGCTAGTTGCAAGTTCATGTCATTTTAGAGTAACATTGCACCAGTAAAAAATTACCACTATTATAGTATAACGATTATTCTGAATTGGGGCATTATAATTATTTTAATGAGTTTTTATGTTCCCCTTGATTTACAGCATTTGTTAATTAAGTAGCTAATTCGGAAGCCAGTGTTCTGAGGATCATAAAATCTTTTTCGCACAATGACTGCCATCAATAACATTGTTCCTAGGCGAATGTACGTATAGACCTAGCAGAGAAGGGGTCAGGCAGTCTCCGGCTGGGGGTAAGTGGAGCAACACGTGTGTCTCTTGTCGTGAGCTGTGTGCCGTAGTACGATAACAAACACTCTGAAATATTCGCGCTGTTTGTGTGCGGTTCGTTTTCTTCAACTCTGGGTTTCATTTGTGGCTTTTGTGACAGTAATTAATAATTAACTCCGAGTGGAAAATTCGTGATTATTGACTCCCATGAACAATGACCGCTTAGCAGGGCAGTATTGATGGACAGATTATTTTTGGGCACTATCATAATTGTTTCGAGTTCTCTAAATGGGTATGAGGGCAGTGATATGGTGAACTAATAGGTTAAATGTTTGTCACAGGTGAATTGTTTTCAGCTACTGGACTGTGTCGTGTGGTTACTAACACTAGAACAATTTAACAATCTATGAACCTGTGTAGTAGGTAGTACTCTGCATTCCTTTGATCCGAGCTATATGTGAGACACGAATCTGGCCATATCGGTGAACACTTTATGCTGAGAGTGTAATTAAAGATGAAAGTGTTTTAAGTCTACGTCTAGTGTCGACCACAATATCGCTATCGACTATTAGTAGAAGTAACATCTTTCAGGAAATTTTGGAGCCAGTGCAGCTATCGAGAAGAACAATAGAGGCTTATGCAGAAGGAAGTAGAATTGTTCTACACTCTTCCAAATTATTCGAAAAGTACTGTAGGTGCAATTATAAATAAGCTTAAATATTCATTCTAAGCCTCCAATTAGCCACGAATTAAAATAGTACTGTAGGCTTACTATGTTTTTCTTTTACAAACTGCAGAATGACAGAAACGTGTAAAACCAGGTTGTCAGGAATATGGCATGAAACCGGTCATTCGAATGAAAATCAGGAAGATATTAGAAGAAATTACTTCTGGACGAAATGGACACAGGGTAGCTGCAAGGAAATATTACATTCCAAGACAAACCATCGTGAACAATTTGAGAAACAAGAATGACGGAAAAGCTGGAAGGCCCACTGTTCTTACCAAGACTGAAGAGAGATGTTTTGTAAAAGACTGTATCAGTGTCAGTGATACGGTTCTTCCAATATCACTATCTGACTTCAGGTGCATGGTTAAATCATGTTACCTGAAAAAGAACAGTGGACTGTCTTGCAGATAATATGCTTGGATAGGCCTGGGGAAAGGCATTGTTAGAGAGACATAGTTCGGAACTGTCTCACAAATTTACAGTCAATATTTTAACGAAGGGGCTGCTGTAATTGAGAATGTAATCGATATCTTTTTTAGAGAAACAAAAAGCCGAGTTTGAAGGCGGTCCTGCTGAAAAGTTTACAGTTTTGATGAAAATGTGTTTCATGACATACCAGCAAAAGAAAACTCTTGTTTCGTTGGACATGTCGACGTCCAGAGAAATCTGAGGACACCTCAAAATCGTGCTTCCCGCTCATGTTGTTTGGGTATGCGGCAGGAGAATTCCTTCCCCTTTATCTTATTGACAAAGGTAAGCCAAAAATAGACTGACTGGATGTACAGTCACCTCCTGCAACGCAAATGAACACAGCAGAGTGGGTGGCTGGAACAGAGTTGTTTCACGATTTGTTTCAAACTCACTTCCTTATGTTTGCCCCAAAGAAGGACTGAGGGAGATTAACTATAAATTCAAATGGCTCTGAGCACTATGGGACTTAACATCTATGGTCATCAGTCCCCTAGATCTTAGAACTACTTAAACCTAACTAACCTAAGGACATCACAGAACACCCAGTCATTACGTATCGAAGACATTCTCTCTTCTCACACCTCAATGAAAACTTGGGAGCTGTGTGAGAAAAAGAACATAAAGTACAAATGAATTCCACGGAACGCTATTATGTTTTGCAAGCTTCAGATGTTGTTTATTTTTCTTCTTGGAAGAGATACTTTGTTAGTGGAGGAAAACTGCAAATGATAGGAAGAAACAGCGTTTTCTGAAGGGTACATTTAGTGGCGCATTGGCAAATATTTTGGGTTTAGGTGAACAGGCAGCTACTACAAATTTAGTGAAACGATTGAGAAATATGGATATTAAATGCGATGGGAGACTTAGTGTATCTCCCTGTTATGCTAGGAAGAAACGGCGAGAAAAGCAGTCAGACTTCAATGTGAGAATCGTCAAAACGTATATGTTCCCCATAGAACCAGGTATGATATGGACATTGTTTTGGGAGAGGATGTGCATCAAAACGAAACAACGTATTTCATAGCCATGTTTTTATTTAATTTAAAATACCTTGGAATTCGCCTAAACTTTGAAGAGTGGTTTACATGCCATCAGGCTGCCTCTTAGTGGGGAACTAATGTATCAGTAAAGGAGTCGATATTCTTCCATACAGGTGTCAATACTACATTGTTAACCAACACGAACTGCCGTGAGCAAAAGACTGACTACCGCTCTGCCATCTGTTGGCGAAGCCAGGCAACAGTTGTGTGGCTCGCCTTTCGCCGACCAGTAGCAGCAGACGGCTGGCAGTCACGTTTATTTCGCATTCTGACGCCTTGTCGGAAAGTATTTGAAGTAGAGCTCAACTCAGCAATGATATATCTTTTGTTCTTTATAGACTTTGAGATAAAGGAGATAAGGGTACGAAGATTTGCAGTACTTATCACAAGAACATTTAATACCAGTTATGGTAATTCGTGGCAAATGCTATATAGTTCGCAGCTGTGGCAACAGATTGTAGGTATAATTTTTCTTTTGAAACAATTTTTGAAGAGAGCAACCAATTGTGGTTTGTGTCTCGTAACGTGAGGCGAGCATATGTCGTGTGTGTTCAATGTTGATAATGTAGAGCAATGGAATAGTGATGGGTAAACTGAAGCACGTAACTGTTTCGAAACAAATGAAACAATACAATGTAATGTTTCGATATGGTGTTTCGATACAGTTTGTGTTTTGTAATCTAATAAACCTACACATTTTATCATCTTGACTGTCTACTCTGTATGTATGCATGTCCATATAAACACAAATGAAGTGCGAGAGCGCTAGTGATGTCGCAGAATGCATGAAACGACCACTTAGGCGTCTCGGCAGTTTCGTATTTCCTGCAGCAAATGCAGCTGCTTTCGTGTCGTGTGACTTTCATACTTTTCAATTGGCTGAGGACAGCCATAGCTGAAGACAGAAGAGCCACCACGAACGGAACTGGAGGTGGGGGCAAACTGCAGAAACAACGGATATGCTACTGGGATTCCCATATTCTGATAGTATGGGTAATATACCCATCCTGCTAATTTCCATTCACGCAAAGGGAATCATTGTGGATAATAGGCACAGTGACTACAGACTCACAAATAATTCGAATAAATCACAAAATATAACAGAAAAAAATTTTGTCTTTCAAGGTGTTTCGAACTGTTACTATAAATTCACCATGCTTCCCAGCCCTTCCCGTTCACCATTACACTATCAGTGATACGTCAAACAGATTGCTTGCAATTATGCCTACATCAAATTTACGTATATGTCTAATACCTGTCACTCTACTGCTTTTTTTTTAATTCAAAATGTTGTAGGCTTAGCCGGCCGAAGTGGCCGTGCGGTTAAAGGCGCTGCAGTCTGGAACCGCAAGACCGCTACGGTCGCAGGTTCGAATCCTGCCTCGGGCATGGATGTTTGTGATGTCCTTAGGTTAGTTAGGTTTAACTAGTTCTAAGTTCTAGGGGACTAATGACCTCAGCAGTTGAGTCCCATAGTGCTCAGAGCCATTTGAACATTTGTTGTAGGCTTACTTGCGTTTCTTTATGCGGTTACTGTACATGAACAGAGAAGCGTATGTTATAAAAAAGTGTAATATAAGTGAATGATTTTCACATATTTATTATTTTGAATGTGAATAGTATGTGTTGTTTTATTGTTTGGTTAATGTTTATAAAGCAGATGTTACGCCATTTCGTGATAGGACAGCCAGCTAGAAACGAAGCTTTATTTTCGGATATCTTAAGCTTCATGCTATTGTTTGTCAAAAAGATTTCGACACTCTTGAAAGTGTTTCATGAAGTGTTATGTTGTTGTTTCAGTACCTGTGCCGAGCCCGAATCTCGTCCGACACAGAGCGGAATGAATCATCACTGTTTCGATACAATTACTCCGTTTCAAGCATAGGTGGACTGAAACAGCCTTATTTTCAAACAACGATACAGTTTCTGTGTTGTAACCTCCCCACAAAAATGGATAAGATTCTAATTTTGGTGTAACCTCAAAACAAAATTTTTTCTCATTTATAACCTCCTTACAGAAATTCATTCACATTTGACCTCCACACAAAATTCTTTCTGATTTGTCCTCCCACACCAAATTCTTTCTGATTTAATCTAAGCTCAAAATTCATTCACACTTAGCGTAACCTCACAACAGTAAAAATTATAATTATGTCGTTCACATTCAGTGTAACGTCCCAATAAAAAAATAAATTTAGTAACCTAGTAATAAAACAATGTAACTAACCTCTCAATTAAATTGTCGCTCGCTTATGACTTTTCAATAATTCACTGTGAATTTAACCTGGTAAATTTAGGACGACAGCAGTGCTGCGTCATTGCCCTGAAAGATCATTCTGAATAGAAAAGGAAAAATTCTTACCTCAATAAAGTCGCCGGATATATCTGCTCTTGCAATAAATTTTCCGGCACAGCTCTGTGCAATGCTGGCATCTCTCATTTATGAAAGGAAGCAACTGATTTTTCTATTGCAATAATCGGGATGATCATGGATGGGAGATTTTAATAAATTATTTAAATTGAGATGAATGGTTGTTAAAAGTTACTTTTTATGAGGAAGATTATTATTACGAGAGTTTTAAAACATTTACATGCGAGTTGAGATAACATTACTACGTATGAGCGAGGCTGCTTTTTACCTTGTACAATAATACTTTGGCTCCGGCATCGCTGCACCGCGACCGGGCCAGACAACACGATACACCAGACCAGACCAGAGCAGACTCCAGACTAGAAACAACTTGCTGCTACAGCTACACAGTTCCTACTGCAGTCAACACTGCTCTCTGGTCAGAGATTCTCTTATACCTTGCCTATTGCAGGCAGCGCATGAGCAATACATCGAAATTACATCTGCTCGGACCTCTTACAGTGTCTGGCTCGAGATCGAATTTGGTCCGGTTATCCGAGACAGGGACGGAATGAAACTCCACTGCTTCGAAACAGTGAAGCGCAGCCGTTCCGAAACACTGAAACAGTTCCGCGTATCGATACACTGTATCGAAACATAGAAACAGTGGCCAAGTCTACTCTGGAATAGGGTGTCTTGCTTGTGAGTTAGTTCATATTACGACACATGAATGAGGAAACTTGAGGATTTGAAAGCAATGTTGTAATTATTATTCAATAATTAGGTAATCGTGTTTAATATACAGAGTTTCATTATAATATCAATATGATAATCATTTCTCAATCCCGAAGCACTATAACTGACGCGTTTCGAACGAGCAAGACAGAATTCCTCTGCAAGAAAAGATAAAGTCGCTATAAATTCATAATGTTCTACATTGGTGATAATTTCCCTTGTGACGCGTAACTTAATAAAACGTGCTTCAACTTCTTTCTGTTGCAGCGCAGCACTTTCGATACTGGAATAGAATTCGATGAATGGAGAACTTAAGCCCATTAAAAATGTTCGATTGAGGGCGAGGCTGGAACGACATAACCAGGCAGTCCGACGTCACATTCAGCTCTCGACAGCCAGGCGTGCAGAAGACTGCAGGGGGTTGAGCCCACAGCTTCTGATACACGGGCCTCACGGTCAACTGTGACGTCATTGCCGATAGATCGACACTGCACGCCGCTAGAGGCTGCAGTTCTTTCGTGAAAATGTAAAAAATTCACGAGACTTAGTTCTCGACTATCAATCTGTGTGCCACTTACAATGAAACAATGCCGCCCTTTATCATTTAAAAAGACACTATGCCTTTCCTGAATGCTGTAGTGAAAAATGTATGTTATGCTGGTTGCAATGCTCTGTAAATTCCTTCTTTTGTGTCTGAGATCATTTTCAAAATTTTACCGTTTCTTAACAAAAATTTGGGAGTGAAACCGCCATACACCATAGCCTGTAAATTATACTACGTGATGGAGATAGTTTTAGTAAAACTTATCAGACAGGATGAAGTAACTACTCTGGTGACCATAAGCTTAATTACTTCAACAAAAATGTAATTCACTGATACATAAATGACTCACCAAAGATCGTATCGATGTTGTCGTCAGGATCAGTTTAATTGTAGATTCTCACGTAACCGAGATTTAACCAAGAAAACAAAAAGATAAATTTCATAAATCTGACACGTCCCTCTGTCTGTGTCATCAGAACTGTCAAATGTGTACCAGCATACTGCCGTTAATGAAATGAAATGTTTGTTAGTAAAAAATAGGCTTAGTATCATGCACTTTCAGTGTTAACAAAGCAATTACACGTATCGAGAAGAGAAAATTAGGAATGAGAGGAAAATGACAAATGTAAATGTTTGTTAACGTGATACAAAATTTATTTTAAACTGCTTTACAGTTGAAAATTTTCTCTTTTTGCTGTTATTACCATTATCGCTAATTATTGAGAAACATATTACACGGTACTTTTACTACCCACTAAAGAATTCTGTCGCCTATGTGATCCACCTGAGTATAAACGTACGTTGTCCAAGACGCGACGCACACTAGCGACTGCGACGGGTCGCTACGTGACGTCAGAAGTTGCCCGCTGGCGCATGCGCAGTTCGAGTTTGGGATGCGACGCACGACTGTTGCGGCAGCTGCCGCAGCACTGCACCAGTGAGCAGTGTTGCGACGGAAGTCGGACGACACAAAGACGTACGGCTGCCAGAAAGATGTCGAGCCATTCAAGGAAAACTGAAATGAGCCACTCACATGATGTGATGCTCTGTGAGCTGATCTCGCAACATCCTTGCCTTTACGATTTGAAGAACCCTAAATATAGGAACACTTTGTTCAGAGACAGAATTTGGGAAGAAATTGGTGCACAGCTGAAACTGGCAGGTTTATGACCGAATCTGATGAATTTACGTAAATGTAAATATTTAGGACACATTCTCATGCATTTCCTTACAACTTTTGTTGATACATTTAACGTGCTATAACAAGAGAGGCTTTGTTCCAGATATGTCTGCAATATTTTGGTCTCTCAGTTGAATGAAATGATAGACAATACGACTTCCATCACTGGGACTGATTTAAAAGACAATACGGAAGTTGAATCCATATCAATAAATCTGCTAAAAGCCTGAGACGAAAGAAATACAAGCTGCATCAAAAGTTTCAGATGAACAAACAATTGTTCTGATCCCAGCGCCGCAAATGTACATAAGATAATAAAACTACATGTACCTTAGCGTCACTGCGAGTTTTTCAGCTGCACTGATAGGTTTCTTGACCCGGTTGCCCGATTTTCTCTCTATGTCACTTTCTATAAGTTCCAAGACATGAGCAAACTGGCTGAAACTTAATCTGAAATAATGTTTGACTTTTTTTTTTTTTTTTCATTTATTGAATTTCAACTCCCCCCGAAGGGGGCGGGCTGGCAGCAGCTTAGTATGCCGCTCTTCAGCCGACAGATTTTGTGACAAAGATCAAGAGAACAAATAATAAAAAAAAAAAAACAGGCGATAAAATCGGAGACTTAGAGAGTAACAAGGCGAAAAGAAATCGTGGAACTTAAAACAACAACAGAGGGATGATGATGCTAAGAAAAATACATACGAAGCAGACAGGGAAAACAATAGACAATTAAAAAAACACGGCGACAGTCTGGATTCTGTTCGCAAAGGACATAAAATTCACACCTAGCGACAGCATGGTTTCTGTTCGCAACACGAGAAAGACAAACAACACTGAATAGTCACTGGAACACTGCACTAAAAAGTGGGCAAATGTGACACCACAGTCGAGAGCAGGTGGGGGGAAACTGGACAGAAGAGGGGAAAACAAAAAAGGGGGGAAAGGAGAGGAAAAGCGAAGGGGGGAGCCGGGAAAGGAGCTGAAGGAGGATGAGGACCCATAAGAGGGGTGGGGGGCAGACGCGACAGGGAGTGGGGTAGGCAGAGGAGGGGAATACAAAAGGACTGGGGGGGAGAAGGGAGGTAGGGAGAGGTTGAGTGGGGAGAAAGCAGGACGGAAGGGAGGGGGGAAGAGGGAGCCCAGGGAAAGGACAGAGGAAAGGAGGGGGATTGAGGATCAGAGTTGATAGGAAGGATAAATGGAGGGAGAGAGGGCATCATCCGGGAGGGGGAGTTGACGGAAGCCACCTTGGGAAAGGAGATGGAGGGTGGAGAGATGGAGGGTAGGGGGGACACAACAGTGAAGACGTGGCAGGGGGCGGGGATGGGAGAGGAGAGGAGCAACCAGGGGGTGAGGGGGTTCGAGACGGCGGGAAGTGTAGAGGATGCGGATATGTTCGAGGAATAGGAGCAGATGGGGGAAAGGAATGAGATCATAGAGGATCCGCGTGGGGGACGGGAGGCGGATACGGAAGGCGAGGCGGAGTGCATGACGCTCAAGGATCTGGAGGGACTGATAGAATTTGGGGGGGGCAGATATCCAGGCAGGACTGGCATAACAGAGGATGGGACGGATGAAGGATTTGTAGGTGTGGAGGATGGTAGAGGGGTGCAACCCCCATGTCCGGCCAGAGAGGAGTTTGAGGAGTCGGAGGCGGTTGTGGGCTTTGGATTGGATGGAGCGGAGATGAGGTATCCAGGTGAGGTGACGGTCAATGGTGAGGCCAAGGTAGGTAAGGGTGGGGGTGAGGCGGACAGGACGTGCACAGACAGTAAGGGAGAAATCCAGGAGCCGGAAGGAGCGAGTGGTACGACCTACGATGATTGCCTGGGTCTTGGAAGGATTGAGTTTCAGGAGCCATTGGTTACACCATGCAGCAAATAGGTCAAGGTGATTCTGGAGAAGGCGTTGGGACCGTTGGAGGATAGGAGCGAGGGCGAGGAATGCGGTGTCATCAGCATATTGCAAGAGGTGTACTGGAGGGGGGGGTTGGGGCATATCTGCCGTGTACAGGAGGTAGAGGAGAGGGGAGAGGACAGAGCCCTGGGGCACACCGGCAGAGGGGTAGAAGGTGTGGGAAGTGGCATGATGGATGGTAACATAGGAAGGGCGGTGGGAGAGGAAGGAGGCCACCAGACGGATGTAGTTGATAGGAAGGGCGTAGGTTTGGAGTTTAAACAGGAGACCGGGATGCCAGACACGGTCGCAGGCCTTTTCGAGGTCAAGTGAGACAAAAATGGCGGAGCGATGGGAGTTAAGCTGGAGGGAGAGGAGATGAGTGAGGTGGAGGAGTTGGTCATCAGCAGAGAAGGAAGGTCGAAAGCCACATTGGGTGTTTGGGAGGAGGTGGTTTTGGTGGAGGTGGAGATGGATGCGCCGGGAAAGGATGGATTCGAAGAGCTTGCTGAACACCAATGTGAGACAGATAGGACGATAGGAAGAGGCATCAGATGGAGGCTTTTTGGGTTTGGAGAACATCAGGATATGGGAGGTTTTCCACAGGTCGGGATAGAAGCCAGTGGCAAGGATGACATTGTAGAGGGTGGCAAGGAGGGAAAGGAAGGAGGGAGGGCAGTGTTTGAGGTGGTGGTAGGTAACGCAGTCGTGGCCGGGAGCAGTGTTGCGTTTAGTGCGGAGTGTGAGGCTGATGTCCTGTGTAGTGATGGGAGTGTTAAGTGCAGAAGGTGGGGTGTGGCCCAAGTACTGGAAGCTAGGAGCAAGGGGAGGAACAGAGGTATTCGTACGGTCCATGACATCAGGGAAGAGGGAATAATCAAAGTGGGGATCATCTGGGATGGAAAAAACATCAGAGAGGTGGGAGGCAAAGTGGTTGGCCTTACTGAGGTTGTCAGGAAAGGGACGGTCATTAAGGAGGAGAGGGTACTGGGGGGTGGGGCGGTTCCCAGTAAGGCGGTGGAAGGCAGACCAATACTTGGAAGAGTTGATGGGGAGTGTGGTGTTGAGTCGTGTACATGTCTGGCGCCAGGCTCGGCGTTTCTTCGCAACAAGCAGGTTGCGGATGTGTCGCTGTAATTGCCGGTGGCGGGTAAGTGTATCCCGGTCACGAGTGCGGAGAAAAGAGCGGTAGAGGCGGCGGGACTCTCGAAGGAGAAGGACGGCCTGTGGAGGCAGGGTGGGGCGGTGAGGGTGGATGGCTTTGGTGGGGATATGGGTGGCGACGGCGTCAGACAATGTCCGGTGCAGGAAGGCAGCAGCGCGAGCGATGTCATCAGGAGACTGCAGGGTAAGGTCGTGGCCGTCAACCTGGGTGTGAATGGAATCCCGGTAGGCATCCCAGTTGGCACGGGAGTAATCATGGACAAGTTTAGGAGGGACGTCAGGGCGAGGAGCGTGGCGGGGATGGCGACCGTTAGAGATAGTGAGGAGGACAATGTTTGACTTTCGTATCGTCATTTAAAAGGTGCCTGTTAATCAAAATGTTGTAACAGCCTTCATCGCCACGTGTCGCAAAAAGACAATGAACCTTCTTCTTTTTCCTTTTGTTGTGGAGCCACAACAACGTAAGTGTGTCATCGTCTTCATCTTGCTGTAAAATATCTAATTACTTTAAAGTGAAATCGAATGTGGCTCTACTTCTCTCCATCATGTCAATGACAGACCGCAGCTTGGGAAACACGCGCCGCTACTGACAAGTGAAGGTCCAATACAGCTGAGCGACAGATGGCATTCCCATCCGTACTTACCGCGTGATGTACTGTGAAGCTACAACGCGATACTCACGGGAAGTAATACTCAAACCCAGTGTCGCTATGATTTACCTACCACATCATATAAAATATATAATTGATGGCAAGGCGATATTAAACTAATTTGAACGTTTTTTCGCTCTGTTGAAAAACGTAAATTTTTGACATTTGTTGGTTTTGTTAGGACGTCTACTTCTACTTGGGTATCCTCGTCCAGGTTCAGAAGAAAATACTAGAGATGAGTAATTTATCCTCTTCCCAGGAATGAGAAGAAAATATATTGAAGGCAGCATGTCTTTACTTTCAAGAAACCTACTTTCGTGGCATTTTAAATGAAATGGTCAAGAGCATATAGAGAAATATTAGTAACTCATACCGGAAAAATATACGACAAAATGGTTTCATTAGGTCCAAATGTGTCAGCGAAACAAAACAAATGCATTTTCTATCGTGTGATGACCACATGATTCACGTTGCGCGTCGACAGAACTGGCGGCTAGTCGCGACGCTCCCAGAGATATATGAGCCCAAATCTCGGAAACGGAGATCGATATCATTCTGATCTCAACTTTAAAAATAATTTCGATATGTTAGCTTCTTTTTATCGGCAACGATGTATGACCTAACGTAAACCATACGCAAAGTAGCCAGAGACCACATTTTTCACTGTACACAATTCAAATTTTATGCAGTAGCTTACTTGTAAATTAAGTATCGGAATAACTGTGACGAATATCGGAAAAATAGACACCTCATTATCAAGCTGTGATGCGAAACTGTAAGATAAGCAAACATAAATTTTTTGTGACTTTTACTTTCCTCACAATCGATAGAGAAGTCCATTAACATACAGCAAGAAAATCGCAATTTTTATTTTTCTTGTGTATTTGAATCCACCGCCGCTGACCGGAGCTTGGGAAACAGCGACGACTCCTGTCGTGTTGCGGCCTTGTCGCCGTCTGCCAGGGTGGGAAAAGAGGAGGGGCCAGTGTCGTAGTCGCAGTCAACTGTCGCGTCTTGGACAACGTAGCTTAAGAAAACTCTCTTAGGAAACTTGTTTTTTGATTTCATCAGCATCTAGAATTAAAAAGTAAATTTCCCTGGGCAAGGGCGTCTAATGAAGCTGTATTGAATTTCTCGGGAGACCAAATTTTTACCAACTGAATAAGCAGAAATAACAAGATTAATAACTTCATTACCCTGCATTGTTTTCTATGCTGATAATACACTCCTGGAAATGGAAAAAAGAACACATTGACACCGGTGTGTCAGACCCACCATACTTGTTCCGGACACTGCGAGAGGGCTGTACAAGCAATGATCACATGTACGGCACAGCGGACACACCAGGAACCGCGGTGTTGGCCGTCGAATGGCGCTAGCTGCGTAGCATTTGTGCACCGCCGCCGTCAGTGTCAGCCAGTTTGCCGTGGCATACGGAGCTCCATCGCAGTCTTTAACACTGGTAGCATGCCGCGACAGCGTGGACGTGAACCGTATGTGCAGTTGACGGACTTTGAGCGAGGGCGTATAGTGGGCATGCGGGAGGCCGGGTGGACGTACCGCCGAACTGCTCAACACGTGGGGCGTGAGGTCTCCACAGTACATCGATGTTGTCGCCAGTGGTCGGCAGAAGGTGCACGTGCCCCTCGACCTGGGACCGGACCGCAGCGACGCACGGATGCACGCCAAGACCGTAGGATCCTACGCAGTGCCGTAGGGGACCGCACCGCCACTTCCCAGCAAATTAGGGACACTGTTGCTCCTGGGGTATCGGCGAGGACCATTCGCAACCGTCTCCATGAAGCTGGGCTACGGTCCCGCACACCGTTAGGCCGTCTTCCGCTCACGCCCCAACATCGTGCAGCCCGCCTCCAGTGGTGTCGCGACAGGCGTGAATGGAGGGACGAATGGAGACGTGTCGTCTTCAGTGATGAGAGTCGCTTCTGCCTTGATGCCAATGATGGTCGTATGCGTGTTTGGCGCCGTGCAGGTGAGCGCCACAATCAGGACTGCATACGACCGAGGCACACAGGGCCAACACCCGGCATCATGGTGTGGGGAGCGATCTCCTACACTGGCCGTACACCACTGGTGATCGTCGAGGGGACACTGAATAGTGCACGGTACATCCAAACCGTCATCGAACCCATCGTTCTACCATCTTTCGAAATATCTGATACAGTTCTGGAAAGTAGTTTCTGCACTGGATCCTTGAAACGGATATCTCTACCAGGTCAGCTAATTTAAAAAATCCAGAATGAGATTTTCACTCTGCAGCGGAGTGTGCGAAACTTCCTGGCAGATTAAAACCGTGGTGCCGGACCGAGACTCGAACTCGGGACATTTGCCTTTCGTGGGGTTGTGCTCTACCAACTTTTCTTTTTACCTTTTTTTCCTTTATTAAAACAACCATATATGTAATAAGCACAAAAACAAAATATTGAAGTGCTGGAACTGTTTCAACATGAATTGTATCCTACAATAGACTGAAGAAGACATTTCAATATAGTGCCATTTGTAAGCTTACAAAATAGAACAAAAATAGTTAACTGACAATAGCCTCTTCAGTCCAGACAGAGACATAGAACCGAAACGCAAACATATATATAATTGATTGTTTTAACCTGGAATGACAGTTCTGTCATTTGATTCATAACCGTCCAAACTCAAAGTCATTTGGAGCATACAAACCGATAACAAGAGATGCACAGGAACATAAATTAATGAAAACATCATAATGAAGTTAATACCACCATTGAGAAGTCGGGAGTAGTCCTAGGAACTGGTATAACCCCTTATTCGTTGTGTGTTTTGTTCGCTACATAGTCTTGCATGTGATTTGTGTCCTTACCGGCATCGAGAATTACCCTACGCGTTGTTTTTCAAAAATTATGTCTAACATGTTAGCAAACATGTTCCTGAAATTTGGGTAACGTTTCATCTTCCAGCGTGCCGTTCTCATGTAAGCCTCGAAACTAATGAGATTATCTTCACTGTTGTGGATGATGATATATGTCACAAACTGTCCTAACATCCACATCACGGTGTTGTTCTCGGTAGCGGGAAAATGTCTCGCGTCCGGCCAGAGCAGGATGTCGGTGCAGTGGCTGGCTGGGCTGCTGCGGGTAATCAGGCCCAGCCTCTGCTGCACCCATTTCCAGTTAATGTGATGGCCGCCACAAGTGAAGCGACGGCGTACGGTGTCGACCAGACCACAGCGGACGCATTTATCACTGTCACTTAAACCGATTCTATGCAACCTTTCATTAGTGGGTATAACATCGTTTACCACTTTATGTGGACGCCACTTCAGCAGTGTGGACAGTTAAACTTATGTTGTCCCAAACTGCCTTCCAATGAACACTCGGGTATTTAAGTTCAATGGGATTCAGGACTATTGGAGATGTCCACCTTTTTAATAACAGGTGCGTCGTCGGTAAATCCCGCGTGAAATAATGTCCATCAATATAGCTTACTTCAAGAAAAAACTGCTTGACATGTCGTAGTTTGTAATGTATTTTACCTACATCAATGGGTGGATGCATATCGGTGGGTTGTAAGGTTCGGAAGAGCCAACTGGTTACGCTGAGAGGTTCCTTGTCCAACAAATGGGTGATTCGTTTAACATATAACGCAGTACACTTTCGGTTAATGTCAGGCATGTTGAGTCCGCCGGCCTGTCTGGAAGACGTCAGCGTGGTGTATTTCACTTTGAACAGATGCCCTTGCCAGATAAATCTATTAGAGAGTTTCCTCACGTGTTTGGCCTGCATCTTGGGGACTGTAAATAGTTGGGCCATATAGTACGCATTACTGAAT
The DNA here is from genome assembly GCF_021461395.2 of Schistocerca americana. Taxonomy (NCBI): domain Eukaryota; kingdom Metazoa; phylum Arthropoda; class Insecta; order Orthoptera; family Acrididae; genus Schistocerca; species Schistocerca americana. The sequence continues at coordinate 64,031,192 of NC_060129.1, forward strand.
ATATAACTGCTGAGGAGTCGTATGCGTTGGAGAATGCTAACGGACCGCCAATTGTTTTCATAGATGGCACCTTGCATCTTATTGGTGACCTGCTTCCAATTTTTTGCATTCATTTTTAGCGGGCATTTGTCGATAATCATCCCCAGAGTGGTGTGGGTTTCGCACGCTTTGCCCAAGGTATAATAACTGCGTCAAATCCTCGAATGCTGACAAAGGTGCATTTACCGGCGTTGATTTTAGCACCGGAAGCACGACAGTGCTCGTCTACCGCGGTCTCGAGGGTTGATGCGTCTCCGTCGTTGCGCAGTGACACTCCGACGTCGTCGGCGTAAGCACGAACCACGAAGGACGTCCCGGCGATCGAAAGGCCTGCACGTTTGTCATGAACAGAGCGTAAGAGCGGCTCGAGCGATAAAACAAATAACATCATGGAGAGAGGGCTCCCCTGCGGCACTCCTCTTTGGACCTCGATGGGTTGAGTAAGCTGTCCATTTACGCTGATTCTGGTTGTAATGCCCGTAACGAAATGTTGCACGACATTTAGAACCCGTTGCTCAAAACCACGCCGCTGCAGCAGCTGTAGGAGGTACTCGTGGCGCATGCGATCAAAAGCCTTGCAAAAGTCGATAAACAGCAATGCGAGATTCACGTTAGTGACTGACGCTATGGCTATTACATCTCTGTATTCCGAAAGGGTGCGACCAGGGATGCATGATTGATGGTTGTGAATCACTTGCTTCATTGACGGAGACAATCTGCTGTTGAGTGCTCTGGCGAAGGTTTTGTAATCAAAGTTGAGTCAAGTAAAAGGTCGGAAGTTATCTAAGGTTTTTCGGTGTTCGCTTTTTGGTATCAATACAATTCGGCCTTCCTTCATTTCGGCCGGCACGTCACTCCCTCGCATCACTACATTGAGAACGTCTGTAAATGAGTGTCCGATTATGGGCCAGAAGCGCACATAAAATTCCCGTAGCAAACCATCAGGGCCAGGGGATTTATTCGATGGCGAGCCAGAAATCAGTTCAAGGACTTCGTCTGGAGCAAAATCCTGCACGACCGCCGAGTTGTCCGCAGGCGTGACTACGGTGGGCAGAGCACGCACGATATCGCCGCCGTCATCACCATACGTATCGCATTGCGAGGACAGATCCGTGAAGTACCGGTAAACTGCAGTAAGAATATCACCCCGCCGGTCAAACGGAGTCCATCATCTGTGTCCAGCTCCCTGATAAAAGCTCGCTTGCGATGAGCACGATGTTTTATGAGGTGATACAGTGATGCAAGTTCGTCCTCTTGAGGCGATTTTGCTTTAGATCTGATCTTCAGTCCTTCAAGCTGCGTTCGCTTTATGCCTATAAGCTTCGCCTTTATTTGTTTGATGGTCGTCAGCTGTGTGTTGGTTGGTGTCGTAGTCGCATACAACTCTCGCAGAACTGTCTAGTAAAAATCAATCTTGCGCCCGTTGCCAACTGTAGTTTCTTAATGACAATCGCATTTTCCGTTTGATCACAGCATTCCACCAGGCTATCTTGCTCGGATATCTGCAGCATTGCTTGAGACAATCCGCCCATGTCGTGGAGATGACATCTTGTAGCAAGGCATCGGCGAGAATAGAAACATTCAGGCTCCACGGAATCCTATACCATTTAGTATGCTGTTTGGCCAGATTTATCGTGACACAGAGGGCGCAGTGGTTGCAGAAACTAGCCGCAATGACATCGGCGTCCAGAATATGTTGGCAAATGTTCTCAGAGATGTACAAACGGTCTAGACGGCTACATGCGGTGGTGGTCAGGTAAGTGTACTTTACCAGGGTAGGAACTCTTATTTCCCACGCATCCTTCAGCTGCAGGTGACGCACCAGATCATGTAGTTCCCTACAATAATTAAAGTTTGGCGATTGGTCTTTCGCCGGCCGAAGTGGCCGTGCGGTTCTAGGCGCTACAGTCCGGAACCGCCGGCCGGAATGGCCGAGCGGTTAAAGGCGCTACAGTCTGGAACCGCACGACCGCTACGGTCGCAGGTTCTAATCCTGCCTCGGGCATGGATGTGTGTGATGTCCTTAGGTTAGTTAGGTTTAATTAGTTCTAAGTTCTAGGCGACTGATGACCTCAGAAGTTAAGTCGCATAGTGCTCAGAGCCATTTGATTGGTCTTTCCTGTGAATCACACAGTTGAAATCACCACTAATTATCAACTGGGTTGGGTTGCGGCGTAGCAAGTATATGGTGTCTTGTTTAAAGAAGTTTGCTCTTTCTGATTTTAAGGTCGTTCCAGATGGAGCATAGATATTGACGCCTGTACCCCCGTCCGCCACGGTGTTTACGATTGTTGCAAACCCTGATACATGAAAACTTAAGATAGACACTTCCTGTAACAGAACTATATCAGCTTCCGACTCATAGATAAACTGCCGTAGCATTGCTAATTTTAAATCTGTCCTAACTCTATTAATGTTCAGCCACAAAAACTTATAAGCTTGACTCATGATCGTCCGAGACTTGTGGGTGATGGGAAGCGTAGGAAGCCCAGTCCATCTCACCGTCGGACATGGATCCTACATCCGCAGGTTTTGTGCCAGTTTTTGCGCTGACTTTACTTTTTGAGTTACTTCCAGCCACGGAGTCCTTTGGTTTAACTTTATGTAGCAGTCGCAAAGTCGTCCGAAGTGTCATTGAAGACGGCGGAGTCGGTGAGTCATGGCTGTAAGCAGGATGTGAAAGTTCTTGCTTCGGAACGGGTGACGGCAAGTCCGAAGACGCGGCTTCAGTAGGCTCACTAGTGTTTGTTTGAAGCCGCACTGGCTGTTTGTATACAGCTGTCCGGGTCCTCGTGTTGTTTGGGAGCAGTTTCGAGGTGGCGGCTGTTTATGTTATGCTCTACACCGCGTGCTTCATCCGCCGTGTTTACGAGTTGCAGTTGACTGACTGCCGCCTCTCGTGTGTTGGCCACCTGCGGCGAGTCGGCTAGCGGCATCGGAACGGATTGCTGTAAACACTCGACTGCACTCTTATTGACAGTTTCTGCGTCGGGCGGTTGAATGGGAATTTGGCGGGTCGTAATCTAAGCCATCCGACACATGCGTGTCCTGTGTGGAGGCCCGTGGCTCCGCGTCATGGGTTTGATTTTTTACTACCTGGTCGCCGGAACCACTACCGTCACTTATAGTACGTCGTCGTTTGTTACCGACAGATAATGCAACACCGGTGGCTGAGGGGCGACTGGCCACGGGTTTCTGAGGCAAGGGTGGGGAAGTGCCGTTACCGAGATCGTTGTCCTCTGACACAGATGCACTCGGTTGGGAGTCAGTCACAGAAGGCGTCTGATTTTGAGTTAGGACATCAGCCGATGTTAATCTCTGTCGTTGTTGCAGATTGTTTCGAAGTAAGACAACGCGCGGTGGGCAATCCTCTCGTAAATGGCCACTCCTGTTACAGATAAAACAAGTGCCTACTTGCCCCTCGTAAATGACATGAGCCTTATAACGACAAACCATTATATAGGATGGGATATTGACTTTAACGGCCATGTCAACTGAGCGAACCGCACTATAACATTGGAGTTTGTGACGGCTCGACCATTTTTCGTTTCTAATCAGTCGGATGTCACCGTATTTGGCGAGGACATCTCTAAGGAAACAGTTCTCAACCTCAGGAGGCAAATTGAACACTCGCACTTGTTTATACTCAATGTCAGCGTTAGTTATTGAAACTGTACTCACCGACTGGTCACGATGTCGGAACTCTGCTTTCCCACCAGTATTCACCAAAATTTTCTCCAGTTGTATCTGGTCTAAAAACTTCACAAAGAAACACTATTCCGCCATGCCATAATATGCTGTGTGGACCTGGTCGGATGTGATGCCAATAATATCTACTATCCAGTCATGGATTTCTAGAGAACTCGGTTCAAAAATGGTTCAAATGGCTCTGAGCACTATGGGACTCAACTGCTGAGGTCATTAGTCCCCCAGAACTTAGAACTAGTTAAACCTAACTAACCTAAGGACATCACAAACATCCATGCCCGAGGCAGGATTCGAACCTGCGACCGTAGCGGTCTTGCGGTTCCAGACTGCAGCGCCTTTAACCGCACGGCCACTTCGACCGGCTAGAGAACTCGGTTGCACATTCCTGGAAGATTTCTCAAATGCGAAACACAGGGTATTCTTACGAGGTACACTGGGAGCCATAACTGCACTATATGAGCGGTCGGGACCGCTGTGAGTGAATTAAGAAGCTTGTGTACGACGGCAGTGAAGAAGCACTGAGACACTGAGAATATCACAGGTCACAATGCAATAATTATTATAAACACGGCTTGCGGCGCTACGACTACGCGGGAGTACCGACACGTCCGATCGCTGTCGCGTCCCAAGCGGAACTATCAACTGAGCTGCCTAAGCAGGACTCGCACCCCGTCCTCACAAGGTGGGAGACGAGGTACTGGCGGAATTAAAGATGTGAAGATGGGGCGTGAGTCGTGCTTAGGTAGCTCTGTTGGTAGAGCACAAGCACACGAAAGGGAAAGGTCCCGATTTCGAGTCTCGGTCCGGCATACACTTTTAATCTGCCAGGAAGTTTCATATCAGCGTACACTCTGCTGCAGAGTAAAAATCGCATTCTGATTATTGAGCATATCTGGGGTGTCTTGCAACTTGCTGTTCAGAAGAGGCATCCACGCCCTCCTACTCTTACGGATTTATGAACAGCCCTGCAGGATTGATGGTGTCAGTTCCTTCCAGCACTACTGCAGACATTATTCGAGTCAATGCCAAGTCGTGTTGTGGCACTTCTGCCTGCTCTCTGGGGCTCTACACGATATTATGCCGGTGTAACAGTTTTTTGGCTCTTCAATGCATATCCACAGACCAAGAGTAACATATGCGTGATGTTGTGAGCTATATGGAGGTATGGTGCATGGGGGCTTAATTAAATATAATGAATGCAAATACTTATTAATTTTCAGTAGCTCACTGTCCGATTACGAAGTCTCGTAACCGCTTAGCCCTGACTGGTACTTGTACGCAATCTGACTGCATAGAACAACAACAAGGAATGAAAGGAAATTTCCGTTAACACAATTAATTAATTAAGTCCTCAGCAACTATAAAACCTACGAAACAACAAAACACAAATGTAGCTGTTCTGCGTGTGGAAGTGTGATTCAACATACACATCTGGCACGGTTCTTCCTCAATAAGACCAGATATTTTAAACACCATTTATACTGAAGTAATTAAAAAAAAACAGAAATACTATAATTGCACATAGAAACCAGAAATACAGTCTAATACAAGAACACGAGCCAGATGCTTTGTTGACTGAGCCTGTGACCAAGAGGCATTATTGTTTAAGACATTGAAATAAATAATAAAAAAGGAGTTTTTTTACCTTCATATATACTGACGAAAAGCACATTACAGCATCCCTAATCCAACAACATCTGGTGTCTAGCCCATCAAAACAATGCTACAAGTTCTGAACAAGCACTCTCCATGGGAACTTGTCAACAACGACTCACCACTGCTACATCTCAACAAGCACTCTCCACCACGACTTCTCGATAAGAACTGCCAGTGGTGGCGCAATCTCTGGCGCTGTGGCTCAGTGTAGCCACCTTTCAATGGTTGAACATAATCTGTCAGAACAGATGGGTGCTATCTGTTTTTTATGATCTAACAACAATGTAGCTTCATTTGTCACCAATATTGACTACACTGAAAGCTGCTAAATATTGCCTCCAGAAACGTAATGTGGATAACCTCCAGAATAGTAGCTGCAACTGTTGATATTTACATTTAAGCATCGGTCTGAGCGAAACAGAAATAGTATGCGTCATTCACAGAAATGTTCTGAGAACATTTCTGAGAGTACTGTAGATGCTTTCCTACGAAAAGTCAGTGAATTAACGAGAAATTAAAGATTCCAACAGTATACAGTAGTTTCAGCAGAGCAACTGCGTTTGTCCTGATTGGGGCGTGGTTTTCAAACATTAGGTACATACACGATTCGCACCAATTTCTAGTACAGTTTTCTAGTATGGACTATTCAGACATATGAGAGGCTGTACACTAAATTTCGTATAAAAAGCTGCCAATGATATATTTCTTCTCTGTCATTATCAAGTGAACTAAGATACTGATTTGATACACGAATGGAATGCGTAGGAAATCATAGAACTGCTTCGGGGAGGAGGATGGAACTACAATGGTAGCACATTGGCAACACAAGTTGTGCGAATCGATGGTGGAGGCAGAAAACAAAGCGATGGGAATTTGGGTGTTTGGCACTTGTGATCCGGCGTGTTCCAAACGCTCTGTTATTGTACGCCATTTATATGTTTTAAAAGCGAAATAAAGCTGCAGCAGAACAAAGATATACCCCCAATAAATGCTTAAACTTCAAAATAGGACGAATCTTTTGGAATGCTAAACGTATCGTCTCAGTGAGAAGCGTATGAGGCCCAGCTCTGTCGACTGTAGGGGCTGCATATGAGGCGGTACAGAGTCGCTCGTAATACACACGTTGCGAGTGGCAATATTCAGACGACGCGATTGCTTATTATGGAACAGGGCCAGCCACGATGTGTGTGGAATATACGTAAATGTTCTAAAGTAGGTATCCACTTCTGCATATGCGTTTCTCGGGCTAGGTTCATGGCAGTAAGTAGTCGGCTCTGCTTAAGATGTAAGCGGTTGCCGACCATAACAAGCACACGTGAAACAGAATTCGTTACGGCTTCCCAGTGTCGAAACACTGAGGACTATCTGGACACTCTCTTTAAAAGAGGCGAATTAAAAGCCCAATGTCTGCTCAGGCTACGCGTCAAAGCTGTTTCAGAATCCTTACGTGGGTTTAATGTAGAAATGTATGTTGCTCGTCAGATCTGAGAACTTACAACTGACGACGAATTTCGACTCAACATAATGTTATTCCATTTCTTCTTCTTTATTGTGATTTCATCCCCCGCCCATTATGGCCTGAGACGGACTAGCAGCAGCAGAATCCGCCGCTCTTCAGCCGAGTGACATTACTCCCCAGGACAGAAGTCGCCATGGAGCCTGTTTTATTCAATCCCGATGAACTTTCTGTGTTTCATCGTCAACGTGAAGGTCCAAGGGTTACAGTATACATGCAGTGGTGCATCGGAAACTAATACTGGACTCCCAGGAAAGGTCCCTAGCACAGACTGTTTGAAACGTTACTCCCCTGCACAGAAGTCGGCATGGAGCCTCTTGTATTCAATCACGATGAAATTCCTTTGTTTCATCGTCAATGTAACGGTCCAAGGGTTACAGTAAACATGCAGTGGTGCATCGGAAACTAATACTGGACTCCCAGGTAAGGTCCCAAGCACAGACCGTTTGAAACGTTACTCCCCTGCACAGAAGTCGCCATGAATCCTGTTGTATTCAATCCCGATGAAATTCCTCTGTTTCATCGTCAATGTGAAAGTCGAAGGGTTACAGTAAACATGCAGTGGTGCATCGGAAACTACTACTGGAATCCCAGGAAAGGTTCCATGACGAGACCATTTGCAGCGTTACTCCCCTGAAGAGAAGTCAGCATGGTGATTCTTGTATTCAATCCCGATGACATTCCTTTGTTTCATCGTCAATGTGACGGTCCAAAGGTAACAATAAACATGCAGTGGTGCATCGGAAACTACTACTGGAACCCCAGGAATGGTTCCAAGACGAGACCATTTCAGCGTTACGCACCTGGACATAAGTCAGAAATTTCTGTTCTTTCATCGTCAATCTGAAGATCCAAGGGTTACAGTAGACATGCAGTGGTGCATCGGATACTACTACTGGAATCCCAGGAAAGGTTCCAAGACGAGACCATTTGTAGCGTTACTCCCCTGGACAGAAGTCAGCATGGTGCCTCTTGTATTCAATCCCAATGAAATTTCAGTGTTTCATCGGCAATGTGAAGATCCAAGGGTTACAGTAAACATGCAGTGGTGCATCGGAAACTACTACTTGATTCCCAGGAAAGGTTCAACGACGAGACCATTTGCAGCGTAACCCCCCTGGACAGAAGAAAGCATGGCGCCTCTTGTATTCAATCCCGATGAAATTTCTTCGTTTCATCGGCAATGTGAAAGTCCAAGGGTTGCAGTAAACATGGAGTGGTGCATCGGAAACTACTACTCGAATCACTGGAAAGGTTCCAATACAAGACCATTTGTAGCGTTACTCCGTTGGACAGAAGTCAGCATGGTGCCTCTTGTATTCAATCCCGATGAAATTTCTGTGTTTCATCGTGAATGTGAAGGTCCAAGGGTTACAGTAAACATTCAGTGGTGCATCGGAAACTACTATTGGATTCCCAGGAAAGGTTCAAAAACGAGACAATTTGCAGCGTTACTCCCCTGGACAGAAGTCAGCATGGTGCCTCTTGTATTCAATCCCGATGAAATTTCTTTGTTTCATCGGCAATGTGAAAGTCCAAGGGTTGCAGTAAACATGGAGTGGTGCATCGGAAACTACTACTCGAATCACTGGAAAGGTTCCAATACAAGACCATTTGTAGCGTTACTCCGTTGGACAGAAGTCAGCATGGTGCCTCTTGTATTCAATCCCGATGAAATTTCTGTGTTTCATCGTGAATGTGAAGGTCCAAGGGTTACAGTAAACATTCAGTGGTGCATCGGAAACTACTATTGGATTCCCAGGAAAGGTTCAAAAACGAGACAATTTGCAGCGTTACTCCCCTGGACAGAAGTCAGCATGGTGCCTCTTGTATTCAATCCCGATGACATTCCTTTGTTTCATCGTCAATGTGACGGTCCAAAGGTAACAATAAACATGCAGTGGTGCATCGGAAACTACTACTGGAACCCCAGGAATGGTTCCAAGACGAGACCATTTCAGCGTTACGCACCTGGACATAAGTCAGAAATTTCTGTTCTTTCATCGTCAATCTGAAGATCCAAGGGTTACAGTAGACATGCAGTGGTGCATCGGATACTACTACTGGAATCCCAGGAAAGGTTCCAAGACGAGACCATTTGTAGCGTTACTCCCCTGGACAGAAGTCAGCATGGTGCCTCTTGTATTCAATCCCAATGAAATTTCAGTGTTTCATCGGCAATGTGAAGATCCAAGGGTTACAGTAAACATGCAGTGGTGCATCGGAAACTACTACTTGATTCCCAGGAAAGGTTCAACGACGAGACCATTTGCAGCGTAACCCCCCTGGACAGAAGAAAGCATGGCGCCTCTTGTATTCAATCCCGATGAAATTTCTTCGTTTCATCGGCAATGTGAAAGTCCAAGGGTTGCAGTAAACATGGAGTGGTGCATCGGAAACTACTACTCGAATCACTGGAAAGGTTCCAATACAAGACCATTTGTAGCGTTACTCCGTTGGACAGAAGTCAGCATGGTGCCTCTTGTATTCAATCCCGATGAAATTTCTGTGTTTCATCGTGAATGTGAAGGTCCAAGGGTTACAGTAAACATTCAGTGGTGCATCGGAAACTACTATTGGATTCCCAGGAAAGGTTCAAAAACGAGACAATTTGCAGCGTTACTCCCCTGGACAGAAGTCAGCATGGTGCCTCTTGTATTCAATCCCGATGAAATTTCTTTGTTTCATCGGCAATGTGAAGGTCCAAGGGTTACAGTAAACATGGAGTGGTGCATCGGAAACTACTACTCGAATCACTGGAAAGGTTCCAATACGAGACCAATCGCCACGTTAGTCCATGGACAGAAGTCAGCATGGAGCCTGTTGTATTCAATTCAGAAGAAATTTCTGTTTTTCATCGTCAATGTGCAGGGTCGAAGGGTTACAGTAAACATGCAGTAGTGCATGCGAATCTACTGCTAGAATCACAGGAAAGGTTCCAATACGAGGAAATTTCTAGAGTTACTCCCTTGGACAGAAGTCAGCAAGGTGCCTCTTGTATTAATTCCCGATGAAAAATCTGTGTTTCATCGTCAATGTGAACGTCCAAGCGTTACAGTATACATACAGTGGTGCATCGGAAACTACTACTGGATTCCCAGGAAAGGTTCGAAGACGAGACCATTCGCAGCATTACTCCATGCACAGAAGTCAGCATGGAGCCTGTTGCATTAAATCCCGGTGAAATTTCATTGTTTCATCGTCAAAGTGAAGGTCCAAGGTTTACAGTAAAGATGCAGTAGTGTATCGGAAACTAATACTGGACTCCCAGGTAAGGTCCCAAGCACAGACCGTCTGAAACGTTACTCCCCAGCACAGAAGTCGCCATGGATCCTGTTGTATTCAATCCCGATGAAATTCCTCTGTTTCATCGTCAATGTGAAGGTCGAAGGGTTACAGTAAACACGCAGTGGTGCATCGGAAACTAATACTGGACTCCCAGGAAAGGTCCCATGCACAGACCGTTTGAAACGTTACTCCCCTGCACAGAAATTGCCATCGAGCCTGTTGTATTCAATCCCGATGAATTTTCTCTGTTTCATCGTCAGTGTGAAGGTCGAAGGGTTACAGTAAACATTCAGTGGAGCATCGGAAACTACTACTGGAATCCCAAGAAAGGTTCCAAGACGAGACCATTTGCAACGATACTCCCCTGGACAAAAGTCAGCATGGTGCCTCTTGTATTCAATTCCGATGAAACTTCTTTGTTTCATCGTCAATGTGAAGGTCCAAGGGTTACAGTAAACATGCAGTGGTGCATCGGAATCAACTACCAGAATCCCAGGGTAGGTTAGAATACGAGACCAAATACAGCGTTACTTCCCTGGACAGAAGTCAGCACGGTGCCTCTTGTAATTAACCCCGATGACAATTCCGTGTTTCATCGTCAATGTGAAGGTCCAAGGATTACAGCAAATATGCAGTGGTGCATCGGAAACTACTACTGAAATTCCAGGAAGGGTTAAGAACGAGACCATTAGCAGCGTTACCCCCTTGGACAAAAGTCAGTATGGTGCCACTTGTATTCAATCCCGATCAAATTTCGTTGATTCATCGTCAATGTGAAGGTCAAAGGGCTACGGTAAACATGGTGTGGTGCATCGGGAACTACTACTGGAATCCCAGGAAAGGTTCCAAGGCGAGACCATTTGCTGTGTAACTCCCCTGGACAGTAATCAGCATGGTGGCTCTTGTATTCAATGCTGATGAGATTTCTGTGTTTCATCGTGAATGTGAAGGTCCAAGAATTATTGTAAACATACAGTGGTGCATCGGTTACTACTTTTGGCGTTCCAGGAAAGGTTAAATACGAGACCATTTGCAACGATACTCCCGTGGACAAAAGTCAGCATGGTGCCTCTTGTATTCAATTCCGATGAAACGTCTTTGTTTCATCGTCAATGTGAAGGTCCAAGGGTTACAGTAAACATGCAGTGGTGCATCGGAAACTACTACTGGAATCCCAGGAAAGGTTATAAGACGAGACCATTTGCAGCGTTACTCCCCTGAAAAGAAGTCAGCATGGTGCCTCTTGTTTTCAATTCCGATTAAATTTCTTTGCTTCATCGTCAACTTTAAGGGTCGAGGGTTTCAGTAAACATGGAGTGGTGCATCGGAAACTACTACTGGAATCCCAGGAAAGGTTCCAAGACGAGACCATTTGCAACGATTCTCCCCTGGACAAGTGTCAGTATGGTGCCTCTTGTATTCAATTCCGATGAAGTTTCTTTGTTTCATGGTTAATGTGAAGGTCCAAGGGTTACAGGAAACATGCGGTGGTGCATCGGAAACTAATACTGGAATACCAGGAAACGTTCCAAAACGAGACCATTTGCAGCCTTACTCCACTGGACAGAAGTCAGCATGGAGCCTGTTGTGTTCAATCCCGATGAAATTAATATGTTTCATCGTCATGGTGAAGGTCCAAGAGTTACAGTAAACATGGAGTGGTGCATCGGAAACTACTATTGGATTCCCAGGAAAGGTTCGAAGACGAGACCATTCGCAGCATTACTCCATGGACAGAAGTCAGCATGGTGCCTCTTGTATTCAATCCCGATGAAATTTCTGTGTTTCATCGTCAATGTGAAGGTCCAAGGGTTACAGTAAAAAAGCAGTAGTGTATCGGAGACTACTACTGGATTCCCAGGAAAGGTTCCAAGACGAGACCATTTGCAGCGTTACTCCACTGGACAGAAGTCAGCATGGTACCTCTTATATTCAATCCCGATGCAATTTCCGATTTTCACCGTGAATGTGAAGGTCCAAGGGTTACAGTAAATATGCAGTGGTGTATCGGAAATTACTACTGGAATCCCACGAAAGGTTCCAAAACGAGACCATTTGCAGCGTTACTCCCATGGATAGATGTCAGCATGGTTGACTCTTCTATTTAATGCCGATTAAATTTCTGTGTTTCATCGTCAATGTGAAGGTCCAAGGGTTACAGTAAACATGCAATGGTGCATCTGAATGTACTACTAGAATACCAGGAGAGGTTCAAATACGAGCTCATTTGTAGCGTTACTCCCCTCGATAGAAGTCTGCATGGTGTCTCTTGTATTCAATGCCGACGAAATTTCTGTGTTTTAACGTCAATGTGAAGGTCCAAGGGTTACAGTAAGTATACAGTGGTGCATCGGAAACTACTACTGGATTCCCAGGAAAGGTTCAAAGACGAGACCATTTGTCGCGTTACTTCCCTGGACAGAAGTCAGCATGGGGCCTGTTGGATTCAATCAAGATCAAATTTCTTTGCTTCATCGTCAATGTGAAGGTCCAAAGGTTACAGTAAACATGGAGTCGTGCATCGGAAACAACTACTGGATTCCAAAGGAAGGTTCCAAAGCGAGACCGTTTGCAGGGTTACTCCCCTGTACCGAAGTCGGCATGGTACCTCTTATATTCAAACCCGATGAAATTTCCGATTTTCACCGTGAATGTGAAGGTCCAAGGGTTACATTAAACATGCAGTGGTGCATCGGAATAAACTACGAGAATCCCAGGATAGGTTAGAATACGAGACCAAATGCAGCGTTACTTCCCTGGACAGAAGTCAGCACGGTGCCTCTTGTAATTAACCCCGATGACAATTCCGTGTTTCATCGTCAATGTGAAGGTCCAAGGATTACAGCAAATATGCAGTGGTGCATCGGAAACAACTACTGAAATTCCAGGAAGGGTTAAGAACGAGACCATTAGCAGCGTTACCCCCTTGGACAAAAGTCAGTATGGTGCCACTTGTATTCAATCCCGATCAAATTTCGTTGATTCATCGTCAATGTGAAGGTCAAAGGGCTACAGTAAACATGGTGTGGTGCATCGGGAACTACTACTGGAATCCCAGGAAAGGTTCCAAGGCGAAACCATTTGCTGTGTAACTCCCCTGGACAGTAATCAGCATGGTGCCTCTTGTATTCAATCCCGATGAAATTTCTGTTATCATCGTGAATGTGAAGGTCCAAGGGTCACAGTAAACATGCAGTGGTGCATCGGAAACTACGACTGGATACCCAGGAAAAGTTCAAAGACGAGGCCATTTGCATCGTTACTATATGGACAGAAGTCAGCATGGAGCCTGTTGTCTACAATTCCTATGTAATTTCTGAGTTTCATCGTGAATGTGAAGGTCCAAGGGTTACAGTAAGCATGCAGTGGTGCATCGGAAACTTCTACTGGAATCACTGGAAAGGCTCCAATACGAGACCATATCTAGCGTTCCTCCCTTGGACAGAAGTCAGCATGGTGGCTCTTGTATTCAATGCTGATGAGATTTCTGTGTTTCATCGTGAATGTGAAGGCCCAAGAATTATTGTAAACATACAGTGGTGCATCGGTTACTACTTTTGGCGTTCCAGGAAAGGTTAAATACGAGACCATTTGCAGCGTTCCTCCCTTGGACAGAAGTCAGCATGGTGCCACTTGTATTCAATCCCGATCAAATTTCTTTGTTTTATCGTCAATGTGAAGGCCCAAGTTCTACTGTAAACATGCAGTGGTGCATCGGGAACTACTACTGGAATCCCAGGAAAGGTTCCAAGACGAGACCATTTGCAGCGTTACTCCTCTGGACTGAAGTTGGCATGGTGCCTCTTGTATTCAATCCCGATGAAATTACTGTGTTTCATCGTCAATGTGAAGGTTCACGGGTTACAGTAAATATACAGTGGTGCATCGTAAACTACTACTGGAATCCCAGGAAAGGTTCCAATACGACACCATTTGCTACATTACTTCCCTGGACAGAAGTCAGCATGGAGACTGTTGGATTGAATCCCGATGAAATTTCTTAAATTCATCGTCAATGTGAAGGTCGAAAGGTTGCAGTAAACATGCAGTGGTGCATCGGAAACTACTACTGGATTCCCAGGAAAGGTTCAAAAACGAGACTATTAGCAGCGTTACTCCCCTGTACAGAAGTCAGCATGGTACCTCATATATTCAATCCCGATGAGATTTCCGATTTTCACCGTGAATGTGAAGGGCCAAGGCTTACAGTAAGCATGCAGTGGTGCATCGGAGTCTACTACTGGAAACCCACGAAAGGTTTAAAGGCGAGACCATTTGCGGTGTTACTCCCCTGGACAGAAGTCAGCACAGTGCCTCTTGTATTTAGTCCCGATGAGATATCTGTGTTTCATCGTCAATGTGAAGGTCCAAGGGCTACAGGAAACATGCAGTGGTGCATCGGGAACTAATACTGGAATCCCAGGAAAGGTTCCAAGACGGGACCATTTGCGGCGTAACACCGCTAGACAGAAGTCAGCATGGAGCCTCTTGTATACAATCCCGATGAAATTTCTGTGTTTCATCGTCAATATGAAGGTCCAAGGGTTACAGTAAACACACAGTGGTGCATCGGATTCTACTCCTGGAATCCCAGGAAAGGTTCCAAGACGAGATCATTTGCTGCGTTACTCTCCTGGACAGAAGTCAGCATAGAGCCCCTTGTATTCAATCCCGATGAAATTTCTGTGTTTCATCGTCAATGTGAAAGTCCAAGGGTTACAGTAAACATTCAGTGGTTCATCGGATACTACTAATGGAATCCCAGGAAAGGTTCCAAGACGAGACGATTTGCAGCATTACTCCATGGACAGAAGTCAGCATGGACCGTGTTGTATTTAATCCCGATGGAATTTCATTGTTTCATCGTCAATGTGAAGGTCCAAGGGTTACAGTAAACACTCAGTGGTGCATCGGATACTACTCCTGGAATCCCAGGAAATTATCAAAGAGGAGACCATTTGCAGCGTTACTCCATGGACAGAAGTCAGCATGGAGCCTGTGGTATTCAATTCCGATGAAATATCTGTTTTTCATCGTCAATGTGAAGGTCCAAGGGTTTCAGTTAACATTCAGTGGTGCATCGGATATCACTACTGGATTTCCAGGAGAGGTTGAAAAAGGAGACCACTTGCAACGTGACTCCATGGACAGGAGTCAGCATGGAGCCTGTGGTATTCAATTCCGATGAAATTTCTGTTTTTCGTCGTCAATGTGAAAGTCCAAGGGTTATAGTAAACAAGCAGTGGTGCATCGAATACTACTCCTGGATTCCCAGGAGAGGTTCAAAGAGGAGGCCATTTGCAGCGTTACTCCATGGACAGAAGTCAGCATGGAGCCTGTTGTGTTCAATCCCGATGAAATTACATTGTTTCATCGTCAATGTGAAAGTCCAAGGGTTATAGTAAACAAGCAGTGGTGCATCGGATACTACTCCTGGATTCCCAGGAAAGGTTCAAAGAGGAGACCATTTGCAGCGTTACTCCATGGACAGAAGTCAGCATGGAGCCTGTTGTATTCAATCCCGATGAAATATCATTTTCTTATCGTCAATGTGAAGGTCCGAGGGTTACAGTAAACATTCAGTGGTGCATCGGAAACTACCACTGGAGTCCCCGGAAAGGTACCAAGACGAGACTATATGGAGCGTACTCCCCTGGACAGAAATCGGCATGGAGCCTCTTATATTCAATCCCGATGAAATTTCTGATTTTCACCGTGTATGTGAAGGTCCATGGGATACAGGAAACATGCCGTGGTACATCGGATGCTACTACTGGAATCCCAGGAAAGGTTCCTAGACCAGACCATTTGCGTCGTTACTCCCCTGGACAGAAGTCAGCACGGTGCCTCTTGTATTTAATCCCGATGTCATTTCTATGTTTCATCGTCAATGTGAAGGTGCAAGGGTTACAGTAAACATGCAGTGGCGCATCGGAAACTGCTACTGGAATCCCAGGAAGTGTTTGAGGACGAGACCATTAGCAGCGTTACTCCCCTGGACAAAGTCAGTATGGTGCCATGTGTATTCAAACCCGATGAAATTTCTTTCTTTCATCTTCAATGAGATGGCGCAAGGGTTACAGTAGACATGCAGTGATAAATCGGAAACTACTACAGGAGTCGCAGGAAAGGTTCCAAGACGAGACCATTTGCAGCGATTCTCTTTTGGACAGAAGTCTTCGTGGTGCCTCTAGTATTCAATCCCGATGAAATTTATTTGTTTCATCGTCAATAAGAAGGTACATAGGTTACAGTAAACATGCAGAGGTGCATCGGCAAATACTACTGGAATCCCAGGAAAGGTTCCCAAACGAGAACATTTGCAGCGTTACTCCCCGGACAAAAATTAGCATGGTGCCTCTTGTAGCCAATCGCAAAGAAATTTCTATGTTTCATCTTCAATGTGATGGTCCAAGGGTTACAGTAAACATGCAGTGGTGCATCGGAATTACTACTGGAATCCCAGGAATGGTTCCAAGACGAGACCATATGCAGCGATTCTACCCTGGACATAAGTCAGCATGGTGCCTTTTGTACTCAATCCCGATGAAATTTCTATGTTTCATCGTCATGTGAAGGCCCAAGGGTTACAGTATACATACAGTGGTGCATCTGATACTACTGCTGGGTTCTAGGAAAGGTCCCAAGACGAGACCATTTGCAGCGTTACTCCCCTGGAATGAAATCAGCATGGTGCCTGTTGTATTCAATCCCGATGAAATTTCCATGTTTCAATGTCAATGTGAAGGTACCAGGGTTACATTAAACATGCAGTGGTGCATTGGAAACTACTACTGGAATCCCAGGATGGGTTCCAAGACGAAACCATTTGCAGCGTTACTCGGCTTGACATATGTCAGCATGGTACCTCTTGTATTCAATCCCGATGAAATTTCTATGTTTCATCGTCAATGTGAAGGTGCAAGGGTTACAGTAAATATGCAGTGGTGCATCGGAAGCTAATACTGGACTCCCAGGATAGTTCCCGACCACAGGCTGCTTGAAACGTTACTCCCCTGCTCAGAAGCCGGCATGGAGAGTGTTGTATTCAATCAAGATTAAATTTCCTTATTTAATCGTCAATGTGAAGGTCCAAGGCTTACAGTAAACATGCAGTGGTGCATCGCAAACTGCTACTGGAATCCCAGGAAAGGGACAAAGACGCGACCATTTGCAACGATACTCCCGTGGACAGAAGTCAGCATTGTGCCACTTGTATTCAATCCCGTCTAAATTTCTATGTTTCATTGTCAACGTGATGGTCCAAGGGATATAGTACAGATGCAGTGGTGTATCGCAAACTACTACTGGAATCCCAGGATAGGTTCAAAGACGAGACAATTGGCAGCGTTATTCCCCTGGACAAAAGTCAGCATGGTTCCTCTCGTATTCAATCCCGATGAAATTTCAGTGTTTCATCGTCAATGTGAGGTTCCAAGGGTTACAGTAAACATGCAGTGGTGCATCGGAAACTACTACTGGAATCCCAGGAAAGGTTCCAAGACGTTGCCATTATCAGCGTTACTCCCCTGGACAGAAGTCAGCATGATGAATCTAGTATTCAATTTAGATGAAATTTCTTTGTTTCATCGTCACTGTGAAGGTCAAAGAGTTACGGTAAACATGCAGTGGTGCATCGGAAACTACTACTGGAACCCCAGGAATGGTTCCAAAACGAGACCATTTGCAGCGTTACTCCCCTTGTCAGAAGACAGCATGTTGCCTCATCCATTCAATCCCAATGACATTTCCTTGTTTCATCGTCAATGCGAAGGTCCAAGTATTACAGGAAACATGCAGTGGTGCATCGGAATCTACTACCGGAATCCCAGGAGAGGTTCCAAGACGAGACCATTAGCAGCGTTACTCCCCTGGACTGAAGTTAGCATGGTGAATCTAGTATTCAATTTAGATGAAATTTCTGTGTTTCATCCTCAATGTGAAGATCCAAGGGTTACAGTAAACATGCAGTGGTGCATCGGAAACTACTACCGGAATCACAGGAAAGGTTGGGGGACGAGACCATGAGCAAGGTTACTCCCCTGGACAGAAGTTAGCGTGGTGCCTCTTGTATTCATTCCCGATGAAATTTCTTTGTTTCATCGTCAATGTGAAGGTCAGCGGGTTACAGTAAACATGCAGGGGCGCATCGGAAACTACTAATGAAATCCCAGGAAAGGTTCCACAACGAGACCATTTGCAGCGTTACTCCCCTGGACAGAAGTCACCATGGTGCCTCTTGTTTTTAATACCGAAGAAATTTCTGTGTTTCATCGTCAATGCGAAGGTACAAGGGTTACAGTAAACATGCTGTGCTGCATCGGAAACTACTACTGGATTCCTAAGAAAGGTTCCAAGAGGAGACCATTACCAGCGTTACTCCCCTGGACAGAAGTAAACATGTTGCCTCTTCTATTCAATCCCAATGACGTTTCTGTGTTTCCTCGTCAATGTGAAGATCCAAGGGTTACAGTAAACATGCAGTGGTGCATCGGAAACTACTACAGGAATCCCAGGAAAGGTTCCAAGGCGAGATCAGTTGCAGAGTCACACCTCTGGACATAAGTCAGCATGTTGCCTCTTCAAACCCGATGAAATGTCTGTGTTTCATCGTCAATGTGATGGTCCATGGGTTACAGTAAACATGCAGTGGTGCATCGGGAACTACTCCTGGATTCCCAGGAAATGTTCCAAGACGAGACAATTTGCAGCGTTACTCCCCTGGACAGATGTTAGCATGGTTCCTCTTGTATTCAATCCCGATGAAATTTCTTTATTTCATCGTCAGTGTGAAGGTCCAAGGGTTACAGTACACATGTAGTGATGCATCGGAATCTACTACTGGAATCCCAGGAAAGGTTCCAAGAGGAGTCCATTTGCAGCGTAACTCCCCTGGACAGAAGTCAGCATGGTGCCTCTTGTATTCAATCCCAATAACATTTCAGTGTTTCATCGTGAATGTGAAGGTCTGTTGGATACGGTAAATATGCAGTGGTGCATCGGAAACTATTATCAGGATCCCAGGAAAGGTACCAGGACGAGACCATTAGCAGCGTTACTCCACTGCAATGAAGTTAGCATGGTGCGTCTAGTATTCGATCCCAATGACATTTCTGTGTTTCTTCGTCAATGAGAAGGCCCAACGGTTACAGTAAACATGCAGTGATGCATCGGAATCTACTACTGGAATCCCAGGAAATGTTCCAAGACGAGACCATTAGCAGCGTTACTCCCCTTGACAGAAGACAGCATGTTGCTTCTTGTATTCAATCCCAACGACATTTCTGTGTTTCATCGTCAATGTGAAAGTCCAAGGGTTACAGCAAACTTGCAGTGGTGCATCGGAAAGTACTACCGGAATCCCAGGAAACGTTCCAGGACGAGACCATTAGCAGTGTCACTCCCCTGGACAGAAGCTAGTATGGTACCTCTTATATTCAATCCCAATGAAATTTGTTCGTTTCATCGTCAATGTGAAGGTCCAAGGGTTACATTAAACATGCAGTGGTGCATCGGAAACAAATACTGGAATACCAGGAAACGTTCTAAGACGAGGCAGTTTGTAGCGTTACTCTCCTGGACTGAATTTAGCATGGTGAATATTGTATACAATTTAGATAAAATCTCTGTGTCTCATCGGCAACGTGAAGGTGCAAGGGTTACACTAAACAAACAGAGGTGTAGCGGAAACTACTACAGGAACCCCAGGAAACGTTCCAACACGAGACCATTAGCAGTGTTACTCCCCTGGACAGAAGTTAGCATGGTGCCTCTTGTATTCAATCCCAATGACATTTTTGTGTTCCATCGTCAATGTGAAGGTCAAAGGGTTACAGCAAACATGCAGTGGTGCATCGGAAACTACTACCGGAATCCCAGGAAAGGTCCCAGGACGAGACCATTAGCAGTGTCACTCCCCTGGACAGAAGCTAGTATGGTACCTCTTATATTCAATCCCGATGAAATTTATTCGTTTCATCGTCAATGTGAAGGTCCAAGGGTTACAGTAAACATGCAGTGGTGCATCGGAAAGTACTACCGGAATCCCAGGAAAGGTTCCAGGACGAGACCATTAGCAGTATAACTCCTCTGGACAGAAGTCAGCATGTTGCTTCTTATATTCAATCCCAATGACATTTCTGTGTTTCATCGTCAATGTGAAGGTCCAAGAGTTACAGTAAACTTGCAGTGGTGCATCGGAAACTACTACCGGAATCCCAGGAAAGGTTCCAGGACGAGACCATTAGCAGTGTTACTCCTCTGGACAGAAGTCAGCATGTTGGTTCTTATATGCAATCCCAATGACATTTCTGTGTTTTATCGTCAATGTGAAGGTCCAAGGAGTACAGAAAACATGCACTGGTGCATCGGAAACTACTACCGGAATCCCAGGAAAGGTTCCAGGACGAGACCATTAGCATTGTTACTCCACTGGACAGAAGTTTGCATGGTGCCTCTTCTATTCAATCCCAATGCACATTTCTGTGTTTCTTCGTCAATGTGAAGGTCGAAGGGTTACAGTAAACTTGCAGTGGTGCATCGGAAACTACTACCGGAATCCCAGGAAAGGTTCCAAGACGAGACCATTTGCAGCGTTACTGCCCTGGACTGAAGTTAGCATGGTGGCTCTTGTATTCCATCCCGATGAAATTTCTCTGTGTCGTCGTCAATGTGAAGGTCCAAGGGTTACAGTAAACATGCAGTAGTGCATCGAAACCAACTACTGGAATCCCAGGAGACGTTCCAAGACGAGACCATTTGCGGCGTTACTCCCCTGGACAGAAGTTAGCATGGTGCCTCTTGTATTCAATCCCGATGAAATTTCTGTGTTTCATCGTAAATGTGAAGATCCGAGGGTCACATGCAGTAAACATGCAGTGGTGCATCGGACTACTACTACTGGAATCCCAGGAAACCTTCCAAGACCAGACCATTTGCAGCGTTACTCCACTGGACAGAAGTTGCATGGTGAATCTTGTATTCAGTTTAGATGAAATTTCTGTGTTTTATCGTCAATGCGAAGGACCAAGGGTTACAGTAAACATGCAGTGGTGCATCGGAAACTACTGCCGGAATCCCAGGAAAGGTTCCAAAACGTGACCATTAGCAGCGTTACTCCCCTTGACAGATGTCAGCATGTTGCTTTTTGTGTTCGATCCAAATTACATTTCTGTTTCATCGTCAATGTAAAGTTCCAAGAGTTACAGTAAACATGCAATGGTGCATCGGAAACTACTACCGGAATCCCAGCAAAGGTTCCAGGACGAGGCCATTAGCAGTGTTACTCCCCCGGACAGAAGTTAGCATGGTGCCCCTTGTATTCAATCCCAATGACATTTCTGTGTTTCATCGTCAATGTGAAGGTCCAAGGGATACAGTGAACATGCAGTGGAGCATCGGAAACTACTACTGGAATCCCAGGAATGGTTCCAAGACGAGTCCATTTGCAGCATTACTCCCCTGAACAGAAGTTAGCATGTTGCTTCTTGTATTCAATCCCAATGACATTTCTGTGTTTCATCGGCAATGTGAAGTTCCAAGGGTTACAGTAAACATGCAGTGGAGCATCGGAAACTTCTACTGGAACCCCAGGAAAGGTTCCAAGACGAGGCCATTTGCAGCGTTACTCCCCTGGAGACAAGTTAGCATGTTGCTTCTTGTATTCAATCCCAATGACATTTCTGTGTTTCATCGTCAATGTGAAGGTCCAAGGGTTACAGTATTAATGCAGTGGTGCATAGGAAATTATTACCGGAATCCCAGGAAAGGTTCCAAGACGAGACCATTTGCGGCATTGCTCCCCTGGACAGATGTTAGCATGTTGCTTCTTGTTTACAATCCCAATGACATTTCTGTGTTTCATCGTCAATGTGGTGGTCAAAGGGTTACAGTCAACATGCAGTGGTGTATCGGAAACCACAACCGGAAACCCAGGAAAGGTTCCAGGACGAGACCATTAGCAGTGTCACTCCCCTGGACAGAAGCTAGTATGGTACCTCTTATATTCAATCCCGATGAAATTTATTCGTTTCATCGTCAATGTGAAGGTCCAAGGGTTACAGTAAACATGCCGTGGTGCATCGGAAACTACTACTGGAATGCAGGAATGGTTCCAAGTCGACCCCATTAACAGCGTTACTCCCCTTGACAGATGTCAGCATGTTGCTTCTTGTACTCTTCCCCAATGAGATCTCTGTGTTTCATCGTCAATGTGAAGGTCCAAGCGTTGCAGCAAACATGCAGTGGTGCATCGGAAACTACTACTGGAATCCCGAGAAACGTTCCAAGACGAGACCATTTGTAGCGTTACTCCCCTGGACAGAAGTTAGCATGGTGCCACTTGGTTTCAATCCCGATGAAATTTATTCGTTTCATCGTCAATGTGAAGGTCTAAGGGTTACAGTAAACATGCAGTGGTGCATCGGAAACTACTACTGGAATCCAGGAATGGTTCCAAGTCGACCCCATTAGCAGCGTTACTCCCCTTGACAGACGTCAGCATGTTGCTTCTTGTACTCTTCCCCAATGAGATCTCTGTTTTTCATCGTCAATGTGAAGGTCCAAGCGTTACAGTAAACATGCAGTGGAGCATCGGAAACTAATACTGGAATGCCAGGAAACATTCCAAGACGAGGCAGTTTGTAGCGTTACTCTCCTGGACTGAATTTAGCATGGTGAATATTGTATACAATTTAGATGAAATCTCTGTGTCTCATCGGCAACGTGAAGGTGCAAGGGTTACACTAAACAAACAGATTTGTATCGGAAACTACTACTGGAATCCCAGGAAACGTTCCAACATGAGACCATTAGCAGTGTTACTCCCCTGGACAGAAGTTAGCATGGTGCCTCTTGTATTCAATCCCAATGACATTTCTGTGTTCCATCGTCAATGTGAAGGTCCAAGGGTTACAGTAAACATGCAGTGGTGCATCGGAAACTACTACCGGAATCCCAGGAAAGCTTCCAGGACGAGACCATTAGCAGTGTCACTCCCCTGGACATAAGCTAGTATGGTACCTCTTATATTCAATCCCGATAAAATTTATTCGTTTCATCGTCAATGTGAAGGTCCAAGGGTTACAGTAAACATGCAGTGGTGCATCGGAAACTACTACTGGAATCCCAGGAAAGGTTCCAGGACGAGACCATTAGCAGTGTTACCCCCCTGGACAGAAGTTAGGATGGTGCCTCTTGTATTCGATCCGAATGACATTTCTGTGTTTCATTGTCAATGTGAAGGTCCAAGGGTTACAGTAAACATGCAGTGGTGCATCGGAAACTACTACAGGAAACCCAGGAAAGGTTCCAGGACGAGACCATTAGCAGTGTTACCCCCCTGGACAGAAGTTAGCATGGTGCCTTTTGTATTCGATCCCAATGACATTTCTGTTTTTCATTGTCAATGTGAGGGTCCAAGGGTTACAGTAAACACGCAGTGGTGCATCGGAAACTACTACTGGAATCCCAGGAAAGGTTCCAGGACGAGACCATTAGCAGTGTTACCCCCCTGGACAGAAGTTAGCATGGTGCCTCTAGTATTCGATCCCAATGACATTTCTGTGATTCATTGTCAATGTGAAGGTCCAAGGGTTACAGTAAACATGCAGTGGTGCATCGGAAACAACTGCTGGAATCCCAGGAAAGGTTCCAGGAGGAGACCATTAGCAGTGTTACTCCCCTGGAGAGAGGTTAGCATGGTGCTCCTTGTATTCAATCCCGATGAAATTCCTTTGTTTCATCGTCAATGTAAAGGACCAAGGGTTACAGTAAACATGCAGTGGTGCATCTGAAACTACTACTAGAATCCCAGGAAAGGTTCCATGACGAGACCATTAGCAGTGTTACCCCCCTGGACAGAAGTTAGCATGTTGCCTCTTGTATTCGATCCCAATGACATTTCTGTGTTTCATTGTCAATGTGAAGGTCCAAGGGTTACAGTAATCATGCAGTGGTGCATCGGAAACTACTACTGGAATCCCAGGAAAGGTCCCAGGACGAGACCATTATCAGTGTTACTCCCCTGGAGAGAGGTTAGCATGGTGCTTCTTGTATTCAATCCCGATGAAATTCCTTTGTTTCATCTTCAATGTAAAGGACCAAGGCTTACATTAAACATGCAGTGGTGCTTCTGAAACTACTACTGGAATCCCAGGAAAGGTTCCATGACGAGAACATTTGCAGAGTTACTCCCCTGGACAGAAGTCAGCATGGTGTCTCTTGTATTCTTTCCCTATGACATTTCTGTGTTTCATTGTCAATGTGAAGGTCGAAGGGTTACAGTAGACATGCAGTGGTGCATCGGAAACTACTACCGGAATCCCAGGAAAGGTTCCAGGACGAGACCGTTAGCAGTGTAACCCCCCTGGACAGAAGTTAGCATGTTGCCTCTTGTATTCGATCCCAATGACATTTCTGTGTTTCATTGTCAATGTGAAGGTCCAAGGGTTACAGTAATCATGCAGTGGTGCATCGGAAACTACTACTGGAATCCCAGGAAAGGTTCCAGGACGAGACCATTAGCAGTGTTACTCCCCTTGACAGATGTCAGCATGTTGCTTCTTGTAATCTTCCCCAATGAGATCTCTGTGTTTCATCGTCTATGTGAAGGTCCAAGCGTTACAGTAAACATGCAGTGGTGCATCGGAAACTACTACTGGAATCCCGAGAAACGTTCCAAGACGAGACCATTTGCAGCGTTACTCCCCTGGACAGAAGTTAGCATGGTGCCACTTGTTTTCAATCCCGATGAAATTTCTTTGTTTCATCGTCAATGTGAAGGTCCAAGGGTTACATTAAACATGCAGTGGTGCATCGGAAACTAATACTGGAATGCCAGGAAACATTCCAAGAAGAGGCAGTTTGTAGCGTTACTCTCCTGGACTGAATTTAGCATGGTGAATATTGTATACAATTTAGATGAAATCTCTGTGTCTCATCGGCAACGTGAAGGTGCAAGGGTTACACTAAACAATCAGAGGTGTAGCGGAAACTACTACTGGAATCCCAGGAAACGTTCCAACACGAGACCATTAGCAGCGTTACTCCCCTGGACAGAAGTCAGCATGGTGCCTCTTGTATTCAATCCCAATGACATTTCTATGTTCCATCGTCACTGTGAAGGTCCAAGGGTTACAGTAAACATGCAGTGGTGCATCGGAAACTACTACCGGAATCCCAGGAAAGGTTCCAGGACGAGACCAGTAGCAGTGTCACTCCCCTGGACAGAAGCTAGTATGGTACCTCTTATATTCAATCCCGATGAAATTTATTCGTTTCATCGTCAATGTGAAGGTCCAAGGGTTACAGTAAACATGCAGTGGTGCATCGGAAACTACTACTGGAATCCAGGAAAGGTTCCAAGTCGAGACCATTAGCAGCGTTACTCCCCTTGACAGATGTCAGCATGTTGCTTCTGGTACTCTTCCCCAATGAGATCTCTGTGTTTCATCGTCAATGTGAAGGTCCAAGCGTTACAGTAAACATGCAGTGGTGCATCGGAAACTACTACTGGAATCCCGAGAAACGTTCCAAGACGAGACCATTTGCAGCGTTACTCAACTGGACAGAAGTTAGCATGGTGCCACTATTTTTCAATCCCGATGAAATTTCTTTGTCTCATAGTCAATGTGAAGGTCCAAGGGTTACATTAAACATGCAGTGGTGCGTCGGAAACTAATACTGGAATACCGGGAAGCGTTCCAAGACGAGGCAGTTTGTAGCGTTACTCTCCTGGACTGAATTTAGCATGGTGAATATTGTATACAATTTAGATGAAATCTCTGTGTCTCATCGGCAACGTGAAGGTGCAAGGGTTACACTAAACAAACAGAGGTGTAGCGGAAACTACTACTGGAATCCCACGAAACGTTCCAACACGAGACCATTAGCAGCGTTACTCCCCTGGACAGAAGTCAGCATGGTGCCTCTTGTATTCAATCCCAATGACATTTCTGTGTTCCATCGTCAATGTGAAGGTCCAAGGGTTACAGTAAACTTGCAGTGGTGCATCGGAAACTACTACTGGAATCCCAGGAAAGGTTCCAGGACGAGACCCTTAGCAGTGTTACCCCCCTGGACAGAAGTTAGCATGGTGCCTCTTGTATTCGATCCGAATGACATTTCTGTGTTTCATTGTCAATGTGAAGGTCCAAGGGTTACAGTAAACATGCAGTGGTGCATCGGAAACTACTACAGGAATCCCAGGAAAGGTTCCAGGACGAGACCATTAGCAGTGTTACCCCCCTGGACAGAAGTTAGCATGGTGCCTTTTGTATTCGATCCCAATGACATTTCTGTGTTTCATTGTCAATGTGAGGGTCCAAGGGTTACAATAAACATGCAGTGGTGCATCGGAAACTACTACTGGAATCCCAGGAAAGGTTCCAGGACGAGACCATTAGCAGTGTTACCCCCCTGGACAGAAGTTAGCATGGTGCCTCTAGTATTCGATCCCAATGACATTTCTGTGATTCATTGTCAATGTGAAGGTCCAAGGGTTACAGAAAACATGCAGTGGTGCATCGGAAACAACTACTGGAATCCCAGGAAAGGTTCCAGGACGAGACCATTAGCAGTGTTACTCCCCTGGAGAGAGGTTAGCATGGTGCTTCTTGTATTCAATCCCGATGAAATTCCTTTGTTTCATCGTCAATGTAAAGGACCAAGGGTTACATTAAACATGCAGTGGTGCTTCTGAAACTACTACTGGAATCCCAGGAAAGGTTCCATGACGAGGCCATTTGCAGAGTTACTCCCCGGGTCAGAAGTCAGCATGGTGCCTCTTGTATTCTTTCCCTATGACATATCTGTGTTTCATTGTCAATGTGAAGGTCCAAGGGTTACAGTAAACATGCAGTGGTGCATCGGAAACTACTACCGGAATCCCAGGAAAGGTTCCAGGACGAGACCATTAGCAGTGTTACCCCCCTGGACAGAAGTTAGCATGTTGCCTCCTGTATTCGATCCCAATGACATTTCTGTGTTTCATTGTCAATGTGAATGTCCAAGGGTTACAGTAAACATGCAGTGGTGCATCGGAAACTACTACCGGAATCCCAGGAAAGGTTCCAGGACGAGACCATTAGCTGTGTTACTCCCCTTGACAGATGTCAGCATGTTGCTTCTTGTACTCTTCCCCAATGAGATCTCTGTGTTTCATCGTCAATGTGAAGGTCCAAGCGTTACAGTAAACATGCAGTGGTGCATCGGAAACTACTACTGGAATCCCGAGAAACGTTCCAAGACGAGACCATTTGTAGCGTTACTCCCCTGGACAGAAGTTAGCATGGTGCCACTTGTTTTCAATCCCGATGAAATTTCTTTGTTTCATAGTCAATGTGAAGGTCCAAGGGTTACAGTAAACTTGCAGTGGTGCATCGGAAACTACTACTGGAATCCCAGGAAAGGTTCCAGGACGAGACCATTAGCAGTGTTACCCCCCTGGACAGAAGTTAGCATGGTGCCTCTTGTATTCGATCCCAATGACATTTCTGTTTTTCATTGTCAATGTGAAGGTCCAAGGGTTACAGTAAACATGCAGTGGTGCATCGGAAACTACTACAGGAGTCCCAGGAAAGGTTCCAGGACGAGACCATTAGCAGTGTTACCCCCCTGGACAGAAGTTAGCATGGTGCCTTTTGTATTCGATCCCAATGACATTTCTGTGTTTCATTGTCAATGTGAGGGTCCAAGGGTTACAGTAAACATGCAGTGGTGCATCGGAAACTACTACTGGAATCCCAGGAAAGGTTCCAGGACGAGACCATTAGCAGTGTTACCCCCCTGGACAGAAGTTAGCATGGTGCCTCTAGTATTCGATCCCAATGACATTTCTGTGATTCATTGACAATGTGAAGGTCCAAGGGTTACAGTAAACATGCAGTGGTGCATCGGAAACAACTACTGGAATCCCAGGAAAGCTTCCAGGACGAGACCATTAGCAGTGTTACTCCCCTGGAGAGAGGTTAGCATGGTGCTTCTTGTATTCAATCCCGATGAAATTCATTTGTTTCATCGTCAATGTAAAGGACCAAGGGTTACAGTAAACATGCAGTGGTACATCTGAAACTACTGCTGGAATCCCAGGAAAGGTTCCATGACGAGACCATTTGCAGAGTTACTCCCCCGGACAGAAGTCAGCATGGTGCCTCTTGTATTTATTCCCTATCACATTTCTGTGTTTCATTGTCAATGTGAAGGTCCAAGGGTTACAGTAAACATGCAGTGGTGCATCGGAAACTAATACTGGAATCCCAGGAAAGGTTCGAGGACGAGACCATTAGCAGTGTTACCCCCCTGGACAGAAGTTAGCATGGTGCCTCTTGTATTCGACCCCGATGACATTTCTGTGTTTTATTGTCAATGTGAAGGTCCATGGGTTACAGTAAACATGCAGTGGTGCATCGGAAACTACTACTGGGATCCCAGGAAAGGTTCCAGGACGAGACCATTAGCAGTGTTATTCCCCTGGAGAGAGGTTAGCAAGGTGCTTCTTGTATTCAGTCCCGATGAAATTCCTTTGTTTCATCGTCAATGTAAAGGACCAAGGGTTACATTAAACATGCAGTGGTGCTTCTGAAACTACTACTGGAATCCCAGGAAAGGTTCCATGACGAGGCCATTTGCAGAGTTACTCCCCTGGACAGAAGTCAGCATGGTGCCTCTTGTATTCTTTCCCTATGACATTTCCGTGTTTCATTGTAAATGTGAAGGTCCAAGGGTTACAGTAAACATGCAGTGGTGCATCGGAAACTACTACCGGAATCCCAGGAAAGGTTCCAGGAGGAGACCATTAGCAGTGTTACCCCCCTGGACAGAAGTTAGCAAGTTGCCCCTTGTATTCGATCCCAATGACATATCTGTGTTTCATTGTCAATGTGAAGGTCCAAGGGTTACAGTAAACATGCAGTGGTGCATCGGAAACTACTACTGGAATACCAGGAAAAGTTCCAGGACGAGACCATTAGCAGTGTTACTCCCCTTGACAGATGTCAGCATGTTGCTTCTTGTACTCTTCCCCAATGAGATCTCTGTGTTTCATCGTCAATGTGAAGGTCCAAGCGTTACAGTAAACATGCAGTGGTGCATCGGAAACTACTACTGGAATCCCGAGAAACGCTCCAAGACGAGACTATTTGCAGCGTTACTCCCCTGGACAGAAGTTAGCATGGTGCCACTTGTTTTCAATCCCGATGAAATTTCTTTGTTTCATCGTCAATGTGAAGGTCCAAGGGTTACATTAAACATGCAGTGGTGCATCGGAAACTAATACTGGAATGCCAGGAAACATTCCAAGACGAGGCAGTTTGTAGCGTTACTCTCCTGGACTGAATTAAGCATGGTGAATATTGTATACAATTTAGATGAAATCTCTGTGTCTCATCGGCAACGTGAAGGTGCAAGGGTTACACTAAACAAACAGTGGTGTAGCGGAAACTACTACTGGAATCCCAGGAAACGTTCCAACACGAGACCATTAGCAGCGTTACTCCCCTGGACAGAAGTCAACATGGTGCCTCTTGTATTCAATCCCAATGACATTTCTGTGTTCCATCGTCAATGTGAAGGTCCAAGGGTTACAGTAAACATGCAGTGGTGCATCGGAAACTACTACTGGAATCCCAGGAAAGGTTCCAGGACGAGACCATTAGCAGTGTTACCCCCCCTGGACAGAAGTTAGCATGGTGCCTCTTGTATTCGATCCCAATGACATTTCGGTGTTTCATTGTCAATGTGAAGGTCCAAGGGTTACAGTAAACATGCAGTGGTGCATCGGAAACTACTACAGGAATCCCAGGAAAGGTTCCAGAACGAGACCATTAGCAGTGTTACCCCCTGGACAGAAGTTAGCATGGTGCCTTTTGTATTCGATCCCAATGACATTTCTGTGTGTCATTGTCAATGTGAGGGTCCAAGGGTTACAGTAAACTGCAGTGGTGCATCGGAAACGGCTACTGGAATCCCAGGAAAGGTTCCAGGACGAGACCATTAGCAGTGTTACTCCCCTGGAGAGAGGTTAGCATGGAGCTTCTTGTATTCAATCCCGATGAAATTCCTTTGTTTCATCGTCAATGTAAAGGACCAAGGGTTACAGTAAACATGCAGTGGTGCATCTGAAACTACTACTTGAATCCCAGGAAAGGTTCCATGACGAGACCATTTGCAGAGTTACTCCCCCGGACAGAAGTCAGCATGATGCCTCTTGTATTTATTCCCTATGACATTTCTGTGTTTCATTGTCAATGCGAAGGTCCAAGGGTTACAGTAAACATGCAGTGGTGCATCGGAAACTACTACTGGAATCCGAGGAAAGGTTCCAGGACGAGACCATTAGCAGTGTTACCCCCCTGGACAGAAGTTAGCATGGTGCCTCTTGTATTCGATCCCGATGACATTTCTGTGTTTTATTGTCAATGTGAAGGTCCATGGGTTAGAGTAAACATGCAGTGGTGCATCGGAAACTACTACTGGAATCCCAGGAAAGGTTCCAGGACGAGACCTCTAGCAGTGTTTCTCCCCTGGAGAGAGGTTAGCATGGTGCTTCTTGTATTCAATCCTGATGAAATTCCTTTCTTTCATCGTCAATGTAAAGGACCAAGGGTTACAGTAAACATGCAGTGGTGCATCGGAAACTACTACTGGAATCCCAGGAACGGTTCCAAGACGAGACCATTTGCAGCGTTACTCCCCTGGACAGAAGTCAACATGGTGCCTCTTGTATTCTTTCCCAATGACATTTCTGTGTTTCATTGTCAATGTGAAGGTCCAAGGGTTACAGTAAACATGCAGTGGTGCATCGGAAATTACTACTGGAATCCCAGGAAAGGTTCCATGACGAGACCATTAGCGGCGTTGCTCCGCTGGACAGAAGTCAGCATGGTGCCTCTTGTATTCTTTCCCAATGAGATTTCTGTGTTTCATCATCAATGTGAAGGTCCAAGGGTTGCAGTAAACATGCAGTGGTGCATCGGAAACTAATACCGTACTCCCAGGAAAGGCTCCAGGACGAGACCATTAGCAGTGTTACTCCTCTGGAGAGAAGTTAGCATGGTGCCTCTTGTATTCAATCCCAAAGACATTTCTGTGTTTCATAGTCAATGCAAAGGTCCGAGGGTTACAATAAACATGCAGTGGTGCATCTGAAACTACTACTGGAATCCCAGGAAAGGTTCCATGACGAGACCATTTGCGGCGTTTCTCCCCTGGACAGAAGTCAGCATGGTGCCTCTTGTATTCTTTCCCAATGACATTTCTGTGTTTCATCGTCAATCTCAAGGTCCAAGGGTTACAGTAAACATGCAGTGGTGCATCGGAAACTACTACCGGAATCCCAGGAAAGGTTCCAGGACGAGAGCATTAGCAGTGTTACTGCTCTGGAGAGAAGTTAGCATGGTGCCTCTTGTATTCAATCCCAATGACATTTCTGTGTTTCATCGTCAATGTGAAGGTCCAAGGGTTACAGTAAACATGCAGTGGTGCATCGGAAACTCCTACTGGAATCCAGGAAAGGTTCCAAGTCGAGACCATTAGCAGCGTTACTCCACTTGACAGATGTCAACATGTTGCTTCTTGTACTCTTCCCCAATTAAATCTCTGTGTTTCATCGTCAATGTGAAGGTCCAAGCGTTACAGTAAACATGCAGTGGTGGTTAGGAAACTACTACTGGAATCCCGAGAAACGTTCCAAGACGAGACCATTAGCAGTGTTACTCCCCTGGACAGAAGTTAGCATGGTGCCTCTTGTAATCAATCCCAATGACATTTCTGTGTTCCATCGTCAATGTGAAAGTCCAAGGGTTACAGTAAACATGCAGTGGTGCATCGGAAACTACTACCGGAATCCCAGGAAAGGTTCCAACACGAGACCATTAGCAGTATTACTCCCCTGGACAGAAGTCAGCATGGTGACTCTTGTAATCAATCCCGATGAAATTCCTTTGTTTCATCGTCAATGTAAAGGACCAAGGGTTACATTAAACATGCAGTGGTGCTTCTGAAACTACTACCGGAATCCCAGGAAAGGTTCCAGGACGAGACCATTAGCAGTGTTACTCCCCTGGACAGAAGTCAGCATGGTGCCTCTTGTATTCAATCCCAATGACATATGTGTGTTTCATTGTCAATGTGAAGGTCCAAGCGTTACAGTAAACATGCAGTGGTGCATCGGAAACTACTACTGGAATCCCAGGAAAGGTTCCAGGGCGAGACCATTAGCAGTGTTACCCCCCTGGACAGAAGTTAGCATGGTGCCTCTTGTATTCGATCCCAATGACATTTCTGTGTTTCATTGTCAGTGTGAAGGTCCAAGGGTTACAGTAAACATGCAGTGGTGCATCGGAAACTACTACTGGAATCCCAGGAAAGGTTCCAGGACGAGACCATTAGCAGTGTTACCCCCCTGGACAGAAGTTAGCATGGTGCCTCTTGTATTCGATCCCAATGACATTTCTGTGTTTCATTGTCAATGTGAGGGACCAAGGGTTACAGTAAACATGCAGTGGTGCATCGGAAACTACTACTGGAATCCCAGGAAAGGTTCCAGGACGAGACCATTAGCAGTGTTAGTCCCCTGGAGAGAGGTTGGCAAGGTGCTTTTTGTATTCAGTCCCGATAAAATTCCTTTCTTTCATCGTCAATGTAAAGGACCAAGGGTTACAGTAAACATGCAGTGGTGCATCTGAAACTACTACTGGAATCCCAGGAAAGGTTCCATGACGAGACCATTTGCAGAGTTACTCCCCTGGACAGAAGTCAGCATGGTGCCTCTTGTATTCTTTCCCTATCACATTTCTGTGTTTCATTGTCAATGTGAAGGTCCAAGGGTTACAGTAAACATGCAGTGGTGCATCGGAAACTACTACTGGAATCCCAGGAAAGGTTCCAGGACGAGACCATTAGCAGTGTTACCCCCCTGGACAGAAGTTAGCATGGTGCCTCTTGTATTCGATCCCGATGACATTTCTGTGTTTCATTGTCAATGTGAAGGTCCCAGGGTTACAGTAAACATGCAGTGGTGCATCGGAAACTACTACTGGAATCCCAGGAAAGGTTCCAGGACGAGACCATTAGCAGTGTTACCCCCCTGGACAGAAGTCAGCATGGTGCCTCTTGTATTCAATCCCAATGACATTTCTGTGTTTCATTGTCAATGTGAAGGTCCAAGGGTTACAGTAAACATGCAGTGGTGCTTCTGAAACTACTACTGGAATCCCAGGAAAGGTTCCATGACGAGACCGTTTGCAGCGTTACTCCCCTGGACAGAAGTCAGCATGGTGCCTCTTGTATTCTTTCCCTATGACATTTCTGTATTTCATCGTCAATGTGAAGGTCCAAGGGTTACAGTAAACATGCAGTGGTGCATCGGAAACTACTACCGGAATCCCAGGAAAGGCTCCAGGACGAGACCATTAGCAGTGTTACCCCCCTGGACAGAAGTTAGCATGGTGCCTCTTGTATTCGATCCCAATGACATTTCTGTGTTTCATTGTCAATGTGAAGGTCCAAGGGTTACAGTAAACATGCAGTGGTGCATCGGAAACTACTACTAGAATCCCAGGAAAGGTTCCAGGACCAGACCATTAGCAGTGTTACCCCCCTGGACAGAAGTTAGCATGGTGCCTCTTGTATTCGATCCCAATGACATTTCTGTGTTTCATTGTCAATGTGAAGGTCCGAGGGTTACAGTAAACATGCAGTGATGCATCGGAAACTACTACTGGAATCCCAGGAAAGGTTCCAGGACGAGACCATTAGCAGTGTTACCCCCCTGGACAGAAGTTAGCATGGTGCCCCTTGTATTCGATCCCAATGACATTTCTGTGTTTCATTGTCAATGTGTGGGTCCAAGGGTTACAGTAAACATGCAGTGGTGCATCGGAAACTACTACTGGAATCCCAGGAAAGGTTTCAGGACGAGACCATTAGCAGTGTTACCCCCCTGGACAGAAGTTAGCATGGTGCCTCTAGTATTCGATCCCAATGACATTTCTGTGATTCATTGTCAATGTGAAGGTCCAAGGGTTACAGTAAACATGCAGTGGTGCATCGGAAACAACTACTGGAATCCCAGGAAACATTCCAGGACGAGACCATTAGCAGTGTTACTCCCCTGGAGAGAGGTTAGCATGGTGCTTCTTGTATTCAATCCCGATGAAATTCCTTTCTTTCATCGTCAATGTAAAGGACCAAGGGTTACAGTAAACATGCAGTGGTGCATCTGAAACGACTACTAGAATCCCAGGAAAGGTTCCATGACGAGACCATTTGCAGAGTTACTCCCCTGGACAGAAGTCAGCATGGTGCCTCTTGTATTCTTTCCCTATCACATGTCTGTGTTTCATTGTCGATGTGAAGGTCCAAGGGTTACAGTAAACATGCAGTGGTGCATCGGAAACTACTACTGGAATCCCAGGAAAGGTTCCAGGACGAGACCATTAGCAGTGTTACCCCCCTGGACAGAAGTTAGCATAGTGCCTCTTGTATTCGAACCCGATGACATTTCTGTGTTTCATTGTCAATGTGAAG
Source organism: Schistocerca americana (assembly GCF_021461395.2). Classification (NCBI taxonomy): domain Eukaryota; kingdom Metazoa; phylum Arthropoda; class Insecta; order Orthoptera; family Acrididae; genus Schistocerca; species Schistocerca americana. The sequence goes on from NC_060129.1 coordinate 64,065,924, forward strand.
GTCCAAAGGTTACAGTAAACATGCAGTGGTGCATCGGAAACTACTACTGGAATCCCAGGAAAGGTCCCAGGACGAGACCATTAGCAGTGTTACTCCCCTGGAGAGAGGTTAGCATGGTGCTTCTTGTATTCAATCCCGATGAAATTCCTTTGTTTCATCGTCAATGTAAAGGACCAAGGGTTACATTAAACATGCAGTGGTGCTTCTGAAACTACTACTGGAATCCCAAGAAAGGTTCCATGACGAGACCATTTGCAGAGTTACTCCCCTGGACAGAAGTCAGCATGGTGCCTCTTGTATTCTTTCCCTATGACATTTCTGTGTCTCATTGTCAATGTGAAGGTCCAAGGGTTACAGTAAACATGCAGTGGTGCATCGGAAACTACTACCGGAATCCCAGGAAAGGTTCCAGGACGAGAGCAGTAGCAGTGTTACTGCTCTGGAGAGAAGTTAGCATGGTGCCTCTTGTATTCAATCCCAATGACATTTCTGTGTTTCATCGTCAATGGGAAGGTCCAAGGGTTACAGTAAACATGCAGTGGTGCATCGGAAACTACTACTGGAATCCAGGAAAGGTTCCAAGTCGAGACCATAATCAGCGTTACTCCACTTGACAGATGTCAACATGTTGCTTCTTGTACTCTTCCCCAATGAGATCTCTGTGTCTTATCGTCAATGTGAAGGTCCAAGCGTTACAGTAAACATGCAGTGGTGGATAGGAAACTACTACTGGAATCCCGAGAAACGTTCCAAGACGAGACCATTTGCAGCATTACTCCCCTAGACAGAAGTTAGCATGGTGCCACTTGTTTTCAATCCCGTTGAAATTTCTTTGTTTCATCGTCAATGTGAAGGTCCAAGGGTTACATTAAACATGCAGTGGTGCAACGGAAACTAATACTGGAATACCAGGAAACGTTCCAAGACGAGGCAGTTTGTAGCGTTACTCTCCTGGACTTAATTTAGCATGGTGAATATTGTATACAATTTAGATGAAATCTCTGTGTCTCATCGGCAACGTGAAGGTGCAAGGGTTAGACTAAAGAAACAGAGGTGAAGCGGAAACTGCTACTGGAATCCCAGGAAACGTTCCAACATGAGACCATTAGCAGTGTTACTCCCCTGGACAGAAGTTAGCATGGTGCCTCTTGTAATCAATCCCAATGACATTTCTGTGTTCCATCGTCAATGTGAAGGTCCAAGGGTTACAGTAAACATGCAGTGGTGCATCGGAAACTACTACCGGAATCCCAGGAAAGGTTCCAACACGAGACCATTAGCAGTGTTACTCCCTTGGACAGAAGTCAGCATGGTGACTCTTGTATTCAATCCCGATGAAATTCCTTTGTTTCATCGTCAATGTAAAGGACCAAGGGTTACATTAAACATGCAGTGGTGCTTTTGAAACTACTACCGGAATCCCAGGAAAGGTTCCAGGACGAGACCATTAGCAGTGTTACTCCCCTGGACAGAAGTCAGCATGGTGCCTCTTGTATTCAATCCCAATGACATTTCTGTGTTTCATTGTCAATGTGAAGGTCCAAGCGTTACAGTAAACATGCAGTGGTGCATCGGAAACTACTACTGGAATCCCAGGAAAGGTTCCAGGACGAGACCATTAGCAGTGTTACCCCCCTGGACAGAAGTTAGCATGGTGCCTCTTGTATTCGATCCCAATGACATTTCTGTGTTTCATTGTCAGTGTGAAGGTCCAAGGGTTACAGTAAACATGCAGTGGTGCATCGGAAACTACTACTGGAATCCCAGGAAAGGTTCCAGGACGAGACCATTAGCAGTGTTACCCCCCTGGACAGAAGTTAGCATGGTGCCTCTTGTATTCGATCCCAATGACATATCTGTGTTTCATTGTCAACGTGAGGGTCCAAGGGTTACAGTAAACATGCAGTGGTGCATCGGAAACTACTACTGGAATCCCAGGAAAGGTTCCAGGACGAGACCATTAGCAGTGTTACTCCCCTGGAGAGAGGTTGGCATGGTGCTTCTTGTATTCAATCCCGATGAAAATCCTTTCTTTCATCGTCAATGTAAAGGACCAAGGGTTACATTAAACATGCAGTGGTGCTTTTGAAACTACTACCGGAATCCCAGGAAAGGTTCCAGGACGAGACCATTAGCAGTGTTACTCCCCTGGACAGAAGTCAGCATGGTGCCTCTTGTATTCAATCCCAATGACATTTCTGTGTTTCATTGTCAATGTGAAGGTCCAAGCGTTACAGTAAACATGCAGTGGTGCATCGGAAACTACTACTGGAATCCCAGGAAAGGTTCCATGACGAGACCATTTGCAGAGTTACTCCCCTGGACAGAAGTCAGCATGGTGCCTCTTGTATTCTTTCCCTATCACATTTCTGTGTTTCATTGTCAATGTGAAGGTCCAAGGGTTACAGTAAACATGCAGTGGTGCATCGGAAACTACTACTGGAATCCCAGGAAAGGTTCCAGGACGAGACCATTAGCAGTGTTACCCCCCTGGGCAGAAGTTAGCATGGTGCCTCTTGTATTCGAACCCGATGACATTTCTGTGTTTCATTGTCAATGTGAAGGTCCAAGGGTTACAGTAAACATGCAGTGGTGCATCGGAAACTACTACTGGAATCCCAGGAAAGGTTCCAGGAAGAGACCATTAGCAGTGTTACCCCCCTGGACAGAAGTCAGCATGGTGCCTCTTGTATTCAATCCCAATGACATTTCTGTGTTTCATTGTCAATGTGAAGGTCCAAGGGTTACAGTAAACATGCAGTGGTGCTTCTGAAACTACTACTGGAATCCCAGGAAAGGTTCCATGACGAGACCGTTTGCAGCGTTACTCCCCTGGACAGAAGTCAGCATGGTGCCTCTTGTATTCTTTCCCTATGACATTTCTGTATTTCATCGTCAATGTGAAGGTCCAAGGGTTACAGAAAAACTTGCAGTGGTGCATCGGAAACTACTACCGGAATCCCAGGAAAGGCTCCAGGACGAGACCATTAGCAGTGTTACCCCCCTGGACAGAAGTTAGCATGGTGCCTCTTGTATTCGTTCCCAATGACAATTCTGTGTTTCATTGTCAATGTGAAGGTCCAAGGGTTACAGTAAACATGCAGTGGTGCATCGGAAACTACTACTAGAATCCCAGGAAAGGTTCCAGGACGAGACCATTAGCAGTGTTACCCCCCTGGACAGAAGTTAGCATGGTGCCTCTTGTATTCGATCCCAATGACATTTCTGTGTTTCATTGTCAATGTGAAGGTCCAAGGGTTACAGTTAACATGCAGTGGTGCATCGGAAAGTACTACTGGAATCCCAGGAAAGGTTCCAGGACGAGACCATTAGCAGTGTTACCCCCCTGGACAGAAGTTAGCATGGTGCCTCTTGTTTTCGATCCCAATGACATTTCTGTGTTTCATTGTCAATGTGAGGGTCCAAGGGTTACAGTAAACATGCAGTGGTGCATCGGAAACTACTACTGGAATCCCAGGAAAGGTTCCAGGACGAGACCATTAGCAGTGTTACCCCCCTGGACAGAAGTTAGCATGGTGCCTCTAATATTCGATCCCAATGACATTTCTGTGATTCATTGTCAATGTGAAGGTCCAAGGGTTACAGTAAACATGCAGTGGTGCATTGGAAACAACTACTGGAATCCCAAGAAAGGTTCCAGGACGAGACCATTAGCAGTGTTACTCCCCTGGAGAGAGGTTAGCATGGTGCTTCTGGTATTCAATCCCGATGAAATTCTTTTCTTTCATCGGCAATGTAAAGGACCAAGGGTTACAGTAAACATGCAGTGGTGCATCTGAAACTACTACTAGAATCCCAGGAAAGGTTGCATGACGAGACCATTTGCAGAGTTACTCCCCTGGACAGAAGTCAGCATGGTGCCTCTTGTATTCTTTCCCTTTCACATTTCTGTGTTTCATTGTCAATGTGAAGGTCCAAGGGTTACAGTAAACATGCAGTGGTGCATCGGAAACTACTACTGGAATCCCAGAAAAGGTTCCAGGACGAGACCATTAGCAGTGTTACCCCCCTGGACAGAAGTTAGCATGGTGCCTCTTGTATTCGAACCCGATGACATTTCTGTGTTTCATTGTCAATGTGAAGGTCCAAGGGTTACAGTAAACATGCAGTGGTGCATCGGAAACTACTACTGGAATCCCAGGAAAGGTTCCAGGACGAGACCATTAGCAGTGTTACTCCCCTGGAGAGAGGTTAGCATGGTGCTTCTTGTATTCAATCCCGATGAAATTCCTTTGTTTCATCGTCAATGTAAAGGACCAAGGGTTACATTAAACATGCAGTGGTGCCTCTGAAACTACTACTGGAATCCCAGGAAAGGTTCCATGACGAGACCATTTGCAGAGTTACTCCCCTGGACAGAAGTCAGCATGGTGCCTCTTGTATTCTTTCCCTATGACATTTCTGTGTTTCATTGTCAATGTGAAGGTCCAAGGGTTACAGTAAACATGCAGTGGTGCATCGGAAACTACTACTGGAATCCCAGGAAAGGTTCCAGGACGAGACCATTAGCAGTGTTACCCCCCCGGACAGAAGTCAGCATGGTGCCTCTTGTATTCAATCCCAATGACATTTCTGTGTTTCATTGTCAATGTGAAGGTCCAAGGGTTACAGTAAACATGCAGTGGTGCTTCTGAAACTACTACTGGAATCCCAGTAAAGGTTCCATGACGAGACCGTTTGCAGCGTTACTCCCCTGGACAGAAGTCAGCATGGTGCCTCTTGTATTCTTTCCCTATGACATTTCTGTATTTCATCGTCAATGTGAAGGTGCAAGGGTTGCAATAAACATGCAGTGGTGCATCGGAAACTACTACCGGAATCCCAGGAAAGGCTCCAGGACGAGACCATTAGCAGTGTTACCCCCCTGGACAGAAGTTAGCATGGTGCCTCTTGTATTCGATCCCAATGACGTTTCTGTGTTTCATTGTCAATGTGAAGGTCCAAGGGTTACAGTAAACATGCAGTGGTGCATCGGAAACTACTACTAGATGCCCAGGAAAGGTTCCAGGACGAGACCATTAGCAGTGTTACCCCCCTGGACAGAAGTTAGCATGGTGCCTCTTGTATTCGATCCCAATGACATTTCTGTGTTTCATTGTCAATGTGAAGGTCCAGGGATTACAGTAAACACGCAGTGGTGCATCGGAAACTACTACTGGAATCCCAGGATAGGTTCCAGGACGAGACCATTAGCAGTGTTACCCCCCTGGACAGAAGTTAGCATGGTGCCTCTTGAATTCGATCCCAATGACATTTCTGTGTTTCATTGTCAATGTGAAGGTCCAAGGGTTACAGTAAACATGCAGTGGTGCATCTGAAACTACTACTGGAATCCCAGGAAAGGTTCCATGACGAGACCATATGCAGCGTTACTCCCCTGGACAGAAGTCAGCATGGTGCCTCTTGTATTCTATCCCTATGACATTCCTGTGTTTCATAGTCAATGCGAAGGTCCAAGTGTTACAATAAACATGCAGTGGTGCATCTGAAACTACCACTGGAATCCCAGGAAAGGTTCCAGGACGAGACCATTAGCAGTGTTACTCCCCTGGACAGAAGTCAGCACGGTGCCTCTTGTATTCAATCCCAATGACATTTCCTTGTTTCATCGTCATTGTGAAGGTCCAAGGGTTACAGTAAACATGCAGTGGTGCATCGGAAACTACTACCGCAATCCCAGGAAAGGTTCCAGAACGAGACCATTTGCAGTGTTACTCCCCTGGACAGAAGTCAGCATGGTGCCTCTTGTATTCAAACCCAATGACATTTCCTTGTTTCATCGTCAATGTGAAGGTCCAAGGGTTACAGTAAACATGCAGTGCTGCATCGGAAACTACTACCGGAATCCCAGGAAAGGTTCCAGGACGAGATCATTAGCAGTGTTACTCCCCTGGACACAAGTTAGCATGGTGCTTCTTGTATTCAAACCCAATGACATTTCTGTGTTTCATTGTCAATGTGAAGGTCCAAGGGTTGCAGTAAACATGCAGTGGTGCGTCTGAAACTACTACTGGAATCCCAGGAAAGGTTCCAAGACGAGACTATTTGCAGCGTTAATCCCCTGGACAGAAGTCAGCATGGTGCCTCTTGTATTCAATCCCAATGACATTTCTGTGTTTCATCGTCAATGTAAAGGACCAAGGGTTACAGTAAACATGCAGTGGTGCATCTGAAACTACCACTGGAATTCCAGGAAAGGTTCCAGGACGACACCATTAGCAGTGTTACTCCCCTGGACAGAAGTCAGCATGGTGCCTCTTGTATTCAATCCCAATGACATTTCCTTGTTTCATTGTCAATGTGAAGGTCCAAGGGTTACAGTAAACATGCAGTGGTGCATCGGAAACTACTACTAGAATCCCAGGAAAGGTTCCAGGACGAGACCATTAGCAGTGTTACCCCCCTGGACAGAAGTTAGCATGGTGCCTCTTGTATTCGATCCCAATGACATTTCTGTGTTTCATTGTCAATGTGAAGGTCCAAGGGTTACAGTTAACATGTAGTGGTGCATCGGAAACTACTACTGGAATCCCAGGAAAGGTTCCAGGACGAGACCATTAGCAGTGTTACCCCCCTGGACAGAAGTTAGCATGGTGCCTCTTGTATTCGATCCCAGTGACATTTCTGTGTTTCATTGTCAAAGTGAGGGTCCAAGGGTTACAGTAAACATGCAGTGGTGCATCGGAAACTACTACTGGAATCCCAGGAAAGGTTCCAGGACGAGACCATTAGCAGTATTACCCCCCTCGACAGAAGTTAGCATGGTGCCTCTAGTATTCGATCCCAATGACATTTCTGTGATTCATTGTCAATGTGAAGGTCCAAGGGTTACAGTAAACATGCAGTGGTGCATCGGAAACAACTACTGGAATCCCAGGAAAGGTTCCAGGACGAGACCATTAGCAGTGTTACTCCCCTGGAGAGAGGTTAGCATGGTGCTTCTTGTATTCAAACCCAATGACATTTCTGTGTTTCATTGTCAATGTGAAGGTCCAAGGGTTACAGTAAACATGCAGTGGTGCATCTGAAACTACTACTAGAATCCCAGGAAAGGTACAATGACGAGACCATTTGCAGAGTTACTCCCCTGGACAGAAGTCAGCATGGTGCCTCCTGTATTCTTTCCCTATCACATTTCTGTGTTTCATTGTCAATGTGAAGGTCCAAGGGTTACAGTAAACATGCAGTGGTGCATTGGAAACAACTACTGGAATCCCAGGAAAGGTTCCAGGACGAGACCATTAGCAGTGTTACTCCTTTGGAGAGAGGTTAGCATGGTGCTTCTTGTATTCAATCCCGATGAAATTCTTTTCTTTCATCGTCAATGTAAAGGACCAAGGGTTACAGTAAACATGCAGTGGTGCATCTGAAACTACTACTAGAATCCCAGGAAAGGTTCCATGACGAGACCATTTGCAGAGTTACTCCCCTGAACAGAAGTCAGCATGGTGCCTCTTGTATTCTGTCCCTATCACATTTCTGTGTTTCATTGTCAATGTGAAGGTCCAAGGGTTACAGTAAACATGCAGTGGTGCATCGGAAACTACTACTGGGATCCCAGGAAAGGTTCCAGGACGAGACCATTAGCAGTGTTACCCCCCTGGACAGAAGTTAGCATGGTGCCTCTTGTATTCGAACCCGATGACATTTCTGTGTTTCATTGTGAATTTGAAGGTCCAAGGGTTACAGTAAACATGCAGTGGTGCATCGGAAACTACTACTGGAATCCCAGGAAAGGTTCCAGGACGAGACCACTAGCAGTGTTACTCCCCTGGAGAGAGGTTAGCATGGTGCTTCTTGTATTCAAACCCGATAAAATTCCTTTGTTTCATCGTCAATGTAAAGGACCAAGGGTTACATTAAACATGCAGTGGTGCTTCTGAAACTACTACTGGAATCCCAGGAAAGGTTCCATGACGAGACCATTTGCAGAGTTACTCCCCTGGACAGAAGTCAGCATGGTGCCTCTTGTATTCTTTCCCTATGACATTTCTGTGTTTCATTGTCAATGTGAAGGTCCAAGGGTTACAGTAAACATGCAGTGGTGCATCGGAAACTACTACTGGAATCCCAGGAAAGGTTCCAGGACGAGACCATTAGCAGTGTTACCCCCCTGGACAGAAGTCAGCATGGTGCCTCTTGTATTCAATCCCAATGACATTTCTGTGTTTCATTGTCAATGTGAAGGTCCAAGGGTTACAGTAAACATGCAGTGGTGCTTCTGAAACTACTACTGGAATCCCAGGAAAGGTTCCATGACGAGACCGTTTGCAGCGTTACTCCCCTGGACAGAAGTCAGCATGGTGCCTCTTGTATTCTTTCCTTATGACATTTCTGTATTTCATTGTCAATGTGAAGGTCCAAGGGTTACAGTAAACATGCAGTGGTGCATCGGAAACTACTACCGGAATCCCAGGAAAGGCTCCAGGACGAGACCATTAGCAGTGTTACCCCCCTGGACAGAAGTTAGCATGGTGCCTCTTGTATTCGATCCCAATGACGTTTCTGTGTTTCGTTGTCAATGTGAAGGTCCAAGGGTTACAGTAAACATGCAGTGGTGCATCGGAAACTACTACTAGATGCCCAGGAAAGGTTCCAGGACGAGACAATTAGCAGTGTTACCCCCCTGGACAGAAGTTAGCATGGTGCCTCTTGTATTCGATCCCAATGACATTTCTGTGTTTCATTGTCAATGTGAAGGTCCAGGGATTACAGTAAACACGAAGTGGTGCATCGGAAACTACTACTGGAATCCCAGGAGAGGTTCCAGGACGAGACCATAAGCAGTGTTACCCCCCTGGACAGAAGTTAGCATGGTGCCTCTTGAATTCGATCCCAATGACATTTCTGTGTTTCATTGTCAATGTGAAGGTCCAAGGGTTTCAGTAAACATGCAGTGGTGCATCTGAAACTACTACTGGAATCCCAGGAAAGGTTCCATGACGAGACCATATGCAGCGTTACTCCCCTGGACAGAAGTCAGCATGGTGCCTCTTGTATTCTATCCCTATGACATTTCTGTGTTTCATAGTCAATGCGAAGGTCCAAGGGTTACAATAAACATGCAGTGGTGCATCTGAAACTACCACTGGAATCCCAGGAAAGGTTCCAGGACGAGACCATTAGCAGTGTTACTCCCCTGGACAGAAGTCAGCACGGTGCCTCTTGTATTCAATCCCAATGACATTTCCTTGTTTCTTCGTCATTGTGAAGGTCCAAGGGTTACAGTAAACATGCAGTGGTGCATCGGAAACTACTACCGCAATCCCAGGAAAGGTTCCAGAACGAGACCATTAGCAGTGTTACTCCCCTGGACAGAAGTCAGCATGGTGCCTCTTGTATTCAAACCCAATGACATTTCCTTGTTTCATCGTCAATGTGAAGGTCCAAGGGTTACTGTAAGAATGCAGTGGTGCATAGGAAACTACTACCGGAATCCCAGGAAAGGTTCCAGGACGAGACCATTAGCAGTGTTACTCCCCTGGACACAAGTTAGCATGGTGCTTCTTGTATTCAAACCCATGGACATTTCTGTGTTTCATTGTCAATGTGAAGGTCCAAGGGTTGCAGTAAACATGCAGTGGTGCGTCTGAAACTACTACTGGAATCCCAGGAAAGGTTCCAAGACGAGACTATTTGCAGCGTTACTCCCCTGGACAGAAGTCAGCATGGTGCCTCTTGTATTCAATCCCAATGACATTTCTGTGTTTCGTCGTCAATGTAAAGGACCAAGGGTTACAGTAAACATGCAGTGGTGCATCTGAAACTACCACTGGAATCCCAGGAAAGGTTCCAGGACGAGACCATTAGCAGTGTTACTCCCCTGGACAGAAGTCAGCATGGTGCCTCTTGTATTCAATCCCAATGACATTTCCTTGTTTCATTGTCAATGTGAAGGTCCAAGGGTTACAGTAAACATGCAGTGGTGCATCGGAAACTACTACTAGAATCCCAGGAAAGGCTCCAGGACGAGACCATTAGCAGTGTTACCCCCCTGGACAGAAGTTAGCATGGTGCCTCTTGTATTCGATCCCAATGACATTTCTGTGTTTCATTGTCAATGTGAAGGTCCAAGGGTTACAGTAAACATGCAGTGGTGCATCGGAAACTACTACTGGAATCCCAGGAAAGGTTCCATGACGAGACCATTAGCAGTGTTACCCCCCTGGACAGAAGTTAGCATGGTGCCTCATGTATTCGATCCCAATGACATTTCTGTGTTTCATTGTCAAAGTGAGGGTCCAAGGGTTACAGTAAACATGCAGTGGTGCATCGGAAACTACTACTGGAATCCCAGGAAAGGTTCCAGGACGAGACCAATAGCAGTGTTACCCCCCTCGACAGAAGTTAGCATGGTGCCTCTAGTATTCGATCCCAATGACATTTCTATGATTCATTGTCAATGTGAAGGTCCAAGGGTTACAGTAAAAACGCAGTGGTGCATCGGAAACAACTACTGGAATCCCAGGAAAGGTTCCAGGACGAGACCATTAGCAGTGTTACTCCCCTGGAGAGAGGTTAGCATTGTGCTTCTTGTATTCAAACCCAATGACATTTCTGTGTTTCATTGTCAATGTGAAGGTCCAAGGGTTACAGTAAACATGCAGTGGTGCATCTGAAACTACTACTAGAATCCCAGGAAAGGTACCATGACGAGACCATTTGCAGAGTTACTCCCCTGGACAAAAGTCAGCATGGTGCCTCCTGTATTCTTTCCCTATCACATTTCTGTGTTTCATTGTCAATGTGAAGGTCCAAGGGTTACAGTAAACATGCAGTGGTGCATTGGAAACTACTACTGGAATCCCAGGAAAGATTCCAGGACGAGACCATTAGCAGTGTTACCGTCCCGGACAGAAGTTAGCATGGTGCCTCTTGTATTCGAACCCGATGACATTTCTGTGTTTCATTGTCAATGTGAAGGTCCAAGGGTTACAGTAAACATGCAGTGGTGCATCGGAAACTACTACTGGAATCCCAGGAAAGGTTCCAGGACGAGACCATTAGCAGTGTTACTCCTTTGGAGAGAGGTTAGCATGGTGCTTCTTGTATTCAATCCCGATGAAATTCCTTTGTTTCAACGTCAATGTAAAGGACCAAGGGTTACATTAAACATGCAGTGGTGCTTCTGAAACTACTACTGGAATCCCAGGAAAGGTTCCATGACGAGACCGTTTGCAGCGTTACTCCCCTGGACAGAAGTCAGCATGGTGCCTCTTGTATTCTTTCCCTATGACATTTCTGTATTTCATCGTCAATGTGAAGGTCCAAGGGTTACAGTAAACATGCAGTGGTGCATCGGAAACTACTACCGGAATCCCAGGAAAGGCTCCAGGACGAGACCATTAGCAGTGTTACCCCCCTGGACAGAAGTTAGCATGGTGCCTCTTGTATTCGATCCCAATGACATTTCTGTGTTTCATTGTCAATGTGAAGGTCCAAGGGTTACAGTAAACATGCAGTGGTGCATCGGAAACTACTACTAGAATCCCAGGAAAGGTTCCAGGACGAGACCATTAGCAGTGTTACCCCCCTGGTCAGAAGTTAGCATGGTGCCTCTTGTATCCGATCCCAATGACATTTCTGTGTTTCATTGTCAATGTGAAGGTCCAGGGATTACAGTAAACACGCAGTGGTGCATCGGAAACTACTACTGGAATCCCAGGAAAGGTTCCAGGACGAGACCATTAGCAGTGTTACCCCCCTGGACAGAAGTTAGCATGGTGCCTCTTGAATTCGATCCCAATGACATTTCTGTGTTTCATTGTCAATGTGAAGGTCCAAGGGTTACAGTAAACATGCAGTGGTGCATCTGAAACTACTACTGGAATCCCAGGAAAGGTTCCATGACGAGACCATTTGCAGCGTTACTCCCCTGCACAGAACTCAGCATGGTGCCTCTTGTATTCCATCCCTATGACATTTCTGTGTTTCATAGTCAATGCGAAGGTCCAAGGGTTACAAAAAACATGCAGTGGTGCATCTGAAACTACCACTGGAATCCCAGGAAAGGTTCCAGGACGAGACCATTAGCAGTGTTACTCCCCTGGACAGAAGTCAGCACGGTGCCTCTTGTATTCAATCCCAATGACATTTCCTTGTTTCATCGTCATTGTGAAGGTCCAAGGGTTACAGTAAACATGCAGTGGTGCATCGGAAACTACTACCGCAATCCCAGGAAAGGTTCCAGAACGAGACCATTAGGAGTGTTACTCCCCTGGACAGAAGTCAGCATGGTGCCTCTTGTATTCAAACCCAATGACATTTCCTTGTTTCATCGTCAATGTGAAGGTCCAAGGGTTACAGTAAACATGCAGTGCTGCATCGGAAACTACTACTGGAATCCCAGGAAAGGTTCCAAGACGAGACTATTTGCAGCGTTACTCCCCTGGACAGAAGTCAGCATGGTGCCTCTTGTAAGCAATCCCAATGACATTTCTGTGATTCATTGTCAATGTGAAGGTCCAAGGGTTACAGTAAACATGCAGTGGTGCATCGGAAACAACTACTGGAATCCCAGGAAAGGTTCCAGGACGAGACCATTAGCCGTGTTACTCCCCTGGAGAAAGGTTAGCATGGTGCTTCTTGTATTCAAACCCAATGACATTTCTGTGTTTCATTGTCAATGTGAAGGTCCAAGGGTTACAGTAAACATGCAGTGGTGCATCTGAAACTACTACTAGAATCCCAGGAAAGGTACCATGACGAGACCATTTGCAGAGTTACTCCCCTGGACAGAAGTCAGCATGGTGCCTCCTGTATTCTTCCCCTATCACATTTCTGTGTTTCATTGACAATGTGAAGGTCCAAGGGTTACAGTAAACATGCAGTGGTGCATCGGAAACTACTACTGGAATCCCAGGAAAGGTTCCAGGACGAGACCATTAGCAGTGTTACCCCCCTGGACAGAAGTTGGCATGGTGCCTCTTGTATTCGAACCCGATGACATTTCTGTGTTTCATTGTCAATGTGAAGGTCCAAGGGTTACAGTAAACATGCAGTGGTGCAACGGAAACTACTACTGGAATCCCAGGAAAGGTTCCAGGACGAGACCATTAGCAGTGTTACTCCCCTGGAGAGAGGTTAGCATGGTGCTTCTTGTATTCAATCCCGATGAAATTCCTTTGTTTCATCGTCAATGGAAAGGACCAAGGGTTACATTAAACATGCAGTGGTGCTTCTGAAACTACTACTGGAATCCCAGGAAAGGTTCCATGACGAGACCGTTTGCAGCGTTACTCCCCTGGACAGAAGTCAGCATGGTGCCTCTTGTATTCTTTCCCTATGACATTTCTGTATTTCATCGTCAATGTGAAGGTCCAAGGGTTACAGTAAACATGCAGTGGTGCATCGGAAACTACTACCGGAATCCCAGGAAAGGCTCCAGGACGAGACCATTAGCAGTGTTACCCCCCTGGACAGAAGTTAGCATGGTGCCTCTTGTATTCGATCCCAATGACATTTCTGTGTTTCATTGTCAATGTGAAGGTCCAAGGGTTACAGTAAACATGCAGTGGTGCATCGGAAACTACTACTGGAATCCCAGGAAAGGTTCCAGGACGAGACCATTAGCAGTGTTACCCCCCTGGACAGAAGTTAGCATGGTGCCTCTAGTATTCAAACCCAATGACATTTCTGTGATTCATTGTCAATGTGAAGGTCCAAGGGTTACAGTAAACATGCAGTGGTGCATCGGAAACAACTACTGGAATCCCAGGAAAGGTTCCAGGACGAGACCATTAGCAGTGTTACTCCCCTGGAGAGAGGTTAGCATGGTGCTTCTTGTATTCAAACCCAATGACATTTCTGTGTTTCATTGTCAATGTGAAGGTCCAAGGGTTACAGTAAACATGCAGTGGTGCATCTGAAACTACTACTAGAATCCCAGGAAAGGTACCATGACGAGACCATTTGCAGAGTTACTCCCCTTGACAGAAGTCAGCATGGTGCCTCCTGTATTCTTCCCCAATCACATTTCTGTGTTTCATTGTCAATGTGAAGGTCCAAGGGTTACAGTAAACATGCAGTGGTGCATCGGAAACTACTACTGGAATCCCAGGAAAGGTTCCAGGAAGAGACCATTAGCAGTGTTACCCCCCTGGACAGAAGTTAGCATGGTGCCTCTTGTATTCGAACCCGATGACATTTCTGTGTTTCATTGTCAATGTGAAGGTCCAAGGGTTACAGTAAACATGCAGTGGTGCATCGGAAACTACTACTGGAATCCCAGGAAAGGTTCCAGGACGAGACCATAAGCAGTGTTACTCCCCTAGAGAGAGGTTAGCATGGTGCTTCTTGTATTCAATCCCGATGAAATTCCTTTGTTTCATCGTCAATGTAAAGGACCAAGGGTTACATTAAACATGCAGTGGTGCTTCTGAAACTACTACTGGAATCCCAGGAAAGGTTCCATGACGAGACCATTTGCAGCGTTACTCCCATGGACAGAAGTCAGCGTGGTGCCTCTTGTATTCTATCCCTATGACATTTCTGTGTTTCATCGTCAATGTGAAGGTCCAAGGGTTACAGTAAGAATGCAGTGGTGCATAGGAAACTACTACCGGAATCCCAGTAAAGGTTCCAGGACGAGACCATTAGCAGTGTTACCCCCCTGGACAGAAGTTAGGATGTTGCCTCTTGTATTCGATCGCAATGACATTTCTGTGTTTCATTGTCAATGTGAAGGTCCAAGGGTTACAGTAAACATGCAGTGGTGCATCGGAAACTACTACTAGAATCCCAGGAAAGGTTCCAGGACGAGACCATTAGCAGTGTTACCCCCCTGGTCAGAAGTTAGCATGGTGCCTCTTGTATTAGATCACAATGACATTTCTGTGTTTCATTGTCAATGTGAAGGTCCAGGGATTACAGTAAACACGCAGTGGTGCATCGGAAACTACTACTGGAATCCCAGGAAAGGTTCCAGGACGAGACCATTAGCAGTGTTACCCCCCTGGACAGAAATTAGCATGGTGCCTCTTGAATTCGATCCCAATGACATTTCTGTGTTTAATTGTCAATGTGAAGGTCCAAGGGTTACAGTAAACATGCAGTGGTGCATCTGAAACTAGTACTGGAATCCCAGGAAAGTTCCATGACGAGACCATTTGCAGCGTTACTCCCATGGACAGAAGTCAGCGTGGAGCCTCTTGTATTCTGTCCCTATGACATTTCTGTGTTTCATCGTCAATGTAAAGGACCAAGGGTTACAGTAAACATGCAGTGGTGCATCTGAAACTACCACTGGAATCCCAGGAAAGGTTCCAGGACGTGACCATTAGCAGTGCTACTCCCCTGGACAGAAGTCAGCATGGTGCCTCTTGTATTCAATCCCAACGACATTTCCTTGTTTCATCGTCATTGTGAAGGTCCAAGGGTTACAGTAAACATGCAGTGGTGCATCGGAAACCACTACCGCAGTCCCAGGAAAGGTTCCAGGACTAGACCATTAGCAGTATTACTCCCCTGGACAGAAGTCAGCATGGTGCCTCTTGTATTCAAACCCAATGACATTTCCTTGTTTCATCGTCAATGTGAAGGTCCAAGGATTACAGTAAACATGCAGTGGTGCATCTGAAACTACCACTGGAATCCCAGGAAAGGTTCCAGGACGAGACCATTAGCAGTGTTACTCCGCTGAACAGAAGTCAGCATGGTGCCTCTTGTATTAAATCCCAATGACATTTCCTTGTTTCATCGTCATTGTGAAGGTCCAAGGGTTACAGTAAACATGCAGTGGTGCATCGGAAACTACTACCGCAATCCCAGGAAAGGTTCCAGGACGAGACCATTAGCAGTGTTACTCCCCTGGACAGAAGTCACCATGGTGCCTCTTGTATTCAAACCCAATGACATTTCCTTGTTTCATCGTCATTGTGAAGGTCCAAGGGTTACAGTAAACATGCAGTGGTGCATCGGAAACTACTACCGGAATCCCAGGAAAGGTTCCAGGACGAGACCATTAGCAGTGTTACTCATCTGGACACAAGATAGCATGGTGCTTCTTGTATTCAAACCCAATGACATTTCTGTGTTTCATTGTCAATGTGAAGGTCCAAGGGTTACAGTAAACATGCAGTGGTGCATCTGAAACTACTACTGGAATCCCAGGAAAGGTTCCAAGACGGGACTATTTGCAGCGTTACTCCCCTGGACAGAAGTCAGCATGGTGCCTCTTGTATTCAATCCCAATGACATTTCTGTGTTTCATCGTCAATGTAAAGGACCAAGGGTTACAGTAAACATGCAGTGGTGCATCTGAAACTACCACTGGAATCCCAGGAAAGGTTCCAGGACGAGACCATTAGCAGTGCCACTCCCCTGGACAAAAGTCAGCATGGTGCCTCTTGTATTCAATCCCAACGACATTTCCTTGTTCCATCGTCATTGTGAAGGTCCGAGGGTTACAGTAAACATGCAGTGGTGCATCGGAAACTACTACCGCAATCCCAGGAAAGGTTCCAGGACTAGACCATTAGCAGTATTACTCCCCCGGACAGAAGTCAGCATGGTGCCTCTTGTATTCTTTCCCTATGACATTTCTGTATTTCATCGTCAATGTGAAGGTCCAAGGGTTACAGTAAACATGCAGTGGTGCATCGGAAACTACTACCGAAATCCCAGGAAAGGCTCCAGGACGAGACCATTAGCAGTGTTACCCCCCTGGACAGAAGTTAGCATGGTGCCTCTTGTATTCGATCCCAATGACATTTCTGTGTTTCATTGTCAATGTGAAGGTCCAAGGGTTACAGTAAACATGCAGTGGTGCATCGGAAACTACTACTGGAATCCCAGGAAAGGTTCCAGGACGAGACCATTAGCAGTGTTACCCCCCTGGACAGAAGTTAGCATGGTGCCTCTAGTATTCGATCCCAATGACATTTCTGTGATTCATTGTCAATGTGAAGGTCCAAGGGTTACAGTAAACATGCAGTGGTGCATCGGAAACAACTACTGGAATCCCAGGAAAGGTTCCAGGACGAGACCATTAGCAGTGTTACTCCCTTGGAGAGAGGTTAGCATGGTGCTTCTTGTATTCAAACCCAATGACATTTCTGTGTTTCATTGTCAATGTGAAGGTCCAAGGGTTACAGTAAACATGCAGTGGTGCATCTGAAACTACTACTAGAATCCCAGGAAAGGTACCATGACGAGACCATTTGCAGAGTTACTCCCCTGGACAGAAGTCAGCATGGTTTCTCCTGTATTCTTTCCCTATCACATTTCTGTGTTTCATTGTCAATGTGAAGGTCCAAGGGTTACAGTAAACATGCAGTGGTGCATCGGAAACTACTACTGGAATCCCAGGAAAGGTTCCAGGACGAGACCATTAGCAGTGTTACCCCCCTGGACTGAAGTTAGCATGGTGCCTCTTGTATTCAAACCCGATGACATTTCTGTGTTTCATTGTCAATGTGAAGGTCCAAGGGTTACAGTAAACATGCAGTGGTGCATCGGAAACTACTACTGGAATCCCAGGAAAGGTTCCAGGACGAGACCATTAGCAGTGTTACTCCCCTGGAGAGAGGTTAGCATGGTGCTTCTTGTATTCAATCCCGATGAAATTCCTTTGTTTAATTGTCAATGTATAGGACCAAGGGTTACATTAAACATGCAGTGGTGCTTCTGAAACTACTACCGCAATCCCAGGAAAGGTTCCAGGACTAGACCATTAGCAGTATTACTCCCCTGGACAGAAGTCAGCATGGTGCCTCTTGTATTCAAACCCAATGACATTTCCTTGTTTCATCGTCAATGTGAAGGTCCAAGGGTTACAGTAAACATGCAGTGGTGCATCTGAAACTACCACTGGAATCCCAGGAAAGGTTCCAGGACGAGACCATTAGCAGTGTTACTCCGCTGAACAGAAGTCAGCATGGTGCCTCTTGTATTCAATCCCAATGACATTTCCTTGTTTCATCGTCATTGTGAAGGTCCAAGGGTTACAGTAAACATGCAGTGGTGCATCGGAAACTACTACCGCAATCCCAGGAAAGGTTCCACGACGAGACCATTAGCAGTGTTACTCCCCTGGACAGAAGTCAGCATGGTGCCTCTTGTATTCAAACCCAATGACATTTCCTTGTTTCATCGTCAATGTGAAGGTCCAAGGGTTACAGTAAACATGCAGTGGTGCATCGGAAACTACTACCGGAATCCCAGGAAAGGTTCCAGGACGAGACCATTAGCAGTGTTACTCATCTGGACACAAGATAGCATGGTGCTTCTTGTATTCAAACCCAATGACATTTCTGTGTTTCATTGTCAATGTGAAGGTCCAAGGGTTACAGTAAACATGCAGTGGTGCATCTGAAACTACTACTGGAATCCCAGGAAAGGTTCCAAGACGGGACTATTTGCAGCGTTACTCCCCTGGACAGAAGTCAGCATGGTGCCTCTTGTATTCAATCCCAATGACATTTCTGTGTTTCATCGTCAATGTAAAGGACCAAGGGTTACAGTAAACATGCAGTGGTGCATCTGAAACTACCACTGGAATCGCAGGAAAGGTTCCAGGACGAGACCATTAGCAGTGCCACTCCCCTGGACAAAAGTCAGCATGGTGCCTCTTGTATTCAATCCCAACGACATTTCCTTGTTTCATCGTCATTGTGAAGGTCCGAGGGTTACAGTAAACATGCAGTGGTGCATCGGAAACTACTACCGCAATCCCAGGAAAGGTTCCAGGACTAGACCATTAGCAGTATTACTCCCCTGGACAGAAGTCAGCATGGTGCCTCTGTATTCAAACCCAATGACATTTCCTTGTTTCATCGTCAATGTGAAGGTCCAAGAGTTACAGTAAACATGCAGTGGTGCATCTGAAACTACCACTGGAATCCCAGGAAAGGTTCCAGGACGAGACCATTAGCAGTGTTACTCCGCTGGACAGAAGTCAGCATGGTGCCTCTTGTATTCAATCCCAATGACATTTCCTTGTTTCATCGTCATTGTGAAGGTCCGAGGGTTACAGTAAACATGCAGTGGTGCATCGGAAACTACTACTGGAATCCCAGGAAAGGTTCCAGGACGAGACCATTAGCAGTGTTACCCCCCTGGACAGAAGTTAGCATGGTGCCTCTAGTATTCGATCCCAATGACATTTCTGTGATTCATTGTCAATGTGAAGGTCCAAGGGTTACAGTAAACATGCAGTGGTGCATCGGAAACAACTACTGGAATCCCAGGAAAGGTTCCAGGACGAGACCATTAGCAGTGTTACTCCCCTGGAGAGAGGTTAGCATGGTGCTTCTTCTATTCAAACCCAATGACATTTCTGTGTTTCATTGTCAATGTGAAGGTCCAAGGGTTACAGTAAACATGCAGTGGTGCATCTGAAACTACTACTAGAATCCCAGGAAAGGTACCATGACGAGACCATTTGCAGAGTTACTCCCCTGGACAGAAGTCAGCATGGTGCCTCCTGTATTCTTTCCCTATCACATTTCTGTGTTTCATTGTCAATGTGAAGGTCCAAGGGTTACAGTAAACATGCAGTGGTGCATCGGAAACTACTACTGGAATCCCAAGAAAGGTTCCAGGACGAAACCATTAGCAGTGTTACTCCCCTGGAGAGAGGTTAGCATGGTGCTTCTTGTATTCAATCCCGATGAAATTCCTTTGTTTCATCGTCAACGTAAAGGACCAACGGTTACATTAAACATGCAGTGGTGCTTCTGAAACTACTACTGGAATCCCAGGAAAGGTTCCATGACGAGACCGTTTGCAGCGTTACTCCCCTGGACAGAAGTCAGCATGGTGCCTCTTGTATTCTTTCCCTATGACATTTCTGTATTTCAACGTCAATGTGAAGGTCCAAGGGTTACAGTAAACATGCAGTGGTGCATCGGAAACTACTACCAGAATCCCAGATAAGGTTCCAGGACGAGACCATTAGCAGTGTTACTCCCCTGGACACAAGTTAGCATGGTGCTTCTTGTATTCAAACCCATGGACATTTCTGTGTTTCATTGTCAATGTGAAGGTCCAAGGGTTACAGTAAACATGCAGTGGTGCATCTGAAACTACTACTGGAATCCCAGGAAAGGTTCCAGGACGAGACCATTAGCAGTGTTACCCCACTGGACAGAAGTTAGCATGGTGCCTCTTGAATTTTATCCCAGTGACATTTCTGTGTTTCATTGTCAATGTGAAGGTCCAAGGGTTACAGTAAACATGCAGTGGTGCATCTGAAACTACTACTGGAATCCCAGGAAAGGTTCCAAGACGAGACTATTTGCAGCGTTACTCCCCTGGACAGAAGTCAGCATGGTGCCTCTTGTATTCAATCCCAATGACATTTCTGTGTTTCATCGTCAATGTAAAGGACCAAGGGTTACAGTAAACATGCAGTGGTGCATCTGAAACTACCACTGGAATCCCAGGAAAGGTTCCAGGACGAGACCATTGGCAGTGTTACTCCCCTGGACAGAAGTCAGCATGGTGCCTCTTGTATTCAATCCCAATGACATTTCCTTGTTTCATTGTCAATGTGAAGGTCCAAGGGTTACAGTAAACATGCAGTGGTGCATCTGAAACTACCACTGGAATCCCAGGAAAGGTTCCAGGACGAGACCATTAGCAGTGCTACTCCCCTGGACAGAAGTCAGCATGGTGCCTCTTGTATTCAATCCCAACGACATTTCCTTGTTTCATCGTCATTGTGAAGGTCCAAGGGTTACTGTAAACATGCAGTGGTGCATCGGAAACTACTACCGCAATCCCAGGAAAGGTTCCAGGACTAGACCATTAGCAGTATTACTCCCCTGGACAGAAGTCAGCATGGTGCCTCTTGTATTCAAACCCAATGACATTTCCTTGTTTCATCGTCAATGTGAAGGTCCAAGGGTTACAGTAAACATGCAGTGGTGCATCTGAAAGTACCACTGGAATCCCAGGAAAAGTTCCAGGACGAGACCATTAGCAGTGTTACTCCTCTGGTCAGAAGTCAGCATGGTGCCTCTTGTATTTAATCCCAATGACATTTCCTTGTCTCATCGTCATTGTGAAGGTCCAAGGGTTACAGTAAACATGCAGTGGTGCATCGGAAACTACTACCGCAATCCCAGGAAAGGTTCCAGGAAGAGACCATTAGCAGTGTTACTCCCCTAAACAGAAGTCAGCATGGTGCCTCTTGTATTCAAACCCAATGACATTTCCTTGTTTCATCGTCAATGTGAAGGTCCAAGGGTTACAGTAAACATGCAGTGGTGCATCGGAAACTACTACCGGAATCCCAGGAAAGGTTCCAGGACGAGACCATTAGCAGTGTTACTCATCTGGACACAAGATGGCATGGTGCTTCTTGTATTCAAACCCAATGACATTTCTGTGTTTCATTGTCAATGTGAAGGTCCAAGGGTTACAGTAAACATGCAGTGGTGCATCTGAAACTACGACTGGAATCCCAGGAAAGGTTCCAAGACGAGACTATTTGCAGCGTTACTCCCCTGGACAGTAGTCAGGATGGTGCCTCTTGTATTCAATGCAAATGACATTTCTGTGTTTCATCGTCAATGTAAAGGACCAAGGTTTACAGTAAACATGCAGTGGTGCATCTGAAACTACCACTGGAATCCCAGGAAAGGTTCCAGGACGAGACCATTAGCAGTGTTACTCCGCTGGACAGAAGTCAGCATGGTGCCTCTTGTATTCAATCCCAATGACAGTTCCTTGTTTCATCGTCATTGTGAAGGTCCAAGGGTTACAGTAAACATGCAGTGGTGCATCGGAAATTACTACCGCAATCCCAGGAAAGGTTCCAGGACGAGACCATTAGCAGTGTTACTCCCCTGGACAGAAGTCAGCATGGTGCCTCTTGTATTCAAACCCAATGACATTTCCTTGTTTCATCGTCAATGTGAAGGTCCAAGGGTTACAGTAAACATGCAGTGGTGCATCGGAAACTACTACCGGAATCCCAGGAAAGGTTCCAGGACGAGACCATTAGCAGTGTTACTCATCTGGACAGAAGATAGCATGGTGCTTCTTGTATTCAAACCCAATGACATTTCTGTGTTTCATTGTCAATGTGAAGGTCCAAGGGTTACAGTAAACATGCAGTGGTGCATCTGAAACTACTACTGGAATCGCAGGAAAGGTTCCAAGACGAGACTATTTGCAGCGTTACTCCCCTGGACAGAAGTCAGCATGGTGCCTCATGTATTCAATCCCAATGACATTTCTGTGTTTCATCGTCAATGTAAAGGACCAAGGGTTACAGTAAACATGCAGTGGTGCATCTGAAACTACCACTGGAATCCCAGGAAAGGTTCCAGGACGAGACCATTAGCAGTGCTACTACCCTGGACAGAAGTCAGCATGGTGCCTCTTGTATTCAATCCCAACGACATTTCCTTCTTTCATCGTCATTGTGATGGTCCGAGGGTTACAGTAAACATGCAGTGGTGCATCGGAAACTACTACCGCAATCCCAGAAAAGGTTCCAGGACTAGACCATTAGCAGTATTACTCCCCTCGACAGAAGTCAGCATGGTGTCTCTTGTATTCAGACCCAATGACATTTCCTTGTTTCATCGTCAATGTGAAGGTCCAAGGGTTACAGTAAACATGCAGTGGTGCATCTGAAACTA
Source organism: Schistocerca americana (assembly GCF_021461395.2). Taxonomy (NCBI): domain Eukaryota; kingdom Metazoa; phylum Arthropoda; class Insecta; order Orthoptera; family Acrididae; genus Schistocerca; species Schistocerca americana. Next base: position 64,088,537 of record NC_060129.1, read on the forward strand.
CCACTGGAATCCCAGGAAAGGTTCCAGGACGAGACCATTAGCAGTGTTACTCCCCTGGTCAGAAGTCAGCATGGTGCCTCTTGTATTCAATCCCAATGACATTTCCTTGTTTCATCGTCGTTGTGAAGGTCCAAGGGTTACAGTAAACATGCAGTGGTGCATCGGAAACTACTACCGCAATCCCAGGAAAGGTTCCAGGACGACAGCATTAGCAGTGTTACTTCCCTGGACAGAAGTCAGCATGGTGCCTCTTGTATTCAAACCCAATGACATTTACTTGTTTCATCGTCAATGTGAAGGTCCAAGGGTTACAGTAAACATGCAGTGGTGCATCGGAAACTACTACCGGAATCCCAGGAAAGGTTCCAGGACGAGACCATTAGCAGTATTACTCCCCTGGGCAGAAGTCAGCATGGTGCCTCTTGTATTCAAACCCAATGACATTTCCTTGTTTCATCGTCAATGTGAAGGTCCAAGGGTTACAGTAAACATGCAGTGGTGCATCTGAAACTACCACTGGAATCCCAGGAAAGGTTCCAGGACGAGACCATTAGCAGTGTTACTCCCCTGGTCAGAAGTCAGCATGGTGCTTCTCGTATTCAATCCCAATGACATTTCCTTGTTTCATCGTCATTGTGAAGGTCCAAGGGTTACAGTAAACATACAGTGGTGCATCGGAAACTACTACAGCAATCCCAGGAAAGGTTCCAGGACGAGACCATTAGCAGTGTTACTCCCCTGGACAGAAGGCAGCATGGTGCCTCTTGTATTCAAACCCAATGACATTTCCTTGTTTCATCGTCAATGTGAAGGTCCAAGGGTTACAGTAAACATGCAGTGGTGCATCGGAAACTACTACCGGAATCCCAGGAAAGGTTCCAGGACGAGACCATTAGCAGTGTTACTCCCCTGGACACAAGTTAGCATGGTGCTTCTTGTATTCAAACCCATGGACATTTCTGTGTTTCATTGTCAATGTGAAGGTCCAAGGGTTACAGTAAACATGCAGTGGTGAATCTGAAACTACTACTGGAATCCCAGGAAAGGTTCCAAGACGAGACTATTTGCAGCGTTACTCCCCTGGACAGAAGTCAGCATGGTGCCTCTTGTATTCAATCCCAATGACATTTCTGTGTTTAATCGACAATGTAAAGGACCAAGGGTTACAGTAAACTTGCAGTGGTGCATCTGAAACTACCACTGGAATCCCAGGAAAGGTTACAGAACGAGACCATTAGCAGTGTTACTCCCCTGGACAGAAGTCAGCATGGTGCCTCTTGTATTCAAACCCAATGACATTTCCTTGTTTCATCGTCAATGTGAAGGTCCAAGGGTTACAGTAAACATGCAGTGGTGCATCGCAAACTACTACCGGAATCCCAGGAAAGGTTCCAGGACGAGACCATTAGCAGTGTTACTCCCCTGGACACAAGTTAGCATGGTGCTTCTTGTATTCAAACCCAATGACATTTCTGTGTTTCATTGTCAATGTGAAGGTCCAAGGGTTGCAGTAAACATGCAGTGGTGTGTCTGAAACTACTTCTGGAATCCCAGGAAAGCTTCCAAGACGAGACTATTTGCAGCGTTACTCCCCTGGACAGAAGTCAGCATGGTGCCTCTTGTATTCAATCCCAATGACATTTCTGTGTTTCATCGTCAATGTAAAGGACCAAGGGTTACAGTAAACATACAGTGGTGCATCTGAAACTACCACTGGAATCCCAGGAAAGGTTCAAGGACGAGACCATTAGCAGTGTTACTCCCCTGGACAGAAGTCAGCATGGTGCCTCTTGTATTCAATCCCAATGACATTTCCTTGTTTCATCGTCATTGTGAAGGTCCAAGGGTTACAGTAAACATGCAGTGGTGCATCGGAAACTACTACCGCAATCCCGGGAAAGGTTCCAGGACGAGACCATTAGCAGTGTTACTCCCCTGGACAGAAGTCAGCATGGTGCCTCTTGTATTCATTCCCAATGACATGTCTGTGTTTCATCGTCAATGTAAAGGACCAAGGGTTACAGTAAACATGCAGTGGTGCATCTGAAACTACCACTGGAATCCCAGGAAAGGTTCCAGGACGAGACCATTAGCAGTGTTACTCCCCTGGGCACAAGATAGCATGGTGCTTCTTGTATTCAAACCCAATGACATTTCTGTGTTTCATTGTCAATGTGAAGGTCCAAGGGTTACAGTAAACATGCAGTGGTGCATCTGAAACTACTACTGGAATCCCAGGAAAGGTTCCGAGACGAGACTATTTGCAGCGTTACTCCCCTGGACAGAAGTCAGCATGGTGCCTCTTGTATTCAAACCCAATGACATTTCCTTGTTTCATCGTCAATGTGAAGGTCCAAGGGTTACAGTAAACATGCAGTGGTGCATCTGAAACTACCACTGGAATCCCAGGAAAGGTTCCAGGACGAGACCATTAGCAGTGTTACTCCCCTGGTCAGAAGTCAGCATGGTGCCTCTTGTATTCAATCCCAATGACATTTCCTTGTTTCATCGTCATTGTGAAGGTCCAAGGGTTACAGTAAACATGCAGTGGTGCATCGGAAACTACTACCGCAATCCCAGGAAAGGTTCCAGGACGAGACCATTGGCAGTGTTACTCCCCTGGACAGAAGTCAGCATGGTGCCTCTTGTATTCAAACCCAATGACACTTCTGCGTTTCATTGTCAATGTGAAGGTCCAAGGGTTACAGTAAACATGCAGTGGAGCATCTGAAACTACTACTGGAATCCCAGGAAAGGTTCCAAGACGAGACTATTTGCAGCGTTACTCCCCTGGACAGAAGTCAGCATGGTGCCTCTTGTATTCAATCCCAATGACATTTCTGATTTTCATCGTCAATGTAAAGGACCAAGGGTTACAGTAAACATGCAGTGGTGCATCTGAAACTACCACTGGAATTCCAGGAAAGGTTCCAGGACGAGACCATTAGCAGTGTTACTCCCCTGGACAGAAGTCAGCATGGTGCCTCTTGCATTCAATCCCAATGACATTTCCTTGTTTCATCGTCATTGTGATTGTCCAAGGGTTACAGTAAACATGCAGTGGTGCATCGGAAACTACTACCGCAATCCCAGGAAAGGTTCCAGGACTAGACCATTAGCAGTGTTACTCCCCTGGACAGAAGTCAGCATGGTGCCTCTTGTATTCAATCCCAATGACATTTCCTTGTTTCATCGTCATTGTGAAGGGCCAAGGGTTACAGTAAACATGCAGTGGTGCATCGGAAAGTACTGCCGGAATCCCAGGAAAGGTTCCAGGACGAGACCATTAGCAGTGTTACTCCCCTGGACAGAAGTCAGCATGGTGCCTCTTGTATTCAAACCCAATGACATTTCCTTGTTTCATCGTCAATGTGAAGGTCCAAGGGTTACAGTAAACATGCAGTGGTGCATCGGAAACTACTACCGCAATCCCAGGAAAGGTTCCAGGACTAGACCACTAGCAGTATTACTCCCCTGGACTGAAGTCAGCATGGTGCCTCTTGTATTAAAACCCAATGACATTTCCTTGTTTCATCGTCAATGTGAAGGTCCAAGGGTTACAGTAAACATGCAGTGGTGCATCTGAAACTACCACTGGAATCCCAGGAAAGGTTCCAGGACGAGACCATTAGCAGTGTTACTCTCCTGGTCAGAAGTCAGCATGGTGCCTCTTGTATTCAATCCCAATGACATTTCCTTGTCTCATCGTCATTGTGAAGGTCCAAGGGTTACAGTAAACATGCAGTGGTGCATCGGAAACTACTACCGCAATTCCAGGAAAGGTTCCAGGAAGAGACCATTAGCAGTGTTACTCCCCTAAACAGAAGTCAGCATGGTGCCTCTTGTATTCAAACCCAATGACATTTCCTTGTTTCATCGTCAATGTGAAGGTCCAAGGGTTACAGTAAACATGCAGTGGTGCATCGGAAACTACTACCGGAATCCCAGGAAAGGTTCCAGGACGAGACCATTAGCAGTGTTACTCCCCTGGACACAAGTTAGCATGGTGCTTCTTGTATTCAAACCCATGGACATTTCTGTGTTTTATTGTCAATGTGAAGGTCCAAGGGTTACAGTAAACATGCAGTGGTGCATCTGAAACTACTACTAGAATCCCAGGAAAGGTTCCAAGACGAGACTATTTGCAGCTTTACTCCCCTGGACAGAAGTCAGCATGGTGCCTCTTGTATTCAATCCAAATGACATTTCTGTGTTTCATCGTCAATGTAAAGGACCAAGGGTTACAGTAAACATGCAGTGGTGCATCTGAAACGACCACTGGAATCCCAGGAAAGGTTCCAGGACGAAACCATTAGCAGTGTTACTCCGCTGGACAGAAGTCAGCATGGTGCCTCTTGTATTCAATCCCAATGACATTTCCTTGTTTCATCGTCATTGTGAAGGTCCAAGGGTTACAGTAAACATGCAGTGGTGCATCGGAAACTACTACCGCAATCCCGGGAAAGGTTCCAGGACGAGACCATTAGCTGTGTTACTCCCCTGGACAGAAGTCAGCATGGTGCCTCTTGTATTCAAACCCAATGACATTTCCTTGTTTCATCGTCAATGTGAAGGTCCAAGGGTTACAGTAAACATGCAGTGGTGCATCGGAAACTACTACCGGAATCCCAGGAAAGGTTCCAGGACGTGACCATTAGCAGTGTTACTCATCTGGAGACAAGATAGCATGGTGCTTCTTGTATTCAAACCCAATGACATTTCTGTGTTTCATTGTCAATGTGAAGGTCCAAGGGGTACAGTAAACATGCAGTGGTGCATGTGAAACTACTACCGGAATCCCAGGAAAGGTTCCAAGACGAGACTATTTGCAGCGTTACTCCCCTGGACAGAAGTCAGCATGGTGCCTCTTGTATTCAATCCCAATGACATTTCTGTGTTTCATCGTCAATGTAAAGGACCAAGGGTTGCAGTAAACATGCAGTGGTGCATCTGAAACTACCACTGGAATCCCAGGAAAGGTTCCAGGACGAGGCCATTAGCAGTGCTACTCCCCTGGACAGAAGTCAGCATGGTGGATCTTGTATTCAATCCCAACGACATTTCCTTGTTTCATCGTCATTGTGAAGGTCCGAGGGTTACAGTAAACATGCAGTGGTGCATCGGAAACTACTACCGCAAACCCAGGAAAGGTTCCAGGACTAGACCATTAGCAGTATTACTCCCCTGGACAGAAGTCAGCATGGTGCCTCTTGTATTCAAACCCAATGACATTTCCTTGTTTCATCGTCAATGTGAAGGTCCAAGGGTTACAGTAAACATGCAGTGGTGCATCTGAAACTACCACTGGAATCCCAGGAAAGGTTCCAGGACGAGACCATTAGCAGTGTTACTCCTCTGGACACAAGTTAGCATGGTGCTTCTTGTATTGAAACCCAATGACATTTCTGTGTTTTATTGTCAATGTGAAGGTCTAAGGGTTACAGTAAACATGCAGTGGTGCATCTGAAACTACTACTGGAATCCCAGGAAAGGTTCCAAGACGGGACTATTTGCAGCGTTACTCCCCTGGACAGAAGTCAGCATGGTGCCTCTTGTATTCAATCCCAATGACATTTCTGTGTTTCATCGTCAATGTAAAGGACCAAGGGTTACAGTAAACATGCAGTGGTGCATCTGAAACTACCACTGGAATCCCAGGAAAGGTTCCAGGACGAGACCATTAGCAGTGTTACTCCCCTGGACACAAGATAGCATGGTGCTTCTTGTATTCAAACCCAATGACATTTCTGTGTTTCATTGTCAATGTGAAGGTCCAAGGGTTACAGTAAACATGCAGTGGTGCATCTGAAACTACTACTGGCTTCCCAGGAAAGGTTCCAAGACGAGACTATTTGCAGCGTTACTCCCCTGGACAGAAGTCAGCATGGTGCCACTTGTATTCAAACCCAATGACATTTCCTTCTTTCATCGTCAATGTGAAGGTCCAAGGGTTACAGTAAACATGCAGTGGCGCATCTGAAACTACCACTGGAATCCCAGGAAAGGTTCCAGGACGAGACCATTAGCAGTGTTACTCCCCTGGTCAGAAGTCAGCATGGTGCCTCTTGTATTCAATCCCAATGACATTTCCTTGTTTCATCGTCATTGTGAAGGTCCAAGGGTTACAGTAAACTTGCAGTGGTGCATCGGAAACTACTACCGCAATCCCAGGAAAGGTTCCAGGACGAGACCATTGGCAGTGTTACTCCCCTGGACAGATGTCAGCATGGTGCCACTTGTATTCAAACCCAATGACATTTCCTTGTTTCATCGTCAATGTGAAGGTCCAAGGGTTACAGTAAACATGCAGTGGTGCATCGGAAACTACTATCGGAATCCCAGGAAAGGTTCCAGGACGAGACCATTAGCAGTGTTACTCCCCTGGACACAAGTTAGCATGGTGCTTCTTGTATTCAAACCCAATGACATTTCTGCGTTTCATTGTCAATGTGAAGGTCCAAGGGTTACAGTAAACATGCAGTGGAGCATCTGAAACTACTACTGGAATCCCAGGAAAGGTTCCAAGACGAGACTATTTGCAGGGTACTCCCCTGGACAGTAGTCAGCATGGTGCCTCTTGTATTCAATCCCAATGACATTTCTGTGTTTCATCGTCAATGTAAAGGACCAAGGGTTACAGTAAACATGCAGTGGTGCATCTGAAACTACCACTGGAATTCCAGTTAAGGTTCCAGGACGAGACCATTAGCAGTGTTACTCCCCTGGACAGAAGTCAGCATGGTGCCTCTTGCATTCAATCCCAATGACATTTCCTTGTTTCATCGTCATTGTGATTGTCCAAGGGTTACAGTAAACATGCAGTGGTGCATCGGAAACTACTACCGCAATCCCAGGAAAGGTTCCAGGACTAGACCATTAGCAGTGTTACTCCCCTGGACAGAAGTCAGCATGGTGCCTCTTGTATTCAATCCCAATGACATTTCCTTGTTTCATCGTCATTGTGAAGGGCCAAGGGTTACAGTAAACATGCAGTGGTGCATCGGAAAGTACTGCCGGAATCCCAGGAAAGGTTCCAGGACGAGACCATTAGCAGTGTTACTCCCCTGGACAGAAGTCAGCATGGTGCCTCTTGTATTCAAACCCAATGACATTTCCTTGTTTCATCGTCAATGTGAAGGTCCAAGGGTTACAGTAAACATGCAGTGGTGCATCGGAAAGTACTACCGGAATCCCAGGAAAGGTTCCAGGACGAGACCATTAGCAGTGTTACTCCCCTGGACACAAGATAGCATGCTGCTTCCTGTATTCAAACCCAATGACATCTCTGTGTTTCATTGTCAATGTGAAGGTCCAAGGGTTACAGTAAACATGCAGTGGTGCATCTGAAACTACTACTGGAATCCCAGGAAAGGTTCCAAGACGAGACTATTTGCAGCGTTACTCCCCTGGACAAAAGTCAGCATGGTGCCTCTTGTATTCAATCCCAATGACATTTCTGTGTTTCATCGTCAATGTAAAGGACCAAGGGTTACAGTAAACATGCAGTGGTGCATCTGAAACTACCACTGGAATCCCAGGAAAGGTTCCAGGACGAGACCATTTGCAGTGCTACTCCCCTGGACAGAAGTCAGCATGGTGCCTCTTGTATTCAATCCCAACGACATTTCCTTGTTTCATCGTCATTGTGAAGGTCCAAGGGTTACAGTAAACATGCAGTGGTGCATCGGAAACTACTACCGCAATCCCAGGAAAGGTTCCAGGAAGAGACCATTAGCAGTGTTACTCCCCTAAACAGAAGTCAGCATGGTGCCTCTTGTATTCAAACCCAATGACATTTCCTTGTTTCATCGTGAATGTGAAGGTCCAAGGGTTACAGTAAACATGCAGTGGTGCATCGGAAACTACTACCGGAATCCCAGGAAAGGTTCCAGGACGAGACCATTAGCAGTGTTTCTCATCTGGAGACAAGATAGCATGGTGCTTCTTGTATTCAAACCCAATGACATTTCTGTGTTTCATTGTCAATGTGAAGGTCCAAGGGGTACAGTAAACATGCAGTGGTGCATCTGAAACTACTACCGGAATCCCAGGAAAGGTTCCAAGACGAGACTATTTGCAGCGTTACTCCCCTGGACAGAAGTCAGCATGGTGCCTCTTGTATTCAATCCCAATGACATTTCTGTGTTTCATTGTCAATGTAAAGGACGAAGGGTTGCAGTAAACATGCAGTGGTGCATCTGAAACTACCACTGGAATCCCAGGAAAGGTTCCAGGACGAGACCATTAGCAGTGCTACTCCCCTGGACAGAAGTCAGCATGGTGCCTCTTGTATTCAATCCCAACGACATTTCCTTGTTTCATCGTCATTGTGAAGGTGCGAGGGTTACAGTAAACATGCAGTGGTGCATTGGAAACTACTACCGCAAACCCAGGAAAGGTTCCAGGACTAGACCATTAGCAGTATTACTCCCCTGGACAGAAGTCAGCATGGTGCCTCTTGTATTCAAACCCAATGACATTTCCTTGTTTCATCGTCAATGTGAAGGTCCAAGGGTTATAGTAAACATGCAGTGGTGCATCTGAAACTACCACTGGAATCCCAGGAAAGGTTCCAGGACGAGACCATTAGCAGTGTTACTCCCCTGGACACAAGTTAGCATGGTGCTTCTTGTATTGAAACCCAAAGACATTTCTGTGTTTTATTGTCAATGTGAAGGTCTAAGGGTTACAGTAAACATGCAGTGGTGCGCCTGAAACTACTACTGCAATCCCAGGAAAGGTTCCAAGACGGTACTATTTGCAGCGTTACTCCCCTGGACAGAAGTCAGCATGGTGCCTCTTATATTCAATCCCAATGACATTTCTGTGTTTCATCGTCAATGTAAAGGACCAAGGGTTACAGTAAACATGCAGTGGTGCATCTGAAACTACCACTGGAATCCCAGGAAAGGTTCCAGGACGAGACCATTAGCAGTGTTACTCCCCTGGTCAGAAGTCAGCATGGTGCCTCTTGTATTCAATCCCAATGACATTTCCTTGTTTCATCGTCATTGTGAAGGTCCAAGGGTTACAGTAAACATGCAGTGGTGCATCGGAAACTACTACCGCAATCCCAGGAAAGGTTCCAGGACGAGACCATTGGCAGTGTTACTCCCCTGGACAGAAGTCAGCATGGTGCCTCTTGTATTCAATCCCAATGACATTTCCTTGTTTCATCGTCAATGTGAAGGTCCAAGGGTTACAGTAAACATGCAGTGGTGCATCGGAAACTACTACCGGAATCCCAGGAAAGGTTCCAGGACGAGACCATTAGCAGTGTTACTCCCCTGGACACAAGATAGCATGGTGCTTCTTGTATTCAAACAAAATGACATTTCTGCGTTTCATTGTCAATGTGAAAGTCCAAGGGTTACAGTAAACATGCAGTGGTGCATCTGAAACTACTACTGGAATCCCAGGAAAGATTCCAAGACGAGACTATTTGCAGCGTTACTCCCCTGGACAGAAGTCAGCATGGTGCCTCTTGTATTCAATCCCAATGACATTTCTGTGTTTCATCGTCAATGTAAAGGACCAAGGGTTACAGTAAACATGCAGTGGTGCATCTGAAACTACCACTGGAATTCCAGGAAAGGTTCCAGGACGAGACCATTAGCAGTGTTACTCCCCTGGACAGAAGTCAGCATGGTGCCTCTTGCATTCAATCCCAGCGACATTTTCTTGTTTCATCGTCATTGTGATTGTCCAAGGGTTACAGTAAACATGCAGTGGTGCATCGGAAACTACTACCGCAATCCCAGGAAAGGTTAAAGGACTAGACCATTAGCAGTATTACTCTTCTGGACAGAAGTCAGCATGGTGCCTCTTGTATTCAAACCCAATGACATTTCCTTGTTTCATCGTCAATGTGAAGGTCCAAGGGTTACAGTAAACATGCAGTGGTGCATCTGAAACTACCACTGGAATCCCAGGAAAGGTTCCAGGACGAGACCATTAGCAGTGTTACTCCCCTGGTCAGAAGTCAGCATGGTGCCTCTTGTATTCCATCCCAATGACATTTCCTTGTTTCATCGTCATTGTGAAGGTCCAAGGGTTACAGTAAACATGCAGTGGTGCATCGGAAACTACTACCGCAATCCCAGGATAGGTTCCAGGACGAGACCATTAGCAGTGTTACTCCCCTGGACAGAAGTCAGCATGGTGCCTCTTGTATTCAAACCCAATGACATTTCCTTCTTTCATCGTCAATGTGAAGGTCCAAGGGTTACAGTAAACATGCAGTGGTGCATCGGAAACTGCTACAGGAATCTCAGGAAAGGTTCCAGGACGAGACCATTAGCAGTGTTACTCCCTTGGACACAAGTTAGCATGGTGCTTCTTGTATTCAAACCCATGGACATTTCTGTGTTTCATTGTCAATGTAAAGGTCCAAGGGTTACAGTAAACATGCAGTGGTGCATCTGAAACTACTACTGGAATCCCAGGAAAGGTTCCAAGACGAGACTATTTGCAGCGTTACTCCCCTGGACAGAAGTCAGCATGGTACCTCTTGTATTCAATCCCAATGACATTTCTGTGTTTCATCGTCAATGTAAAGGACCAAGGGTTACAGTAAACATGCAGTGGTGCATCTGAAACTACCACTGGAATCCCAGGAAAGGTTCCAGGACGAGAGCATTAGCAGTGTTACTCCCCTGGACAGAAGTCAGCATGGTGCCTCTTGTATTCAAACCCAATGACATTTCCTTGTTTCATCGTCATTGTGAAGGTCCATGGGTTACAGTAAACATGCAGTGGTGCATCGAAAACTACTACCGCAATCCCAGGAAAGGTTCCAGGACGAGACCATTAGCAGTGTTACTCCCCTGGACAGAAGTCAGCATGGTGCATCTTGTATTGAAACCCAGTGACATATCCTTGTTTCATCGTCAATGTGAAGGTCCAAGGGTTACAGTAAACATGCAGTGGTGCATCGGAAACTACTACCGGAATCCAAGGAAAGGTTCCAGGACGAGACCATTAGCAGTGTTACTCCCCTGGACACAAGTTAGCATAGTGCTTCTTGTATTCAAACCCAATGACATTTCTGTGTTTCATTGTCAATGTGAAGGTCCAAGGGTTACAGTAAACATGCAGTGGTGCATCTGAAACTACTACTGGAATCCCAGGAAAGGTTCCAAGACGAGACTATTTGCAGCGTAACTCCCCTGGACAGAAGTCAGCATGGTGCCTCTTGTAATCAATCCCAATGACATTTCTGTGTTTCATCGTCAATGTAAAGGACCAAGTGTTACAGTAAACATGCAGTGGTGCATCTGAAACTACCACTGGTATCCCAGGAAAGGTTCCAGGACGAGACCATTAGCAGTGTTACTCCCCTGGACAGAAGTCAGCATGGTGCCTCTTGTATTCAAACCCAATGACATTTCCTTGTTTCATCGTCATTGTGAAGGTCCAAGGCTTACAGTAAACATGCAGTGGTGCATCGGAAACTACTACCGCAATCCCAGGAAAGGCTCCAGGACGAGACCATTAGCAGTGTTACTCCCCTGGACAGAAGTCAGCATGGTGCCTCTTGTATTGTAACCCAATGACATTTCCTTGTTTCATCGTCAATGTGAAGGTCCAAGGGTTACAGTAAACATGCAGTGGTGCTTCGGAAACTACTACCGGAATCCCAGGAAAGGTGCCAGGACGAGACCATTAGCAGTGTTACTCCCCTGGAGAGAGGTTAGCATGGTGCTTCTTGTATTCAATCCCAATGACATTTCCTTGTTTCATCGTCATTGTGAAGGTCCAAGGGTTACAGTAAACATGCAGTGGTGCATCGGAAACTACTACCGGAATATCAGGAAAGGTTCCAGGAGAGACCATTAGCAGTGTTACTCCTCTGGACAGAAGTCAGCATGGTGCCTCTTGTATTCAATCCCAATGTCATTTCTGTGTTTCATCGTCAATGTAAAGGTCCAAGGGTTACAGTAAACATGCCGTGGTGCATCTGAAACTACTACTGGAATCCCAGGAAAGGTTCCAGGACGAGACCATTAGCAGTGTTACACCCTGGACACAAGTTAGCATGGTGCTTATTGTATTCATCCCAATGACATTTCTGTGTTTCATCGTCAATGTGATGGTCCAAGGGTTACAGTAAGCATGCAGTGGTGCATCGGAAACTACTACCGGAATCCCAGGAAAGGTTCCAGGACGAGACCATTAGCAGTGATACTCCTCTGGACAGAAGTCAGCATGGTGCCTCTTGTATTCAATCCCAATGGCATTTCCTTGTTTCATAGTCATTGTGAAGGTCCAAGGGTTACAGTAAACATGCAGTGGTGCATCGGAAACTACTACCGGATCTAAGGAAAGGTTCCAGGACGAGACCATTAGCAGTGTTACTCCTCTGGAGAGAAGTTAGCATGGTGCCTCTTGTATTCAATCCCAAAGACGTTTCTGTGCTTCATCGTCAATGTGAAGGTCCGAGGGGAACAGTGAACGTGCAGTGGCGCTTCTGAAACTACTACTGGAATCCCAGGAAAGGTTCCAGGACGAGACCATTAGCAGTGTTACTCCCCTGGACAGAAGTCAGCATGGTGCCTCTTGTATTCTTTCCCAATGATATTTCTGTGTTTCATCGTCAATGTAAAGGACCAAGGGTTATAGTAAACATGCAGTGGTGCATCTGAAACTACTACTGGAATCCCAGGAAAGGTTTCAGGACGAGACCATTAGCAGTGTTACTCCCCTGGACAGAAGGCAGCATGGTGCCTCTTGTATTCAATCCCAATGTCATTTCTGTGTTTCATCGTCAATGTGAAGGTCCATGGGTTACAGTAAACATTCAGTGGTGCATCGGAAACTACTACTGGAATCCCAGGAAAGGTTCCAGGACGAGACCATTAGCAGTGTTACTCCCCTGGAAAGAGGTTAGCATGGTGTTTCTTGTATTCAATCCCGATGAAATTCTTTTGTTTCATCGTCAATATAAAGGACCAAGGGTTACAGTAAACATGCAGTGGTGCATCTGAAACCTCCACTGGAATCCCAGGAAAGGTTCCAAGACGAGACCATTTGCAGGGTTACTCGACTGGACAGAAGTCAGCATGGTGCCTCTTGTATTCAATCCCAATGACATTTACTTGTTTCGTCGTTAATGTGAAGGTCCAAGGGTTACAGTAAACATGCAGTGGTGCATCGGAAACTACTACCGCAATCCCAAGAAAGGTTCCAGGACGAGACCATTAGCAGTGTTACTCCCCTGGACAGAAGTCAGCATGGTGCCTCTTGTATTCAATCCCAATGACATTTCCTTGTTTCATCGTCATTGTGAAGGTCCAAGGGTTACAGTAAACATGCAGTGGTGCATCGGAAACTACTACCGGAATCCCAAGAAAGGTCCCAGGACGAGACCATTAGCAGTGTTACTCCCCTGGACACAAGTTAGCATGGTGCTTCTTGTATTCAATCCAAATGTCATTTCTGTGTTTCTTCGCCAATGTGAAGGTCCAAGGGTTACAGTAAACATTCAGTGGTGCATCGGAAACTACTACTGGAATCCCAGGAATGGTTCCAGGACGAGACCATTAGCAGTGTTACTCCCCTGGAGAGAGGTTAGCAGGGTGCTTCTTGTATTCAATCCGGATGAAATTCCTTTGTTTCATCGTCAATGTAAAGGACCAAGGGTTACAGTAAACATGCAGTGGTGCATCTGAAAGTACCACTGGAATCCCAGGAAAGGTTCCAGGACGAGACCATTAGCAGTGTTACTCCCCTGGACAGAAGTCAGCATGGTGCCTCTTGTATTCAATCCCAATGACATTTCCTTGTTTCATCGTCAATGTGAAGGTCCAAGGGTTACAGTAAACATGCAGTGGTGCATCGGAAACTACTACCGCAATCCCAGGAAAGGTTCCAGGACGAGACCATTAGCAGTGTTACTCCCCTGGACAGAAGTCTGCATGGTGCCTCCTGTATTCAATCCCAATGACATTTCCTTGTTTCATCGTCAATGTGATGGTCCAAGGGTTACAGTAAACATGCAGTGGTGCATCGGAAACTACTACCGCAATCCCAGGAAAGGTTCCAGGACGAGACCATTAGCAGTGTTACTCCCCTGGACAGAAGTCAGCATGGTGCCTCTTGTATTCAATCCCAATGACATTTCCTTGTTTCATCGTCATTGTGAAGGTCCAAGGGTTACAGTAAACATGCAGTGGTGCATCGGAAACTACTACCAGAATCCCAGGAAAGGTTCCAGGACGAGACCATTAGCAGTGTTACTCCCCTGGACACAAGTTAGCATGGTGCTTCTTGTATTCAATCCCAATGACATTGCTGTGTTTCATCGTCAATGTGAAGGTCCAAGGGTTACAGTAAACATTCAGTGGTGCTTCGGAAACTACTACTGGAATCCCAGGAGAGGTTCCAGGACGAGACCATTAGCAGTGTTACTCCCCTGCACAGAAGTCAGCATGGTGCCTCTTGTATTCAATCCCAATGATATTTCCTGGTTTCATCGTCATTGTGAAGGTCCAAGGGTTACAGTAAACATGCAGTGGTGCATCGGAAACTACTACCGGAATGCCAGGAAAGGTTCCAGGACGAGACCATTAGCAGTGTTACTCCCCTGGACACAAGTTAGCATGGTGCTTCTTGTATTCAATCCCAATGACATTTCTGTGTTTCATCGTCAATGTGAAGGGCCAAGGGTTACAGTAAACATGCAGTGGTGCATTGGAAACTACTACTGGAATCCCAGGAAAGGTTCCAGGACGAGACCATTAGCAGTGTTACTCCCCTGGAGAGTGGTTAGCATGGTGCTTCTTGTATTCAATCCCGATGAAATTCCTTTGTTTCATCGTCAATGCAAAGGACCAAGGGTTACAGTAAACATGCAGTGATGCATCTGAAACTACCACTGGAATCCCAGGAAAGGTTCCAGGACGAGACCATTAGCAGTGTTACTCCCCTGGACAGAAGTCAGCATGGTGCCTCTTGTATTCAATCCCAATGACATTTCCTTGTTTCATCGTCATTGTGAAGGTCCAAGGAATACAGAAAACATGCAGTGGTGCATCGGAAACTACCACTGGAACCCCAGGAAAGGTTCCAGGACGAGCCCATTAGCAGTGTTACTCCCCTGGACAGAAGTCAGCATGGTGCCTCTTGTATTCTTTCCCAATGACATTTCTGTGTTTCATCGTCAATGTGAAGGTCCATGGGTTACAGTAAACATTCAGTGGTGCATCGGAAACTACTACTGGAATCCCAGGAAAGGCTCCAGGACGAGACCATTAGCAGTGTTACTCCCCTGGAGAGAGGTTAGCATGGTGCTTCTTGTATTCAATCCCGATGAAATTCTTTTGTTTCATCGTCAATGTAAAGGACCAAGGGTTACAGTAAACGTGCAGTGGTGCATCTGGAACCTCCACTGGAGTCCCAGGAAAGGTTCCAAGACGAGCCCATTTACAGCGTTACTCCCCTGGACAGAAGTCAGCATGGTGCCTCTTGTATTCAATCCCAATGACATTTCCTTGTTTCATCGTCAATGTGAAGGTCCAAGGGTTACAGTAAACATGCAGTGGTGCATCGGAAACTACTACCGCAATCCCAGGAAAGGTTCCAGGACGAGACCATTAGCAGTGTTACTCCCCTGGACAGAAGTCAGCATGGTGCCTCTTGTATTCAATCCCAATGACATTTCCTTGTTTCAACGTCAATGTGAAGGTCCAAGGGTTACAGTAAACATGCAGTGGTGCATCGGAAACTACTATCGCAATCCCAGGAAAGGTTCCAGGACGAGACCATTAGCAGTGTTACTCCCCTGGACAGAAGTCAGCATGGTGCCTCTTGTATTCAATCCCAATGACATTTCCTTGTTTCATCGTCATTGTGAAGGTCCAAGGGTTACAGTAAACATGCAGTGGTGCATCGGAAACTACTACCAGAATCCCAGGAAAGGTTCCAGGACGAGACCATTAGCAGTGTTACTCCCCTGGACACAAGTTAGCATGGTGCTTCTTGTATTCAATCCCAATGACATTTCTGTGTTTCATCGTCAATGTGAAGGTCCAAGGGTTACAGTAAACATTCAGTGGTGCATCGGAAACTACTACTGGAATCCCAGGAAAGGTTCCAGGACGAGACCAATAGCAGTGTTACTCCCCTGGACAGAAGTCAGCATGGTGCCTCTTGTATTCAATCCCAATGACATTTCCTGGTTTCATCGTCCTTGTGAAGGTCCAAGGGTTACAGTAAACATGCAGTGGTGTATCGGAAACTACTACCGGAATCCCAGGAAAGGTTCCAGGACGAGACCATTAGCAGTGTTATTCCCCTGGACACAAGTTAGCATGGTGCTTCTTGTATTCAATCCCAATGACATTTCTGTGTTTCATCGTCAATGTGAAGGTCCAAGGGTTACAGTAAACATGCAGTGGTGCATTGGAAACTACTACTGGAATCCCAGGAAAGGTTCCAGGACGAGACCATTAGCAGTGTTACTCCCCTGGAGAGAGGTTAGCATGGTGCTTCTTGTATTCAATCCCGATGAAATTCCTTTGTGTCATCGTCAATGCAAAGGACCAAGGGTTACAGTAAACATGTAGTGGTGCAACCGAAACTACCACTGGAATCCCAGGAAAGGTTCCAAGACGAGACCATTTGCAGCGTTACTCCCCTGGACAGAAGTCAGCATGGTGCCTCTTGTATTCAATCCCAATGACATTTCCTTGTTTCATCGTCAATGTGAAGGTCCAAGCGTTACAGTAAACATGCAGTGGTGCATCGGAAACTACTACCGCAATCCCAGGAAAGGTTCCAGGACGAGACCATTAGCAGTGTTACTCCCCTGGACAGAAGTCAGCATGGTGCTACTTGTATTCAATCCCAATGACATTTCCTTGCTTCATCGTCATTGTGAAGGTCCAACGGTTACAGTAAACATGCAATGGTGCATCGGAAACTACTACCGGAATCCCAGGAAAGGTTCCAGGACGAGACCATTAGCAGTGTTACTCACCTGGACACAAGTTAGCATGGTGCTTCTTGTATCCAATCCCAATGACATTTCTGTGTTTCATCGTCAATGTGAAGGTCCAAGGGTTACAGTAAACATTCAGTGGTGCATCGGAAACTACTACTGGAATCCCAGGAAAGGTTCCAGGACGAGACCATTAGCAGTGTTACTCCCCTGGAGAGAGGTTAGCATGGTGCTTCTTGTATTCAATCCCGATGAAATTCCTTTGTTTCATCGTCAATGTAAAGGACCAAGGGTTACAGTAAACATGCAGTGGTGCATCTGAAACTACCACTGGAATCCCAGGAAAGGTTCCAGGACGAGACCATTAGCAGTGTTACTCCCCTGGACAGAAGTCAGCATGGTGCCTCTTGTATTCAATCCCAATGACATTTCCTTGTTTCATCGTCAATGTGAAGGTCCAAGGGTTACAGTAAACATGCAGTGGTGCATCGGAAACTATACCGCAATCCCAGGAAAGGTTCCAGGACGAGACCATTAGCAGTGTTACTCCCCTGGACAGAAGTCAGCATGGTGCCTCTTGTATTCAATCCCAATGACATTTCCTTGTTTCATTGTCAATGTGAAGGTCCAAGGGTTACAGTAAAAATGCAGTAGTGCATCGGAAACTACTACCAGAATCCCAGGAAAGGTTCCAGGACGAGACCATTAGCAGTGTTACTCTCCTGGACACAAGTTAGCATGGTGCTTCTTGTATTCAATCCCAATGATATTTCTGTGTATCATCGTCAATGTGAAGGTCCAAGGGTTACAGTAAACATTCAGTGGTGCATCGGAAACTACTACTGGAATCCCAGGAAAGGTTCCAGGACGAGACCAATAGCAGTGTTACTCCCCTGGACAGAAGTCAGCATGGTGCCTCTTGTATTCAATCCCAATGACATTTCCTGGTTTCATCGTCTTTGTGAATGTCCAAGGGTTACAGTAAACATGCAGTGGTGCATCGGAAACTACTACCGGAATCCCAGGAAAGGTTCCAGGACGAGACCATTAGCAGTGTTACTCCCCTGGACACAAGTTAGCATGGTGCTTCTTGTATTCAATCCCAATGACATTTCTGTGTTTCATCGTCAATGTGAAGGTCCAAGGGTTACAGTAAACATGCAGTGGTGCATTGGAAACTACTACTGGAATCCCAGGAAAGGTTCCAGGACGAGACCATTAGCAGTGTTACTCCCCTGGAGAGAGGTTAGCATGGTGCTTGTTGTATTCAATCCCGATGAAATTCCTTTGTGTCATCGTCAATGCAAAGGACCAAGGGTTACAGTAAACATGTAGTGGTGCAACCGAAACTACCACTGGAATCCCAGGAAAGGTTCCAAGACGAGACCATTTGCAGCGTTACTCCCCTGGACAGAAGTCAGCATGGTGCCTCTTGTATTCAATCCCAATGACATTTCCTTGTTTCATCGTCAATGTGAAGGTCCAAGCGTTACAGTAAACATGCAGTGGTGCATCGGAAACTACTACCGCAATCCCAGGAAAGGTTCCAGGACGAGACCATTAGCAGTGTTACTCCCCTGGACAGAAGTCAGCATGGTGCTACTTGTATTCAATCCCAATGACATTTCCTTGCTTCATCGTCATTGTGAAGGTCCAAGGGTTACAGTAAACATGCAATGGTGCTTCGGAAACTACTACCGGAATCCCAGGAAAGGTTCCAGGACGAGACCATTCGCAGTGTTACTCACCTGGACACAAGTTAGCATGGTGCTTCTTGTATCCAATCCCAATGACATTTCTGTGTTTCATCGTCAATGTGAAGGTCCAAGGGTTACAGTAAACATTCAGTGGTGCATCGGAAACTACTACTGGAATCCCAGGAAAGGTTCCAGGACGAGACCATTAGCAGTGTTACTCCCCTGGAGAGAGGTTAGCATGGTGCTTCTTGTATTCAATCCCGATGAAATTCCTTTGTTTCATCGTCAATGTAAAGGACCAAGGGTTACAGTAAACATGCAGTGGTGCATCTGAAACTACCACTGGAATCCCAGGAAAGGTTCCAGGACGAGACCATTAGCAGTGTTACTCCCCTGGACAGAAGTCAGCATGGTGCCTCTTGTATTCAATCCCAATGACATTTCCTTGTTTCATCGTCAATGTGAAGGTCCAAGGGTTACAGTAAACATGCAGTGGTGCATCGGAAACTACTACCGCAATCCCAGGAAAGGTTCCAGGACGAGACCATTAGCAGTGTTACTCCCCTGGACAGAAGTCAGCATGGTGCCTCTTGTATTCGATCCCAATGACATTTCCTTGTTTCATTGTCAATGTGAAGGTCCAAGGGTTACAGTAAACATGCAGTAGTGCATCGGAAACTACTACCGCAATCCCAGGAAAGGTTCCAGGACGAGACCATTAGCAGTGTTACTCCCCTGGACAGAAGTCAGCATGGTGCCTCTTGTATTCAATCCCAATGACATTTCCTTGTTTCATCGTCATTGTGAAGGTCCAAGGGTTACAGTAAACATGCTGTGGTGCATCGGAAACTACTACCAGAATCCCAGGAAAGGTTCCAGGACGAGACCATTAGCAGTGTTACTCCCCTGGACACAAGTTAGCATGGTGCTTCTTGTATTCAATCCCAATGACATTTCTGTGTTTCATCGTCAATGTGAAGGTCCAAGGGTTACAGTAAACATTCAGTGGTGCATCGGAAACTACTACTGGAATCCCAGGAAAGGGTCCAGGACGAGACCATTAGCAGTGTTACTCCCCTGGACAGAAGTCAGCATGGTGCCTCTTGTATTCAATCCCAATGACATTTCCTGGTTTCATCGTCATTCTGAAGGTCCAAGGGTTACAGTAAACATGCAGTGGTGCATCGGAAACTACTACCGGAATTCCAGGAAAGGTTCCAGGACGAGACCATTAGCAGTGTTACTCACCTGGAGAGAGGTTAGCATGGTGCTTCTTGTATTCAATCCCGATGAAATTCCTTTGTTTCATCGTCAATGCAAAGGACTAAGGGTTACAGTAAACATGCAGTGGTGCAACCGAAACTACCACTGGAATCCCAGGAAAGGTTCCAAGACGAGACCATTTGCAGAGTTACTCCCCTGGACAGAAGTCAGCATGGTGTCTCTCGTATTCAATCCCAATGACATTTCCTTGTTTCATCGTCAATGTGAAGGTCCAAGCGTTACAGTAAACATGCAGTGGTGCATCGGAAACTACTACCGCAATCCCAGGAAAGGTTCCAGGGCGAGACCATTAGCAGTGTTACTCCCCTGAACAGAAGTCAGCATGGTGCCACTTGTATTCAATCCCAATGACATTTCCTTGTTTCATCGTCATTGTGAAGGTCCAAGGGTTACAGTAAACATGCAATGGTGCATCGGAAACTACTCCCGGAATCCCAGGAAAGGTTCCAGGACGAAACCATTAGCTGTGTTACTAACCTGGACACAAGTTAGCATGGTGCTTCTTGTATCCAATCCCAATGACATTTCTGTGTTTCATCGTCAATATGAAGGTCCAAGGGTTACAGTAATTATTCAGTGGAGCATCGGAAACTACTACTGGAATCCCAGGAAAGGCTCCAGGACGAGACAATTAGCAGTGTTACTCCCCTGGAGAGAGGTTAGCATGGTGCTTCTTGTATTCAATCCCGATGAAATTCCTTTGTTTCATCGTCAATGTAAAGGACCAAGGGTTACAGTAAACATGCAGTGGTTCATCTGAAACTACCACTGGAATCATAGGAAAGGTTCCAGGACGAGTCCATTAGCAGTGTTACTCCCCTGGACAGAACTCAGCATGGTGCCTCTTGTATTCTTTCCCAATGATATTTCTGTGTTTCATCATCAATGTAAAGGACCAAGGGTTACAGTAAACATGCAGTGGTGCATCTGAAACTACCACTGGAATACCAGAAAGGTTCCAGGACGAGACCATTAGCAGTGTTACTCCCCTGGACAAAAGTCAGCATGGTGCCTCTTGTATTCAAACCCAATGACAATTCCTTGTTTCATCGTCATTGTGAAGGTCCAAGGGTTACAGTAAACATGCAGTGGTGCGTCGGAAACTACTACCGCAATCCCAGGAAAGGTTCCAGGACGAGACCATTAGCAGTGTTACTCCCCTGGACAGAAGTCAGCATGGTGCCTCTTGTATTCAATCCCAATGACATTTCCTTGTTTCATCGTCATTGTGAAGGTCCAAGGGTTACAGCAAACTTGCAGTGGTGCATCGGAAACTACTAGCGGAATCCCAGGAAAGGTTCCAGGACGAGACCATTAGCAGTGTTACTCCCCTGGACAGAAGTCAGCATGGTGCCTCTTGTATTCAATCCCAATGACATTTCCTTGCTTCATCGTCATTGTGAAGGTCCAACGGTTACAGTAAACATGCAATGGTGCATCGGAAACTACTACCGGAATCCCAGGAAAGGTTCCAGGACGAGACCATTAGCAGTGTTACTCACCTGGACACAAGTTAGCATGGTGCTTCTTGTATTTAATCCCAATGACATTTCTGTGTTTCATCGTCAATGTGAAGGTCCAAGGGTTACAGTAAACATGCAGTGGTGCATTGGAAACTACTACCGCAATCCCAGGAAAGGTTCCAGGACGAGACCATTAGCAGTGTTACTCCCCTGGACAGAAGTCAGCATGGTGCTACTTGTATTCAATCCCAATGACGTTTCCTTGCTTCATCGTCATTGTGAAGGTCCAAGGGTTACAGTAAACATGCAATGGTGCTTCGGAAACTACTACCGGAATCCCAGGAAAGGTTCCAGGACGAGACCATTAGCAGTGTTACTCCCCTGGACACAAGTTAGCATGGTGCTTCTTGTATTCAATCCCAATGACATTTCTGTGTTTCATCGTCAATGTGAAGGTCCAAGGGTTACAGTAAACATGCAGTGGTGCATTGGAAACTACTACTGGAATCCCAGGAAAGGTTCCAGGACGAGACCATTAGCAGTGTTACTCCCCTGGAGAGAGGTTAGCATGGTGCTTCTTGTATTCAATCCCGATGAAATTCCTTTGTGTCATCGTCAATGCAAAGGACCAAGGGTTACAGTAAACATGTAGTGGTGCAACCGAAACTACCACTGGAATCCCAGGAAAGGTTCCAAGACGAGACCATTTGCAGCGTTACTCCCCTGGACAGAAGTCAGCATGGTGCCTCTTGTATTCAATCCCAATGACATTTCCTTGTTTCATCGTCAATGTGAAGGTCCAAGCGTTACAGTAAACATGCAGTGGTGCATCGGAAACTACTACCGCAATCCCAGGAAAGGTTCCAGGACGAGACCATTAGCAGTGTTACTCCCCTGGACAGAAGTCAGCATGGTGCTACTTGTATTCAATCCCAATGACATTTCCTTGCTTCATCGTCATTGTGAAGGTCCAACGGTTACAGTAAACATGCAATGGTGCATCGGAAACTACTACCGGAATCCCAGGAAAGGTTCCAGGACGAGACCATTAGCAGTGTTACTCACCTGGACACAAGTTAGCATGGTGCATCTTGTATCCAATCCCAATGACATTTCTGTGTTTCATCGTCAATGTGAAGGTCCAAGGGTTACAGTAAACATTCAGTGGTGCATCGGAAACTACTACTGGAATCCCAGGAAAGGTTCCAGGACGAGACCATTAGCAGTGTTACTCCCCTGGAGAGAGGTTAGCATGGTGCTTCTTGTATTCAATCCCGATGAAATTCCTTTGTTTCATCGTCAATGTAAAGGACCAAGGGTTACAGTAAACATGCAGTGGTGCATCTGAAACTACCACTGGAATCCCAGGAAAGGTTCCAGGACGAGACCATTAGCAGTGTTACTCCCCTGGACAGAAGTCAGCATGGTGCCTCTTGTATTCAATCCCAATGACATTTCCTTGTTTCATCGTCAATGTGAAGGTCCAAGGGTTACAGTAAACATGCAGTGGTGCATCGGAAACTACTACCGCAATCCCAGGAAAGGTTCCAGGACGAGACCATTAGCAGTGTTACTCCCCTGGACAGAAGTCAGCATGGTGCCTCTTGTATTCAATCCCAATGACATTTCCTTGTTTCATTGTCAATGTGAAGGTCCAAGGGTTACAGTAAAAATGCAGTAGTGCATCGGAAACTACTACCAGAATCCCAGGAAAGGTTCCAGGACGAGACCATTAGCAGTGTTACTCCCCTGGACACAAGTTAGCATGGTGCTTCTTGTATTCAATCCCAATGACATTTCTGTGTTTCATCGTCAATGTGAAGGTCCAAGGGTTACAGTAAACATTCAGTGGTGCATCGGAAACTACTACTGGAATCCCAGGAAAGGTTCCAGGACGAGACCAATAGCAGTGTTACTCCCCTGGACAGAAGTCAGCATGGTGCCTCTTGTATTCAATCCCAATGACATTTCCTGGTTTCATCATCTTTGTGAATGTCCAAGGGTTACAGTAAACATGCAGTGGTGCATCGGAAACTACTACCGGAATCCCAGGAAAGGTTCCAGGACGAGACCATTAGCAGTGTTACTCCCCTGGACACAAGTTAGCATGGTGCTTCTTGTATTTAATCCCAATGACATTTCTGTGTTTCATCGTCAATGTGAAGGTCCAAGGGTTACAGTAAACATGCAGTGGTGCATTGGAAACTACTACTGGAATCCCAGGAAAGGTTCCAGGACGAGACCATTAGCAGTGTTACTCCCCTGGAGAGAGGTTAGCATGGTGCTTGTTGTATTCAATCCCGATGAAATTCCTTTGTGTCATCGTCAATGCAAAGGACCAAGGGTTACAGTAAACGTGTAGTGGTGCAACCGAAACTACCACTGGAATCCCAGGAAAGGTTCCAAGAC
This sequence comes from Schistocerca americana, assembly GCF_021461395.2. NCBI lineage: Eukaryota > Metazoa > Arthropoda > Insecta > Orthoptera > Acrididae > Schistocerca > Schistocerca americana. Next base: position 64,112,329 of record NC_060129.1, read on the forward strand.
GAGAGCATTTGCAGCGTTACTCCCCTGGACAGAAGTCAGCATGGTGCCTCTTGTATTCAATCCCAATGACATTTCCTTGTTTCATCGTCAATGTGAAGGTCCAAGCGTTACAGTAAACATGCAGTGGTGCATCGGAAACTACTACCGCAATCCCAGGAAAGGTTCCAGGACGAGACCATTAGCAGTGTTACTCCCCTGGACAGAAGTCAGCATGGTGCTACTTGTATTCAATCCCAATGACATTTCCTTGCTTCATCGTCATTGTGAAGGTCCAAGGGTTACAGTAAACATGCAATGGTGCTTCGGAAACTACTACCGGAATCCCAGGAAAGGTTCCAGGACGAGACCATTCGCAGTGTTACTCACCTGGACACAAGTTAGCATGGTGCTTCTTGTATCCAATCCCAATGACATTTCTGTGTTTCATCGTCAATGTGAAGGTCCAAGGGTTACAGTAAACATTCAGTGGTGCATCGGAAACTACTACTGGAATCCCAGGAAAGGTTCCAGGACGAGACCATTAGCAGTGTTACTCCCCTGGAGAGAGGTTAGCATGGTGCTTCTTGTATTCAATCCCGATGAAATTCCTTTGTTTCATCGTCAATGTAAAGGACCAAGGGTTACAGTAAACATGCAGTGGTGCATCTGAAACTACCACTGGAATCCCAGGAAAGGTTCCAGGACGAGACCATTAGCAGTGTTACTCCCCTGGACAGAAGTCAGCATGGTGCCTCTTGTATTCAATCCCAATGACATTTCCTTGTTTCATCGTCAATGTGAAGGTCCAAGGGTTACAGTAAACATGCAGTGGTGCATCGGAAACTACTACCGCAATCCCAGGAAAGGTTCCAGGACGAGACCATTAGCAGTGTTACTCCCCTGGACAGAAGTCAGCATGGTGCCTCTTGTATTCGATCCCAATGACATTTCCTTGTTTCATTGTCAATGTGAAGGTCCAAGGGTTACAGTAAACATGCAGTAGTGCATCGGAAACTACTACCGCAATCCCAGGAAAGGTTCCAGGACGAGACCATTAGCAGTGTTACTCCCCTGGACAGAAGTCAGCATGGTGCCTCTTGTATTCAATCCCAATGACATTTCCTTGTTTCATCGTCATTGTGAAGGTCCAAGGGTTACAGTAAACATGCTGTGGTGCATCGGAAACTACTACCAGAATCCCAGGAAAGGTTCCAGGACGAGACCATTAGCAGTGTTACTCCCCTGGACACAAGTTAGCATGGTGCTTCTTGTATTCAATCCCAATGACATTTCTGTGTTTCATCGTCAATGTGAAGGTCCAAGGGTTACAGTAAACATTCAGTGGTGCATCGGAAACTACTACTGGAATCCCAGGAAAGGGTCCAGGACGAGACCATTAGCAGTGTTACTCCCCTGGACAGAAGTCAGCATGGTGCCTCTTGTATTCAATCCCAATGACATTTCCTGGTTTCATCGTCATTCTGAAGGTCCAAGGGTTACAGTAAACATGCAGTGGTGCATCGGAAACTACTACCGGAATTCCAGGAAAGGTTCCAGGACGAGACCATTAGCAGTGTTACTCACCTGGAGAGAGGTTAGCATGGTGCTTCTTGTATTCAATCCCGATGAAATTCCTTTGTTTCATCGTCAATGCAAAGGACTAAGGGTTACAGTAAACATGCAGTGGTGCAACCGAAACTACCACTGGAATCCCAGGAAAGGTTCCAAGACGAGACCATTTGCAGAGTTACTCCCCTGGACAGAAGTCAGCATGGTGTCTCTCGTATTCAATCCCAATGACATTTCCTTGTTTCATCGTCAATGTGAAGGTCCAAGCGTTACAGTAAACATGCAGTGGTGCATCGGAAACTACTACCGCAATCCCAGGAAAGGTTCCAGGGCGAGACCATTAGCAGTGTTACTCCCCTGAACAGAAGTCAGCATGGTGCCACTTGTATTCAATCCCAATGACATTTCCTTGTTTCATCGTCATTGTGAAGGTCCAAGGGTTACAGTAAACATGCAATGGTGCATCGGAAACTACTCCCGGAATCCCAGGAAAGGTTCCAGGACGAAACCATTAGCTGTGTTACTAACCTGGACACAAGTTAGCATGGTGCTTCTTGTATCCAATCCCAATGACATTTCTGTGTTTCATCGTCAATATGAAGGTCCAAGGGTTACAGTAATTATTCAGTGGAGCATCGGAAACTACTACTGGAATCCCAGGAAAGGCTCCAGGACGAGACAATTAGCAGTGTTACTCCCCTGGAGAGAGGTTAGCATGGTGCTTCTTGTATTCAATCCCGATGAAATTCCTTTGTTTCATCGTCAATGTAAAGGACCAAGGGTTACAGTAAACATGCAGTGGTTCATCTGAAACTACCACTGGAATCATAGGAAAGGTTCCAGGACGAGTCCATTAGCAGTGTTACTCCCCTGGACAGAACTCAGCATGGTGCCTCTTGTATTCTTTCCCAATGATATTTCTGTGTTTCATCATCAATGTAAAGGACCAAGGGTTACAGTAAACATGCAGTGGTGCATCTGAAACTACCACTGGAATACCAGAAAGGTTCCAGGACGAGACCATTAGCAGTGTTACTCCCCTGGACAAAAGTCAGCATGGTGCCTCTTGTATTCAAACCCAATGACAATTCCTTGTTTCATCGTCATTGTGAAGGTCCAAGGGTTACAGTAAACATGCAGTGGTGCGTCGGAAACTACTACCGCAATCCCAGGAAAGGTTCCAGGACGAGACCATTAGCAGTGTTACTCCCCTGGACAGAAGTCAGCATGGTGCCTCTTGTATTCAATCCCAATGACATTTCCTTGTTTCATCGTCATTGTGAAGGTCCAAGGGTTACAGCAAACTTGCAGTGGTGCATCGGAAACTACTAGCGGAATCCCAGGAAAGGTTCCAGGACGAGACCATTAGCAGTGTTACTCCCCTGGACACAAGTTAGCTTGGTGCTTCTTGTATTCAATCCCAATGACATTTCTGTGTTTCATCGTCAATGTGAAGGTCCAAGGGTTACAGTAAACATTCAGTGGTGCATCGGAAACTACTACTGGAATTCCCAGGAAAGGTTCCAGGACGAGTCCATTAGCAGTGTTACTCCCCTGAACAGAAGTCAGCATGGTGCCTCTTGTATTCAATCCCAATAACATTTCCTGGTTTCATCGTCATTGTGAAGGTCCAAGGGTTACAGTAAACATGCAGTGGTGCATCGGAAACTACTACCGGAATCCCAGGAAAGGTTCCAGGACGAGACCATTAGCAGTGTTACTCCCCTGGACACAAGTTAGCATGGTGCTTCTTGTATTCAATCCCAATGACATTTCTGTGTTTCATCGTCAATGTGAAGGTCCAAGGGTTACAGTAAACATTCAGTGGTGCATCGGAAACTACTACTGGAATCCCAGGAAAGGATCCAGGACGAGACCATTAGCAGTGTTCCTCCCCTGGAGAGAGGTTAGCATGGTGCTTCTTGTATTCAATCCCGATGAAATTCCTTTGTTTCATCGTCAATGCAAAGGACCAAGGGTTACAGTAAACATGCAGTGGTGCAACCGAAACTACCACTGGAATCCCAGGAAAGGTTCCACGACGAGACCATTTGCAGCGTTACTCCCCTGGACAGTAGTCAGCATTGTGCCTCTTGTATTCAATCCCAATGACATTTCCTTGTTTCATCGTCAATGTGAAGGTCCAAGCGTTACAGTAAACATGCAGTGGTGCATCGGAAACTACTACCGCAATCCCAGGAAAGGTTCCAGGACGAGACCATTAGCAGTGTTACTCCCCTGGACAGAAGTCAGCATGGTGCCACTTGTATTCAATCCCAATGACATTTTCTTGTTTCATCGTCATTGTGAAGGTCCAAGGGTTACAGTAAACATGCAATGGTGCATCGGAAACTACTACCGGAATCCCAGGAAAGGTTCCAGGACGAGACCATTAGCAGTGTTACCCCCTGGACACAAGTTAGCATGGTGCTTCTTGTATCCAATCCCAATGACATTTCTGTGTTTCATCGTCAATGTGAAGGTCCAAGGGTTACAGTAAACATTCAGTGGTGCATTGGAAACTACCACTGGAATTCCAGGAAAGGTTCCAGAACGAGACCATTAGCAGTGTTACTCCCCTGGAGAGAGGTTAGCATGGTGCTTCTTGTATTCAATCCCGATGAAATTCCTTTGTTTCATCGTCAATGTAAACGACCAAGGGTTACACTAAACATGCAGTGGTGCATCTGAAACTACCACTGGAATCCCAGGAAAGGTTCCAAGACGAGACCATTTGCAGCGTTACTCCCCTGGAAAGAAGTCATAATGGTGCCTCTTGTATTCTTTCCCAATGATATTTCTGTGTTTCATCGTCAATGTAAAGGACCAAGGGTTACAGTAAACATGCAGTGGTGCATCGGAAACTACCACTGGAATCCCAGGAAAGGTTCCAGGACGAGACCATTAGCAGTGTTACTCCCCTGGACAGAAGTCAGCATGGTGCCTCTTGTATTCAATCCCAATTACATTTCCTTGTTTCATCGTCAATGTGAAGGTCCAAGGGTTACAGTAAACATGCAGTGGTGCATCGGAAACTACTACTGGAATCCCAGGAAAGGTTCCATGACGAGACCATTTGCAGCGTTACTCCCCTGGACAGAAGTCAGCATGGTGCCTCTTGTATTCTATCCCAATGACATTTCCTTGTTTCATCGTCAATGTGAAGGTCCAAGGGTTACAGTAAACATGCAGTGGTGCATCGGAAACTACTACCGGAATCCCAGGAAAGGTTCCAGGACGAGACCATTAGCAGTGTTACTCCCCTGGACACAAGTTAGCATGGTGCTTCTTGTATTCAATCCCAAAGACATTTCTGTGCTTCATCGTCAATGTGAAGGTCCCAGGGTTACAGTAAACATTCAGTGGTGCATCGGAAACTACTACTGGAATCCCAGGAAAGGTTCCAAGACGGGACCATTAGCAGTGTTACTCCCCTGAACAGAAGTCAGCATGGTGCCTCATGTATTCAATCCCAATGACCTTTCCTGGTTTCATCGTCATTGTGAAGGTCCAAGGAATACAGTAAACATGCAGTGGTGCATCGGAAACTACTACCGGAATCCCAGGAAAGGTTCCAGGACGAAACCATTAGCAGTATTACTCCCCTGGACACAAGTTAGCATGGTGCTTCTTGTATTCAATCCCAATGACATTTCTGTGTTTCATCGTCAATGTGAAGGTCCAAGGGTTACAGTAAACATTCAGTGGTGCATCGGAAACTACTACTGGAATCCCAGGAAAGGTTCCAGGACGAGACCATTAGCAGTGTTACTCACCTGGAGAGAGGTTAGCATGGCGCTTCTTGTATTCAATCCCGATGAAATTCCTTTGTTTCATCGTCAATGTAAAGGACCAAGGGTTACAGTAAACATGCAGTGGTGCATCTGAAACTACCACTGGAATCCCAGGAAAGGTTCCAGGACGAGACCATTAGCAGTGTTACTCCCCTGGACAGTAGTCAGCATGGTGCCTCTTGTATTCTTTCCCAATGACATTTCTGTGTTTCATCGTCAATGTAAAGGACCAAGGGTTACAGTAAACATGCATTGGTGCATCTGAAACTACCACAGGAATCCCAGGAAAGATTCCAGGACGAGACCATTAGCAGTGTTACTCCCCTGGACAGAAGTCAGCATGGTGCCTCTTGTATTCAATCCCAATGACATTTCCTTGTTGAAGTTGAACAGAAGTTGACGATGAGTCAATGTGAAGGTCCAAGGGTTACAGTAAACATGCAGTGGTGCATCGGAAACTACTACCGCAATCCCAGGAAAGGTTCCAGGACGAGACCATTAGCAGTGTTACTCCCCTGGACAGAAGTCAGCATGGTGCCTCTTGTATTCAATCCCAATGACATTTCCTTGTTTCATCGTCATTGTGAAGGTCCAAGGGTTACAGTAAACATGCAGTGGTGCATCGGAAACTACTAGCGGAATCCCAGGAAAGGTTCCAGGACGAGACCATTAGCAGTGTTACTCCCCTGCACAGAAGTCATCATGGTGCCTCTTGTATTCTTTCCCAATGATATTTCTATGTTTCATCGTCAATGTAAAGGACCAAGGGTTACAGTAAACATGCAGTGGTGCATCTGAAACTACCACTAGAATCCCAGGAAAGGTTCCAGGACGAGACCATTAGCAGTGTTACTCCCCTGGACAGAAGTCAGCATGGTGCCTCTTGTATTCAATCCCAATGACATTTCCTTGTTTCATCGTCATTGTGAAGGTCCAAGGGTTACAGTAAACATGCAGTGGTGCATCGGAAACTACTAGCGGAATCCCAGGAAAGGTTCCAGAACGAGACCATTAGCAGTGTTACTCCCCTGGAGAGAGGTTAGCATGGTGCTTCTTGTATTCAATCCTGATGAAATTCCTTTGTTTCATCGTCAATGTAAAGGTTCAAAGGTTACAGTAAACATGCAGTGGTGCATCGGAAACTACTAGCGGAATCCCAGGAAAGGTTCCAGGACGAGACCACTTGCTGCGTTACTCCCCTGGACTGAAGTCAGCATGGTGCCTCTTGTATTCTTTCCCAATGATATTTCTGTGTTTCATCGTCAATGTAAATGACCAAGGGTTACAGTAAACATGCAGTGGTGCATCTGAAACTACCACTGGAATCCCAGGAAAGGTTCCAGGACGAGACCATTATCAGTGTTACTCCCCTGGACAGAAGTCAGCATGGTGCCTCTTGTATTCAATCCCAATTACATTTCCTTGTTTCATCGTCAATGTGAAGGTCCAAGGGTTACAGTAAACATGCAGTGGTGCATCGGAAACTACTAGCGGAATCCCAGGAAAGGTTCCAGGAGGAGACCATTAGCAGTGTTACTCCCTTGGAGAGAGGTTAGCATGTCGCTTCTTGTATTCAATCCCGATGAAATTCCTTTGTTTCATCGTCAATGTAAAGGACCAAGGGTTACAGTAAACATGCAGTGGTGCATCTGAAACTACCACTGGAATCCCAGGAAAGGTTCCAGGACGAGACCATTAGCAGTGTTACTCCCCTGGAGAGAGGTTAGCATGGTGCTTCATGTATTCAATCCCGATGAAACTCCTTTGTTTCATCGTCAATGTAAAGGACCAAGGGTTACAGTAAACATGCAGTGGTGCATCTGAGACTACCACTGGAATCCCAGGAAAGGTTCCAAGACGAGACCATTTGCAGTGTTACTCCCCTGGACAGAAGTCATCATGGTGCCTCTTGTATTCTTTCCCAATGATATATCTGTGTTTCATCGTCAATGTAAAGGACCAAGTTTTACAGTAAACATGCAGTGGTGCATCTGAAACTACCACTGGAATCCCAGGAAAGGTTCCAGGACGAGACCTTTAGCAGTGTCACTCCCCTGGACAGAAGTCAGCATGGTGCCTCTTGTATTCAATCCCAATGACATTTCCTTGTTTCATCGTCATTGTGAAGGTCCAAGGGTTACAGTAAACATGCAGTGGTGCATCGGAAACTACTAGCGGAATCCCAGGAAAGGTTCCAGGACGAGACCATTAGCAGTGTTACTCCCCTGGAGAGAGGTTAGCATGGTGCTTCTTATATTCAATCCCGATGAAATTCCTTTGTTTCATCGTCAATGTTAAGGACCAAGGGTTACAGTAAACATGCAGTGGTGCATCGGAAACTATCATTGGATCCCAGGAAAGGCTCCAGGACGAGACCATTAGCAGTGTTACTCCCCTGGACACAAGTTAGCATGGTGCTTCTTGTATTCAATCCCAATGACATTTCTGTGTTTCATCGTCAATTTGAAGGTCCAAGGGTTACAGTAAACATTCAGTGGTGCATCGGAAACTACTACTGGAATCCCAGGAAAGGTTCCAGGACGAGACCATTAGCAGTGTTACTCCCCTGGAGAGAGGTTAGCATGGTGCTTCATGTATTCAATCCCGATGAAATTCCTTTGTTTCATCGTCAATGTAAAGGACCAAGGGTTACAGTAAACATGCAGTGGTGCATCTGAAACTACCACTGGAATCCCAGGAAAGGTTCCAAGGCGAGACCATTTGCTGCGTTACTCCCCTGGACAGAAGTCAACATGGTGCCACTTGTATTCTTTCCCAATGATATTTCTGTGTTTCATCGTCAATGTAAAGGACCAAGGGTTACAGTAAACATGCAGTGGTGCATCTGAAACTACCACTGGAATCCCAGGAAAGGTTCCAGGACGAGACCATTAGCAGTGTTACTCCCCTGGAGAGAGGTTAGCATGGTGCTTCTTGTATGCAATCCCGATGAAACTCCTTTGTTTCATCGTCAATGTAAAGGACCAAGGGTTACAGTAAACATGCAGTGGTGCATCTGAATCTACCACTGGAATCCCAGGAAAGGTTCCAGGACGAGACCATTAGCAGTGTCACTCCCCTGGACACAAGTTAGCATGGTGCTTCTTGTATTCAATCTCAATGACATTTCTGTGTTTCATCGTCATTGTGAAGGTCCAAGGGTTACAGTAAAAATTCAGTGGTGCATCGGAAACTACTACTGGAATCCCAGGAAAGGTTCCAAGACGAGACCATTTGCAGCGTTACTCCCCTGGACAGAAGTCTTCATGGTGCCTCTTGTATTCTTTCCCAATAATATTTCTGTGTTTCATCGTCAATGTAAAGGACCAAGGGTTACAGTAAACATGCAGTGGTGCATCTGAAACTACCACTGGAATCCCAGGAAAGGTTCCAGGACGAGACCATTAGGAGTGTTACTCCCCTGGACAGAAGTCAGCATGGTGCCTCTTGTATTCCATCGCAATGACATTTCCTTGTTTCATCGTCATTGTGAAGGTCCAAGGGTTACAGTAAACATGCAGTGGTGCATCGGAAACTACTAGCGGAATCCCAGGAAAGGTTCCAGGACGAGACCATTAGCAGTGTTACTCCCCTGGAGAGAGGTTAGCATGGTGCTTCTTGTATTCAATCCCGAGGAAATTACTTTGTTTCATCGTCAATGTAAAGGACCAAGGGTTACATTAAACATGCAGTGGTGCATCGGAAACTACCACTGGAATCCCAGGAAAGGTTCCAGGACTAGACCATTAGCAGTGTTACTCCGCTGGACACAAGTTAGCATGGTGCTTCTTGTATTCAATCCCAATGACATTTCTGTGTTTCATCGTCAATGTGAAGGTCCAAGGGTTACAGTAAACATTGAGTGGTGCATCGGAAACTACTACTGGAATCCCAGGAAAGGTTCCAGGACGAGACCATTAGCAGTGTTACTCCCCTGGAGAGATGTTAGCATGGTGCTTCTTGTATTCAATCCCGATGAAATTCCTTTGTTTCATCGTCAATGTAAAGGACCAAGGGTTACAGTAAACATGCAGTGCTGCATCTGAAACTACCACTGGAATCCCAGGAAAGGTTCCAAGACGAGACCATTTGCTGCGTTACTGCCCTGGACAGAAGTCAGCATGGTGCCTCTTGTATTCTTTCCCAATGATATTTCTGTGTTTCATCGTCAATGTAAAGGACCAACGGTTACAGTAAACATGCAGTGGTGCATCTGAAACTACCACTGGAATCCCAGGAAAGGTTCCAGGACGAGACCATTAGCAGTGTTACTCCCCTGGACAGAAGTCAGCATGGTGCCTCTTGTATTCAATCCCAATGACATTTCCTTGTTTCATCGTCAATGTGAAGGTCCAAGGGTTACAGTAAACATGCAGTGGTGCATCGGAAACTACTAGCGGAATCCTAGGAAAGGTTCCAGGACGAGACCATTAGCAGTGTTACTCCCCTGGAGAGAGGTTAGCATGGTGCTTCTTGTATTCAATCCCGATAAAATTCCTTTGTTTCATCGTCAATGTAAAGGACCAAGGGTTACAGTAAACATGCAGTGGTGCATCTGAAACTACCACTGGAATCCCAGGAAAGGTTCCAGGACGGGACCATTAGCAGTGTTACTCCCCTGGACACAAGTTAGCATGGTGCTTCTTGTATTCAATCCCAATGACATTTCTGTGTTTCATCGTCAATGTGAAGATCCAAGGGTTACAGTAAACATTCAGTGGTGCATCGGAAACTACTACTGGAATCCCAGGAAAGGTTCCAGGACGAGACCATTAGCAGTGTTACTCCCCTGGAGAGAGGTTAGCATGGTGCTCCTTGTATTCAATCCCGATGAAATTCCTTTGTTTCATCGTCAATGTAAAGGACCTAGGGTTACAGTAAAAATGCAGTGCTGCATCTGAAACTACCACTGGAATCCCAGGAAAGGTTCCAAGATGAGACCCTTTGCAGCGTTACTCCCCTGGACAGAAGTCAGCATGGTGCCTCTTGTATTCAATCCCAATGACATTTCCTTGTTTCATCGTCAATGTGAAGGTCCAATGGTTACAGTAAACATGCAGTGGTGCATCGGAAACTACTACCGCAATCCCAGGAAAGGTTCCAGGACAAGACCATTAGCAGTGCTACTCCCCTGGACAGAAGTCAGCATGGTGCCTCTTGTATTTAATCCCAATGACATTTCCTTGTTTCATCGTCATTGTGAAGGTCCAAGGGTTACGGTAAACATGCAGTGGAGCATCCGAAGCTACTACCGGAATCCCAGGAAAGGTTCAAGGACGAGACCATTAGCAGTGTTACTCCCCTGGACACAAGTTAGCATGTTGCTTCATGTATTCAATCCCGATGAAATTCCTTTGTTTCATCGTCAATGTAAAAGACCAAGGGTTACAGTAAACATGCAGTGGTGCAACCAAAACTACCACTGGAATCCCAGGAAAGGTTCCAAGACGTGACCATTTGCAGCGTTACTCCCCTGGACAGAAGTCAGCATGGTGCCTCTTGTATTCAATCCCAATGACATTTCCTTGTTTCATCGTCATTGCGAAGGTCCAAGGGTTACAGTAAACATGCAATGGTGCATCGGAAACTACTACCGGAATCCCAGGAAAGGTTCCAGGACGAGACCATTAGCAAAGTTACTCCCCTAAAGAGAGGTTAGCATGGCGCTTCTTGTATTCAATCCCGATGAAATTCCTTTGTTTCATCGTCAATGTAAAGGACCAAGGGTTACAGTAAACATGCAGTGGTGCATCTGAAACTACCACTGGAATCCCAGGAAAGGTTCCAGGACGAGACCATTAGCAGTGTTACTCCCCTGGACAGACGTCAGCATGGTGCCTCTTGTATTCTTTCCCAATGATATTTCTGTGTTTCATCGTCAATGTAAAGGACCAAGGGTTACAGTAAACATGCAGTGGTGCATATGAAACTACCACTGGAATCCCAGGAAAGGTTCCAGGACGAGACCATTTGCAGTGTTACTCCCCTGGACAGAAGTCAGCATGGTGCCTCTTGTATTCAATCCCAATGACATTTCTGTGTTTCATCGTCAATATGAAGGTCCAAGGGTTACAGTAAACATTCAGTGGTGCATCGGAAACTGCTACTGGAATCCCAGGAAAGGTTCCAGGACGAGACCATTAGCAGTCTTACTCCCCTGGAGAGAGGTTAGAATGGTGCTTCTTGTATTCAATCCCGATGAAATTCCTTTGTTTCATCGTCAATGTAAAGGACCAAGGGTTACAGTAAAAATGCAGTGGTGCATCTGAAACTACCACTGGAATCCCAGGAAAGGTTCCAGGACGAGACCATTAGCAGTGTTACTCCCCTGGACACAAGTTAGCATGGTGCTTCTTGTATTCAATCCCAATGACATTTCTATGTTTCATCGTCAATGTGAAGGTCCAAGGGTTACAGAAAACATTCAGTGGTGCATCGGAAACTACTACTGGAATCCCAGGAAAGGTTCCAGGACGAGACCATTAGCAGTGTTACTCCCCTGGAGAGAGGTTAGCATGGTGCTCCTTGTATTCAATCCCGATGAAATTCCTTTGTTTCATCGTCAATTTAAAGGACCAAGGGTTACAGCAAACATGCAATGGTGCATCTGAAACTACCACTGGAATCCCAGGAAAGCTTCCAAGACGAGACCATTTGCAGCGTTACTCCCCTGGACAGAAGACAGCATGGTGCCTCTTGTATTCAATCCCAATGACATTTCCTTGTTTCAGCGTCAATGTGAAGGTCCAAGGGTTACAGTAAACATGCAGTGGAGCATCGGAAACTACTACCGGAATCCCAGGAAAGGATCCAGGACGAGACCATTAGCAGTGTTACTCCCCTGGAGAGAGGTTGGCATGGTGCTTCTTGTATTCAATCCCAATGACATTTCTGTGCTTCATCGTCAATGTGAAGGTCCAAGGGTTACAGTAAACATTCAGTGGTGCATCGGAAACTACTACTGGAATCCCAGGAAAGGTTCCAAGACGAGACCATTTGCTGCGTTACTCCCCTGGACAGAAGTCAGCATAGTGCCTCTTGTATTCAATCCCAATGACATTTCCTGGTTTCATCGTCATTGTGAATGTCCAAGGGTTACAGTAAACATTCAGTGGTGCATCGGAAACTACTACTGGAATCCAAGGAAAGGTTCCAGGACGAGACCATTAGCAGTGTTACTCCCCTGGAGAGAAGTTAGCATGGCCCTTCTTGTATTCAATCCCGATGAAATTCCTTTGTTTCATCGTCAATGTAAAGGACCAAGGGTTACAGTAAACACGCAGTGGTGCATCTGAAACTACCACTGGAATCCCAGGAAAGGTTCCAGGACGAGACCATTAGCAGTGTTACTCCCCTGGACAGAAGTCAGCATGGTGCCTCTTGTATTCTTTCCCAATGATATTTCTGTGTTTCATCGTCAATGTAAAGGACCAAGGGTTACAGTAAACATGCGGTGGTGCATCTGAACCTACCACTGGAATCCCAGGAAAGGTTCCAGGACGAGACCATTTGCAGTGTTACTCCCCTGGACAGAAGTCAGCATGGTGCCTCTTGTATTCAATCCCAATGACATTTCCTTGTTTCATCGTCAATGTGAAGGTCCAAGGGTTACAGTAAACATGCAGTGGTGCTTCGGAAACTACTACCGCAATCCCAGGAAAGGTTCCGGGACGAGACCATTAGCAGTGTTACTCCCCTGGACAGAAGTCAGCATGGTGCCTCTTGTATTCAATCCCAATGACATTTCCTTGTTTCATCGTCAATGTGAAAGTCCAAGGGTTACAGTAAACATTCAGTGGTGCATCGGAAACTACTACTGGAATCCCAGGAAAGGTTCCAGGACGAGACCATTGGCAGTGTTACTCCCCTGGAGAGAGGTTAGCATGGTGCTTCTTGTATTCAATCCCGATGAGATTCCTTTGATTCATCGTCAATGTAAAGGACCAAGGGTTACAGTAAACATGCAGTGGTGCATCTGAAACTACCACTGGAATCCCAGGAAAGGTTCCAAGACGAGACCATTTGCTGCGTTACTCCCCTGGACAGAAGTCAGCATGGTGCCTCTTGTATTCTTTCCCAATGATATTTCTGTGTTTCATTGTCAATGTAAAGGACCAAGGGTTACAGTAAACATGCAGTGGTGCATCTGAAACTACCACTGGAATCCCAGGAAAGGTTCCAGGACGAGACCATTAGCAGGGTTACTCCCCTGGACAGAAGTCAGCATGGTGCCTCTTGTATTCAATCCCAATGACATTTCCTTGTTTCATCGTAAATGTGAAGGTCCAAGGGTTACAGTAAACATGCAGTGGTGCATCGGAAACTACTAGCGGAATCCCAGGGAAGGTTCCAGGACGAGACCATTAGCAGTGTCACTCCCCTGGACAGAAGTCAGCATGGTGCCTCTTGTATTCAATCCCAATTACATTTCCTTGTTTCATCGTCAATGTGAAGGTCCAAGGGCTACAGCAAACATGCAGTGGTGCATCGGAAACAACTAGCGGAATCCCAGGAAAGGTTCCAGGAGGAGACCATTAGCAGTGTTACTCCCTTGGAGAGAGGTTAGCATGTCGCTTCTTGTATTCAATCCCGATGAAATTCCTTTGTTTCATCGTCAATGTAAAGGACCAAGGGTTACAGTAAACATGCAGTGGTGCATCTGAAACTACCACTGGAATCCCAGGAAAGGTTCCAGGACGAGACCATTAGCAGTGTTACTCCCCTGGACAGAAGTCAGCATGGTGCCTCTTGTATTCAATCCCAATTACATTTCCTTGTTTCATCGTCAATGTGAAGGTCCAAGGGTTACAGTAAACATGCAGTGGTGCATCGGAAACTACTAGCGGAATCCCAGGAAAGGTTCCAGGAGGAGACCATTAGCAGTGTTACTCCCTTGGAGAGAGGTTAGCATGTCGCTTCTTGTATTCAATCCCGATGAAATTCCTTTGTTTCATCGTCAATGTAAAGGACCAAGGGTTACAGTAAACATGCAGTGGTGCATCTGAAACTACCACTGGAATCCCAGGAAAGGTTCCAGGACGAGACCATTATCAGTGTTACTCCCCTGGACAGAAGTCAGCATGGTGCCTCTTGTATTCAATCCCAATTACATTTCCTTGTTTCATCGTCAATGTGAAGGTCCAAGGGTTACAGTAAACATGCAGTGGTGCATCGGAAACTACTAGCGGAATCCCAGGAAAGGTTCCAGGAGGAGACCATTAGCAGTGTTACTCCCTTGGAGAGAGGTTAGCATGTCGCTTCTTGTATTCAATCCCGATGAAATTCCTTTGTTTCATCGTCAATGTAAAGGACCAAGGGTTACAGTAAACATGCAGTGGTGCATCTGAAACTACCACTGGAATCCCAGGAAAGGTTCCAGGACGAGACCATTAGCAGTGTTACTCCCCTGGAGAGAGGTTAGCATGGTGCTTCATGTATTCAATCCCGATGAAACTCCTTTGTTTCATCGTCAATGTAAAGGACCAAGGGTTACAGTAAACATGCAGTGGTGCATCTGAGACTAGCACTGGAATCCGAGGAAAGGTTCCAAGACGAGACCATTTGCAGTGTTACTCCCCTGGACAGAAGTCATCATGGTGCCTCTTGTATTCTTTCCCAATGATATATCTGTGTTTCATCGTCAATGTAAAGGACCAAGTTTTACAGTAAACATGCAGTGGTGCATCTGAAACTACCACTGGAATCCCAGGAAAGGTTCCAGGACGAGACCTTTAGCAGTGTCACTCCCCTGGACAGAAGTCAGCATGGTGCCTCTTGTATTCAATCCCAATGACATTTCCTTGTTTCATTGTCATTGTGAAGGTCCAAGGGTTACAGTAAACATGCAGTGGTGCATCGGAAACTACTAGCGGAATCCCAGGAAAGGTTCCAGGACGAGACCATTAGCAGTGTTACTCCCCTGGAGAGAGGTTAGCATGGTGCTTCTTATATTCAATCCCGATGAAATTCCTTTGTTTCATCGTCAATGTTAAGGACCAAGGGTTACAGTAAACATGCAGTGGTGCATCGGAAACTATCATTGGAATCCCAGGAAAGGCTCCAGGACGAGACCATTAGCAGTGTTACTCCCCTGGACACAAGTTAGCATGGTGCTTCTTGTATTCAATCCCAATGACATTTCTGTGTTTCATCGTCAATGTGAAGGTCCAAGGGTTACAGTAAACATTCAGTGGTGCATCGGAAACTACTACTGGAATCCCAGGAAAGGTTCCAGGACGAGACCATTAGCAGTGTTACTCCCCTGGGGAGAGGTTAGCATGGTGCTTCATGTATTCAATCCCGATGAAATTCCTTTGTTTCATCGTCAATGTAAAGGACCAAGGGTTACAGTAAACATGCAGTGGTGCATCTGAAACTACCACTGGAATCCCAGGAAAGGTTCCAAGGCGAGACTATTTGCTGCGTTACTCCCCTGGACAGAAGTCAACATGGTGCCACTTGTATTCTTTCCCAATGATATTTCTGTGTTTCATCGTCAATGTAAAGGACCAAGGGTTACAGTAAACATGCAGTGGTGCATCTGAAACTACCACTGGAATCCCAGGAAAGGTTCCAGGTCGAGAACATTAGCAGTGTTACTCCCCTGGACGGAAGTCAGCATGGTGCGTCTTGTATTCAATCCCAATGACATTTCCTTGTTTCATCGTAAATGTGAAGGTCCAAGGGTTACAGTAAAAATTCAGTGGTGCATCGGAAACTACTACTGGAATCCCAGGAAAGGTTCCAAGACGAGACCATTTGCAGCGTTACTCCCCTGGACAGAAGTCTTCATGGTGCCTCTTGTATTCTTTTCCAATAATATTTCTGTGTTTCATCGTCAATGTAAAGGACCAAGGGTTACAGTAAACATGCAGTGGTGCATCTGAAACTACCACTGGAATCCCAGGAAAGGTTCCAGGACGAGACCATTAGGAGTGTTACTCCCCTGGACAGAAGTCAGCATGGTGCCTCTTGTATTCAATCGCAATGACATTTCCTTGTTTCATCGTCATTGTGAAGGTCCAAGGGTTACAGTAAACATGCAGTGGTGCATCGGAAACTACTAGCGGAATCCCAGGAAAGGTTCCAGGACGAGACCATTAGCAGTGTTACTCCCCTGGAGAGAGGTTAGCATGGTGCTTCTTGTATTCAATCCCGAGGAAATTACTTTGTTTCATCGTCAATGTAAAGGACCAAGGGTTACATTAAACATGCAGTGGTGCATCGGAAACTACCACTGGAATCCCAGGAAAGGTTCCAGGACTAGACCATTAGCAGTGTTACTCCGCTGGACACAAGTTAGCATGGTGCTTCTTGTATTCAATCCCAATGACATTTCTGTGTTTCATCGTCAATGTGAAGGTCCAAGGGTTACAGTAAACATTGAGTGGTGCATCGGAAACTACTACTGGAATCCCAGGAAAGGTTCCAGGACGAGACCATTAGCAGTGTTACTCCCCTGGAGAGATGTTAGCATGGTACTTCTTGTATTCAATCCCGATGAAATTCCTTTGTTTCATCGTCAATGTAAAGGACCAAGGGTTACAGTTAACATGCAGTGCTGCATCTGAAACTACCACTGGAATCCCAGGAAAGGTTCCAAGACGAGACCATTTGCTGCGTTACTGCCCTGGACAGAAGTCAGCATGGTGGCTCTTGTATTCTTTCCCAATGATATATCTGTGTTTCATCGTCAATGTAAAGGACCAACGGTTACAGTAAACATGCAGTGGTGCATCTGAAACTACCACTGGAATCCCAGGAAAGGTTCCAGGACGAGACCATTAGCAGTGTTACTCCCCTGGACAGAAGTCAGCATGGTGCCTCTTGTATTCAATCCCAATGACATTTCCTTGTTTCATCGTCAATGTGAAGGTCCAAGGGTTACAGTAAACATGCAGTGGTGCATCGGAAACTACTAGCGGAATCCTAGGAAAGGTTCCAGGACGAGACCATTAGCAGTGTTACTCCCCTGGAGAGAGGTTAGCATGGTGCTTCTTGTATTCAATCACGATAAAATTCCTTTGTTTCATCGTCAATGTAAAGGACCAAGGGTTACAGTAAGCATGCAGTGGTGCATCTGAAACTACCACTGGAATCCCAGGAAAGGTTCCAGGACGGGACCATTAGCAGTGTTACTCCCCTGGACACAAGTTAGCATGGTGCTTCTTGTATTCAATCCCAATGACATTTCTGTGTTTCATCGTCAATGTGAAGGTCCAAGGGTTACAGTAAACATTCAGTGGTGTATCGGAAACTACTACTGGAATCCCAGGAAAGGTTCCAGGACGAGACCATTAGCAGTGTTACTCCCCTGGAGAGAGGTTAGCATGGTGCTCCTTGTTTTCAATCCCGATGAAATTCCTTTGTTTCATCGTCAATTTAAAGGACCAAGGGTTACAGCAAACATGCAATGGTGCATCTGAAACTACCACTGGAATCCCAGGAAAGCTTCCAAGACGAGACCATTTGCAGCGTTACTCCCCTGGACAGAAGACAGCATGGTGCCTCTTGTATTCAATCCCAATGACATTTCCTTGTTTCAGCGTCAATGTGAAGGTCCAAGGGTTACAGTAAACATGCAGTGGAGCATCGGAAACTACTACCGGAATCCCAGGAAAGGATCCAGGACGAGACCATTAGCAGTGTTACTCCCCTGGAGAGAGGTTGGCATGGTGCTTCTTGTATTCAATCCCAATGACATTTCTGTGCTTCATCGTCAATGTGAAGGTCCAAGGGTTACAGTAAACATTCAGTGGTGCATCGGAAACTACTACTGGAATCCCAGGAAAGGTTCCAAGACGAGACCATTTGCTGCGTTACTCCCCTGGACAGAAGTCAGCATAGTGCCTCTTGTATTCAATCCCAATGACATTTCCTGGTTTCATCGTCATTGTGAAGGTCCAAGGGTTACAGTAAACATTCAGTGGTGCATCGGAAACTACTACTGGAATCCCAGGAATGGTTCCAGGACGAGACCATTAGCAGTGTTACTCCCCTGGAGAGAAGTTAGCATGGCCCTTCTTGTATTCAATCCCGATGAAATTCCTTTGTTTCATCGTCAATGTAAAGGACCAAGGGTTACAGTAAACATGCAGTGGTGCATCTGAAACTACCACTGGAATCCCAGGAAAGGTTCCAGGACGAGACCATTAGCAGTGTTACTCCCCTGGACAGAAGTCAGCATGGTGCCTCTTGTATTCTTTCCCAATGATATTTCTGTGTTTCATCGTCAATGTAAAGGACCAAGGGTTACAGTAAACATGCGGTGGTGCATCTGAAACTACCACTGGAATCCCAGGAAAGGTTCCAGGACGAGACCATTTGCAGTGTTACTCCCCTGGACAGAAGTCAGCATGGTGCCTCTTGTATTCAATCCCGATGAAATTCCTTTGTTTCATCGTCAATGTGAAGGTCCAAGGGTTACAGTAAACATGCAGTGGTGCATCGGAAACTACTACCGCAATCCCAGGAAAGGTTCCGGGACGAGACCATTAGCAGTGTTACTCCCCTGGACAGAAGTCAGCATGGTGCCTCTTGTATTCAATCCCAATGACATTTCCTTGTTTCATCGTCAATGTGAAAGTCCAAGGGTTACAGTAAACATTCAGTGGTGCATCGGAAACTACTACTGGAATCCCAGGAAAGGTTCCAGGACGAGACCATTGGCAGTGTTACTCCCCTGGAGAGAGGTTAGCATGGTGCTTCTTGTATTCAATCCCGATGAGATTCCTTTGATTCATCGTCAATGTAAAGGACCAAGGGTTACAGTAAACATGCAGTGGTGCATCTGAAACTACCACTGGAATCCCAGGAAAGGTTCCAAGACGAGACCATTTGCTGCGTTACTCCCCTGGACAGAAGTCAGCATGGTGCCTCTTGTATTCTTTCCCAATGATATTTCTGTGTTTCATTGTCAATGTAAAGGACCAAGGGTTACAGTAAACATGCAGTGGTGCATCTGAAACTACCACTGGAATCCCAGGAAAGGTTCCAGGACGAGACCATTAGCAGGGTTACTCCCCTGGACAGAAGTCAGCATGGTGCCTCTTGTATTCAATCCCAATGACATTTCCTTGTTTCATCGTAAATGTGAAGGTCCAAGGGTTACAGTAAACATGCAGTGGTGCATCGGAAACTACTAGCGGAATCCCAGGGAAGGTTCCAGGACGAGACCATTAGCAGTGTTACTCCCCTGGAGAGAGGTTAGCATGGTGCTTCTTGTATTCAATCCCGATGAAATTCCTTTGTTTCATCGTCAATGTAAAGGACCAAGGGTTACAGTAAACATGCAGTGGTGCATCTGAAACTACCACTGGAATCCCAGGAAAGGTTCCAGGACAAGACCATTAGCAGTGTTACTCCCCTGGACACAAGTTAGCATGGTGCTTCTTGTATTCAATCCCAATGACATTTCTGTGTTTCATCGTCAATGTGAAGGTCCAAGGGTTACAGTAAACATGCAGTAGTGCATCAGAGACTACCACTGGAATCCCAGGAGAGGTTCCAAGACGAGACCATTTGCAGCGTTACTCCCCTGGACAGGAGTCAGCATGGTGCCTCTTGTATTCTTTCCCAATGATATTTCTGTGTTTCATCGTCAATGTAAAGGACCAAGGGTTACAGTAAACATGCAGTGGTGCATCTGAAACTACCACTGGAATCCCAGGAAAGGTTCCAGGACGAGACCATTAGCAGTGTTACTCCCCTGGACAGAAGTCAGCATGGTGCCTCTTGTATTCAATCCCAATGACATTTCCTTGTTTCATCGTCAATGTGAAGGTCCAAGGGTTACAGTAAACATGCAGTGGTGCATCGGAAACTACTACCGCAATCCCAGGAAAGGTTCCAGGACGAGACCATTAGCAGTGTTACTCCCCTGGACAGAAGTCAGCATGGTGCCTCTTGTATTCAATCCCAGTGACATTTCCTTGTTTCATCGTCATTGTGAAGGTCCAAGGGTTACAGTAAACATGCAGTGGTGAATCGGAAACTACTAGCGGAATCCCAGGAAAGGTTCCAGGACGAGACCATTAGCAGTGTTGCTCCCCTGGACACAAGGTTGCATGGTGCTTCTTGTATTCAATCCCAATGACATTTCTGTGTTTCATCGTCAATGTGAAGGTCCAAGGGTTACAGTAAGCATTCAGTGGTGCATCGGAAACTACTACTG
Organism: Schistocerca americana; assembly: GCF_021461395.2. Lineage (NCBI taxonomy): Eukaryota > Metazoa > Arthropoda > Insecta > Orthoptera > Acrididae > Schistocerca > Schistocerca americana. Next base: position 64,132,843 of record NC_060129.1, read on the forward strand.
GAATCCCAGGAAAGGTTCCAGGACGAGACCATTAGCAGTGTTACTCCCCTGGAGAGAGGTTAGCATGGTGCTTCCTGTATGCAATCCCGATGAAATTCCTTTGTTTCATCGTCAATGTAAAGGACCAAGGGTTACAGTAAACATGCAGGGGTGCATCTGAAACTACTACTGGAATCCCAGGAAAGGTTCCAAGACGAGACCATTTGCAGCGTTACTCCCCTGGACAGATGTCAGCATGGTGCCTCTTGTATTCTTTCCCAATGAGATTTCTGTGTTTCATCGTCAATGTGAAGGTCCAAGGGTTACAGTCAACATGCAGTGGTGCATCGGAAACTACTAGCGGAATCCCAGGATAAGTTACAGGACGTGACCATTAAATACATTGTTTGTTCTCTATCAAAATCTTTCATTTGCTAACTATGCATATCAGTATTTAGTGCCTTCGTTAGTTTGAATCCTTTATTTAGCTGGCAGTAGTGGCGTTCGCTGTATTGCTGTAGCTAGAGTAACGAAGATTTTTGTGAGGTATGTGATTTGTGAAAGGTATAGGTTAATGTTAGCCAGGGCCATTCTTTTGTAGGGATTTTTGAAAGTCAGATTGCGTTGCGCTAAAAATATTGTGTGTCAGTTTAAGCATAGTCTTGTAATAATTGTTCAAAGGGGACGTTTCAAGTTCACACCTGTTTATTTGTTGTTTTCATTTCTGTGAGACGTGTGTGTGGTATCTCAACAGCTTTCACTGTTCACGTTTACTAGCGACGGTAACGTATTCTTACTGGTCAGAGGTCAGCATGGTGCCTCTTGTATTCTTTCCCAATGACATTTCTGTGTTTCATCGTCAATGTGAAGGTCCAAGAGTTACAGTGAACATGCAGTGGTGCATCGGAAACTACTAGCGGAATCCCAGGATAAGTTACAGGACGAGACCATTAAATACATTGTTTGTTCTCTATCAAAATCTTTCATTTGCTAACTATGCATATCAGTAGTTAGTGCCTTCGTTAGTTTGAATCCTTTATTTAGCTGGCAGTAGTGGCGTTCGCTGTATTGCTGTAGCTAGAGTAACGAAGATTTTTGTGAGGTAAGTGATTTGTGAAAGGTATAGGTTAATGTTAGCCAGGGCCATTCTTTTGTAGGGATTTTTGAAAGTCAGATTGCGTTGCGCTAAAAATATTGTGTGTCAGTTTAAGCACAGTCTTGTAATAATTGTTCAAAGGGGACGTTTCAAGTTCACACCTGTTTATTTGTTGTTTTCATTTCTGTGAGACGTGTGTGTGGTATCTCAACAGCTTTCACTGTTCACGTTTACTAGCGACGGTAACGTATTCTTACCACATGACTCATATTCTATAACCAACGTATAGTATGACAACTGCTTAGCCAACAGAAAGAGAAGAAACATTGACGGGACAGAAAGTTCATAATGTTTTGAAAAAAGGAAAAAAAATGTAAATGGCACGAGAGAGTTTTGGACATGACCCGTTTACTTGATAGTCCAACACCATGACCACTTAACCACAACACCGTGGCTATTCACTATTCGTATTTTTTTCTTTTTCCACAGTTCAGAACACTCTCTTCCTGTTTCCATGCTTGATCTGTGTTCATTTTTAGACATGCTATCCATTGAGCCACCAAATCTGATGGGGCTGCCATTGGGAGTTTCTGTTGTAAGCACCCTCGGCGGTATGAAGCGCTACATTACAGGGCAGTTTATTTACGATTCTCCTGTAACAAGAAAGTCATAGTAAACTCCGGAAGAGCTGACCTTCTGCAGAGATATGTCTTATATCTACCCAACAAAACAGAGTTTTATTCGCTACGTTTTCAGCCACATCAGTATACGTGGAACGTAGGAGACGTATATGGAATGTAATACCTACATTATTTAACGTAAAAAATGAGCCCCCACAACTGTAGCTTATGGGAAAATGTCAGAAGTAATAAAACTGTTTCTCGACACGGAAAAATTCATTTCAAGAATTATTTGCTAAACCTGGGCCGCGAATGGCAAGAATCTTCAACACGTGCACTTTTGAAGCAAAAGTAATTACAATTACAAAAATACTTGTGTATTAGGAAGTCGAGTGAAGTGTTAGAAAGGGCAAATCACTAGACACCATGAAATTTTTTAAGTGGCTTGGGAAGTGCCCACGGCAATAACAACAGAAATATATGCTACTCGTGCATGACATATGCGTTTACATTCTCTTTCTTTCAGCGCAGTACGATGCAAATACACGTATTCCAAAGAATTTCTTAATGAATTAGTTATAACTTACATCATTGAACCAGTGTGGTTTGGCTGTTTTCACATGTATTTCATGATACTTCACGTCTCTCGATAACTTGCTAATACATGGAACGAAATATATAACAGCTGTTTCCTGAAGTAAGTAGAAAATAACCAAAAACAAAACACTATCCTTAATACGCATGTGACTGCTTTCTCACCCCACGGGGCGCTAGTATCACTCCAGCTGTCGAACGGTAAGGGAGTGCGGCCATAAAATCTAGAGCTGTTCCTAAAATATCGATATCCTTTCCAAAATATATCGATTTTCAACGACGAGAAATTCAACGCCGACATATCGACATATTTATATCGGAACGCCTATATCGAGTGCCGTTATTTTTATTTTATATTCTTTTCTCCTATTGAATTTCTATTATTTATTTTATGTTATTATATTTTATTTATTATTATTTGTATGTCTATTATATTCTTTTTCACAATTTTCGGTAAATATTTGAAGCTTTTTTAAAAAATAATAGTAGAACATAATTTTACTTTCTCTGTGTGAATGAGTCATTTATGTCTCAGTGAATCAAATTTTTGTCAAAGTAATTCAACTTACGATCACCAGAATAATTATGACATCTTATCTACTAAATTTTAGTGTAGATATCACTGTCACAGTAACTCTGTTAGTGTAATTTACAGGCAATGGTGTCTGTTTCTGTCGCCACGTTTTTGTTCGTACGTAGTAAAAGTTTGCATACGACCTCCAGCAGAACAGATGGAAGTCACACTGTATTGTAACTAGCTTAACATGCATTTTGCTCCTTAGCATACGGCAACGACACAGTTTCCTTGTAAATTATAAAGAGCAGCATCATTTCTTCGTAAATGACACACCGTTACACTTTCGGGAATGAAGAAAACGCTCTTGCGCTAACGCTGGTTTGCAGCATCGACGTAGAGGCGATGACTTAAGTGTTGCGCCGCGAGGCCTAGATATCAGAGGGTGTGGGTTGAGAGCCCTGTTGTCTTCTGCAAGCCCAGGTGTTTGGAACCTAGCTGCTGCCTTGAATCACATTAGGCGAAAATCGTGGTTTTCAAGGAAAATGCCTACCACTGGATTACGAGGATCATCGTTCACATACATTGGAGCGCACGTACCCAGAAATGTCCTAGATTACGAGGACATCGTTCACTTACATTGGAGCGCACAGACCCAAATGCGGTCTATGGCTGTCAAAAATTAAAAAGATACTCTCAAACGAAGTGTTCACACGCAAAACGAAGTTACTGAAAACTATATAGCATTTGCCACAAACCGTGAGAACGAGTATTAAACATTCTTCGAAGAAGTATTGTAAATCTTCATTCATTTACATCAACGTCATTACAGAACAAAGTATATTCAGTTGTTGAGATTAGCGTTACTTCAAATACTATCCGACAGGAAGTCAAAATTGGAAATAAATGCGGTTGCCAGCTGTCTGTTGCTACTGGTCGGGGACGGCTGGCCGCACAGCTGTTGCGGGGCGTCGCCAAGACATGGCAGAGCGGTAGCCGGTCCTTTGCTCACAGCAGTGCGTGTAGTAGTAGTAGTAGTAGTAGTAGTACTAACACCTGTATGCAAGAATGACGACCTCTTTGCTAATACTTTGGTTGGCCAATAAGAGGCAGGCCGACGGCAAATAAAAAGCTCTTCTGTCAAAGTTCAAGCTAATTAAAACGTATTTTGAATTACTTAAAAACAGATGGCTATGACAGATGATTGTTCTTTTAATGCGTACCATACCCAGAAACAAAGTCCATATCATCTCTGGCTCTATGCGGAACAAATACGTTTTGACGATCCTCACATTGAATTCTGACTGTCTTTCTCGCCTTATCCAAATGTTTCTGGAATTCAGTTTCGACACTTCTCATAACACAAGCCTTATTTCTGGCGTTATCACACTTCCAGCGCATTTGACATTTCTCAATCCTTTCACTAAATTTGTAGAAGCTGTCTGTTCATCTAAAAATCTTCCACAGTGGGCTACTAAATACACCCTTTGGAAAACGATGTTTCTCTTTTCCATTTGCAGTCTACCTCCATTCACAAAGAATCTCTCTCCAGTCATTCTTCGGAGAAGAAAAATAAGCCACATATAAAGACTGCATAAGACTAGTACAGTTCGGTGCAATGCAAATGAAATTTGTGTTGTTTTCCTCACACAGCCCCGTAGTTTTCATTAAGATGTGAGAAGAGGGATTATCTCTAATAATTACTCTCCGTCGTCCTTTCTCTGAGGCAAACAGGAGGAAGTGAGTCTGAAACCAACTGTCAAACAAACTCTGTTCTAGCCACTCAAATGTGTTCATTTGCATTCCAGGAGGCAGTGTGCGATTTGCAGGGGGGGGGGGGGGGGGATTGGTGGGATTTCACCCCCTCTGTATCAGACCATCCCCTCCTCTGGCTTTAATTTATGCATCCCAACCTAGGATGTTCATTTCCCACGCACTGGAGTAAAACTTTACATGTAATTTAAATTTGTGGAGCTGAACACTGAAAGTTTTTAATACAGTATTACTATTAATACTATCAATGTGTTTCCTTATTAATTTTGAAAAAGTGTTACGTAGTAGTTAACCATTTCAAAACATTTAGAACTAAATCATCATTCCCATGTCGTCATTGTTGCTTTCGTCTAAGGTGCGTCATCCGTTTACTTGCGAGCTTGCGAGGGAAGTAGTGTGGCAGTCACACCGCAGCAGTCGTACCGCAGAGTCGGGTGAGCTGGGGGCTGAAAGTCCCACCCCAGGCCCTGACACAGGGTGGCGACCGTCCCGGTACCTGTGCGAACATTCACCGTTAGGCCACCTTTTGGCAACGGTATGGCGCGGACTAACGCGCCTGGGATGAGAGAACACATTACTAAATACCGCACCATCGTCTGCATCTAGTTCCTGGGATACTATTTCGTGGATCTTCCTGAAGTACTCTTCTCTTCCACCATCGTTTTCTTTTTCTTTGGTTTTCATTTCCGTTGTTAGCCGCATGTGCAAGCACCAAGTAGGCCGACGCTGCGATACTTTATCATCCTTTATACTGCAAGACCGACACACGTGTGGCACAAATTCTGTTGCTTTGGTATAAATTAATCTGCCGCATGCGCCGCAAGATGTTGCCTGTTGTAGCATGCTACAAGACGTCGCCCCAGCGTAAACGAGGCTTTAGAGCCAGGTCTGTATTGTATGATGGATGTGAGGTGTTGCGTACGAAACTATAACCTACAATCAGATTCAAACGTCGTGGAGAACTGTGAAGAGGTGTCATCCTGCAGCAACATAACGCTCGCCCACATTCTGCCAAACGGACAGCCGACGCAATAAAGGAGTTGAGATTCGAGGCATGAAACTTCCTGGCAGATTAAAACTGTGTGCCCGACCGAGACTCGTACTCGGGACCTTTGCCTTTCGCGGGCAAGTGCTCTACCATCTGAGCTACTGAAGCACTACTCACGCCCAGTCCTCACAGCTTTACTTCTGCCAGTATCTCGTCTCCTACCTTCCAAACTTTACAGAAGCTCTCCTGCGAACCTTGCAGAACTAGCACTCCTGAAAGAAAAGATATTGCAGAGGCATGGCTTAGCCACAGCCTGGGGGATGTTTCCAGAATGAGATTTTCACTCTGCAGCGGAGAGCACAAATTCTGTATGACACATTAAGAGCAAACATGTGGGTTTGTCAACAAACTAGTTAACATACCACAGAAAAACCTAATTTCAGAGTATCATGTCAAGAACTGAAACTTCCTGGCAGATTAAAACTGTGTGCCCGACTGAGACTCGAAGTCGGGACCTTTGCCTTTCGCGGGCAAGTGCTCTACCATCTGAGCTACCGTACCGAAGCACGACTCACGCCCGGTGTTCACAGCTTTACTTTTTGAATTCCCGTCGTATACCTGTATGTAGAAGAATTTTGTAAATAAGTTTTACCTATAATGCACTTTTAAAGATATAACAAGGGATGGCTTTTCTGATAATGCATACGTGTGAATAGTGAGTTTCGGCACTAACATCTATTTATAAATAACTGTTTAACCACGGGTAACGCCACTGTCCAAGTTAGTAACATATGTAATTATACTAACCCCCTAAACATCCCCCCCACTGGTAAAAGCACAAAACGCACACTGCATTGATGTCGTTTTTCCGTGTGTGTGTGTGTGTGTGTGTGTGTGTGTGTGTGTGTGTGTGTGTGTGTCAGTCATGTGGATCCCTAAGAATTTGGTGTGGTGAATTCAAGAATTCGACGTTACTGTCACTTAGTGTTACTGTTGGAGCCTGGAGAGTTCTGTTCTGAATGGTGTGGAAGGTTAGGCATACTGTCTGTTTTGCACTGAAGTCCAGTCCATTCGCTTCAAACCATGAGTCTAGTTGGATTGTATTCCTTTTTACTGCTGATTGGATAGATTCATCTGTATTTGATGTAAGGACATCACTATAGTCAGCAAATGGAAATGCTTTACTAGTGGATATGTGGGGGCAAGTAGAAGTAATGAGGTACTAAAAACTGATCCTCATGGTACATCATGTTTAATGACTTGTCTCAAAGTGACCACTTCTAGGAGTCGTGATTGATTTTATTTATGTGGACGTATTGTATTCAGTCTTCAATATAACTGCTGAGACAGCCATGGGCAGTGCCCCTTACCCACGCAAATCCAAATTTTGTAAGAGTATGTTGTGGTTTACTACATGAAAGGCCACTGTGAGGTCAAGAAAGACACCTATAGCTGGGAATTTTTCATCAAAAATATGTAGAGCAGTATCAAGAAATTCAAATTTTGTGTCAGTAGCTGTTTTATTTTCTTGGAAACCATAATGGGCAGAAGAAAGAATTGCTGCTTAAAAAAAAAAGTATAGGCATTGATCTGGGAAATACTTGAAAATTTTACACAACTGTGGCCAGAAAGTAGAAGTTAACATACTGATGGACACGCCCGGTAGCAAACACTAGCGATGTTGTTACTAAAAAAGCAGTTCTGCAAGGCATGATTACAACACTGCTCACAGGTGAGGATGCATAGCCTGACAGGCACTATAAACAAATCTGGATGCAGATGTGGAGTGATAAGGTGTAATAAAGGGCATTGACATGGCATGAAAACCCATATGTTGCAGTTACAACTGCATAATTATTAAGGAACGTACCACTCGTGTCCTCCAGAGAGACTATGCCAGAGGTGTAAGGAAAGGAGTATAAATAAGGGAGCCCAGAGGCTCAAAGCAAGCAGACATGTCACCAAACTTTGTGTCTGGAACCAGAGAGAGTAACGATTGTTGCAGGCCAACCGCAACAACCGTCTGCTGATGAATTTCAGCAACTGGTCCTCTGAACGAACCGTCAGCTCTGCTATAGAGATGTGCCACAGTCGTGGCGAGGCAGGTCCCAAACTTCGTACTGCAGAGGTGTGGGCAGCAGGGGTCAGCCGTCCTTTGCTCTCTGGGCGATACCATCCGACAGACTGCGAGCCACTGTCTGCACGGGCGGAGCTGGGATGTGATATCGTGGCCTCCCCGATTTGAGGCTGTCCTGTCACTGAAAGAGCTGCCCTGAGTGGGCGACTGGAGCTGCTGAGGCTTTACTACAGTGACGGATGCCGGCTGTTATACTTCGGCGCTATATGCGGTGAACGCAAGGAATGCTCGAGGGAATAACCAGCCGAGCTCCAGAGAGCAGCCTGGGGATTTCGACTCGGCCAACACGTGCTGCTGGTCGTGCCACCCAGTCCAGGACAGTAGTCATTTCATGACAAGGATGGAGTAGCCAGGTGCTGTAGCAGCAGATCCAGCACTGGTGTTTGTGCCGACACATGTACACGTACTGCACCATCGTCGTAGGGACCGACAGAGGCACTGTGTATTCTTCAGCAGAATGTAAATCGATGCCAAACTTCTCTGTATACCTCTGCATGCCCCGTGCCAGTGAGCTGTACATTTTGTAATTTGTCCGGGCACAATTTCCAGTGCGGCAGACCTGTAGTAGCTACTTGTTCTGTGTGTAAGCAAACTGAACATCTGGCTAGTAGCTGTACTCAGTCTAGATCCTAGATGAGCACTGATTCACCAGAAGAATTAATTAGTGGTTAGACTTTAGTGTGTGTGGAGAAGGGTTAAATGGGAAGTTTTCTTTTCATAGCAGTTGGCAATTGAATTGCGGTAGAAGTAAGAGTATGCAAATGGTGGAAACACTGGCTACTACTAGTGTGAATGCATTTGCTGCTGTAATACAGTGACTGCTTGTGTTAAAACATGAATTTGAGAACGAGAGGCAGAGAAAGTTCGAACTTAATCGTGAGTAGACACTGGGGAAGTGTCAGGTTCAGCATAGTTGGAATCAGCCGAAAGTAAGTCTGGGTTGACAGTGCCTTCGGCTCCGTATGACCTGGCAGTGTTCGCAGTAATTTGTTGCTTCTCAGACGAGGCAATGGAGGATGTGATGGTTTTTAATAGGACGTTAGGGATGCTGTGGAAGTGCACAGGTAGTCAGACAAAAGGACACTGTATGTTGATAGTAGGCATTTGGCAGGGGACACTGAAGCATATGCTGTATATCGTGAGACATCCAGTAAAGCACAAACGTGTAAGAATTGCGTCTCGCGAGCCTGCAGGAATCGCTTCGTGGTGTCGTCAGAAAGCGTGACAGTATTGCCTGGTATCTAGACCTGTAAGCAGCTCTGTTGACATAACTGATATCATCACCTGTTGGCCACAGCCTTTATACAGACTTCTTTCAGTTGTCGTTTTGGAATGTCAAGCCACTCCAGATTGTTTGAACGAGGCTTCCATAAAAAGAATTAAATGTTGAAACAATCTTTGAATGTGAATAATCTCGATTAAGGTGACATACTAATCCGCAATATCATTGGAGTTACATAATAGTCTTACGTGATTGATTGAAGCCAAATGATTACAAATTATTGGTTGAATGGCAGAGAGTTTTATAGTATAACAAATATTATGCATCCAGGACAATGTTTTATTTATTAAGTGCAGCTTACTAAGACAGTTACAGTAAGAATTTGTCTTTGCACCCATACAAGCAGTAGCAAATGTGGGAAAATGGATGAAATGTAAGGGATATGTAGTGAAATGCCTCTTACATTTTTCCAGTTTGTGTATGATATCTGTACTTAATATGCATCAAAACACACGTCGGATGCTTGCTTATTTTCTAATATATGTTTTTGGGCTTCACCTAGTAGCTTTATTTTTTATTATGAAAATGTGTTAATTATGGAAAAGTGCATTTAAATATGGCGCAAACAAAATATTAGGCAAACACAGATATCTGTCTGTTACCACAACCTTTATTTCTCATCCACTGAGTTCCACAATTCCAGTTATCACTTTTCAACCTAATGTAGGCCTCAGGCTATATTACAATTAAACTTGTTACTCCAGCCAAGCATTCAAGGGAAAAGGGGGCAGGCTGGCATGAAATCCAATATAGTACTCTAGCTCAGACATGTGCTCTTACCCAATCTGTGTTACCGATATGCTTAAATTTAGATCGTTGTTGATCTGTAAACAAACAGCTATATGTCAATCATGTTTTCTTCAAATCCAGTTTATTTTTATGTGATCTTTTGACAAAAAGAGATGAATGAGGGATTTTTAATAGTATCTAAGCAATACTGAGATCTCCAAATTCTATGATTGTTATAGTTGCATGTCACTGATTGTCAGTGTGTTAGGTAGAGATAAATGTGAAACAAAACATTTTAAATAAATCATGAAGCTTTCGGTCAGTTTCAACTAATAGACAGTCACAATTTTCTTCCGTATTTCGATATATATACATACTACATAAACAACCAAATGATACATGGTATAGGGTACCTTGTACCACTACAAATCATTTTCTTTCCTGTTCCACTTACAAGTAGAGTGAGGGAAGAAAGGCTATCTATATGCTTCCATACGAGCCCTGATTTCTCATATATTCTAAATTTTCTCAGTAATGTTGTAGAAAATGAACTCTGTCTTCCCTCCATTCTCATATTAGTTTGTCAAGCATCTTTATAATACTCGCACATTATTTGAATCTATCGGTAACCTTCGTTGATCCATAATGGAAATTTACCAACAGACGTATGTATTGTAGAAATTCATTTTATTTTATGAACTTCTATGTGCTACCCCCCCCCCCCCATGAACCATGGACCTTGCCGTTGGTGGGGAGGCTTGCGTGCCTCAATGATACAGATGGCCGTACCGTAGGTGCAACCACAACGGAGGGGTATCTGTTGAGAGGCCAGACAAACGTGTGGTTCCTGAAGAGGGGCAGCAGCCTTTTCAGTAGTTGCAGGGGCAACAGTCTGGATGATTGACTGATCTGGCCTTGTAACACTAACCAAAATGGCCTTGCTGTTCTGGTACTGCGAACGGCTGAAAGCAAGGGGAAACTACAGCCGTAATTTTTCCTGAGGGCATGCAGATGTACTGTAGAGAGCTGCATCAAACCAGTCTCAGGACTGAAGACCACACCAACAACAACAACAACAACATGTGCTACCCAGTTTCGGCATTACATTGATGCCATCTTCAGGCCCCATTCGTCATACTCGTAAAATTGGTATACACGGAAGGAGCCATATAACTTGATCCGTGAATCAATCGTCCTACAACAGCTTAACACCTGAGTCTGTGTCGCCTAGCCACCAAGAGCTGTTGCAGGACGATTGATTCACGGATCCTATTATATGTCTCCTTCTGTGTATACAGATTTCACGACTATGGTGAGTGGGGCCTGAAGATGGCATCAATGTAATGCCGAAAGTGAGTAGCACATAGAAATTAATAAAATAAAATAAATTTATACAATGCATACGGCTGTTGGTAAATTATTGCATCAAGAAGAATATTGGTAACCTATCTAGAAGCCCATCTTCGAGTCACTTCAATGTGTTGCTTTAATATGACCTGGTGGATATCCAAACATTAGGTAAGTACTCATGAATGGGTCACACAAGTGCTCTACATGGGTGGTCTTCCCCTCATTCCCAATCTTGCAAGACATATCCATCTTCCCAGAGGAAGGAACTAATGGACCTGAAAATTAGAAATGTTATTTTATTCTAGTGCTGTTCTTATCTCATACTTCACACAAAGCATTTCATAATTTTACAATGAGTATTGTCAGCCTCACATGTAGCAGTAACATTAAAATCCTGTTTAATATGAACCATAGTGTTTAACAGCATATGCATCCTTGAGTCCAAGCATTATTTTTAATTATTATTAATTATAGAAGGAGAGGCTAATAAAGTAGTTTTTCACTTTGTATTTTTTTAATATCTTAGAATTTCCAGTTTTCTGCCTGGTACCTAGCAGCAACCTGTTTGACTGTTGTATTAGAATATAAAATTCTATCCTGAATCATAGACAGGGATGTGCAGTCTACATGAACAATATTTTTACTTCCAGCATTTTGCAAGTTCATTTCACTGAACATAGCAAAACTACCCCTGTTATTAACAACAAATACTATTAGTGAGTAAATATATTAACATGTAGGTGAGACTCCCAAGGACACTGAAGAGAGTTTTGTAAGGTGCTGAGCTATCAGTTTTACACAATAATCTGACTCATGTGGCTAAAAAGTTACATTAAACTTCCACATCAAATTTGTATAAAATCCCAAGATTTTCAGATAGCCTCAATCACTGTCAGCATGGACCAAGTCTGACTGTCATAAAACTGGTGAGGTTCACAGTTTTACGCCCAGTGGATGGCACATGATTGGCTAAATTACATCATGATGACAACATGGAGATGGCATATGCTAAGATGACAATCTCTGCATTCATAGGCTATATTAGTGTTGCTGTCCAGCATGGCTTGCAGTGCCATCACTCATATCGGATTATGACTATCATACAGTATAGGTACCCAGATATACGAGTGGTTTGAAGACTTCTTATGTAATAGAATCCAGTACATTGTCAACGATGAAACAGGAGTTCCATCAGGAGTGCCACAGGGAAGTGTGATAGGACTGCTATTATTTTCTGTATATGTAAGTGATTTGGCAGACAGGGTGTGCAGCAATCTGCAGTTGTTTGTTGATGATGTTGTGGTGTATGTGAAGATGTCTTCATTGAGTGACCTTAGGAGGATACAAGATAACTTAGACAAAGTTTCCAGTTGGTGTGATGAATGGCAGCTAGCTCTAATGTAGAAAAACGTATATAACGCAGATGAGTAGGAGAAACTGTTGTGGAATGTTCGAAATACTGCATTAAAGTTAAGTTTTTTAAATAATTCAGCATAATGTAGCAAAGTGATATGAAATGGAACAGGCATGTTAGAGTAAGGTATTAATGGTAGACTTTGGTTTATTAGGAGATTTTTGGAAAAGTGTAGTTCATCTGTAATGGTCTCTGCGCATAGGGCACTAGTGCGACATGTACTTGAGTACTGCTGTAGTGTCTGGGATCCCCACCAGGATTAAAGGAAAGGTGGGCTGCAGATTTTTTATGAACAATATGCAAGTATTATGGAAATGCTTTGGGAACTCAAATGGGAATCTGTGGAGGGAAAGCAATGTTCTTTTTGAGGAATAGTTTTGAGAAAATTTGGAGAACCGACACTTGAAGCTGACTGCAGAAAGATTTTACTGCCACTAATGTACATTTCATCACTAAGATCAGATGAGAGAAATTGGGGCTCTTACAGAGGCATGTAGACAGTCATATACCCCTCTCTCTATTTGTGAGTGGAACAGGAAAGGAAATGAATAAAATATCATCAGTTTCCAAGCCACGTCAATTTGAAAACTCCGAGGCAAGAAAATGACCAGTAGCGGTACATGGTGGCTTGCAGAGTATGTGTGTAGATGTAACACTATGTAAAGTTCTCCTCTGCAATTTTTCTTTCTCAAGTGCATGTTTCCATGTATTGATTTAGTTATACTAGCTAATTTGAAACTGTTTTAAAATATTAAGTTTTATATTCAGATATATTAACTTGTGTGTGAGATTTGATCTGTTCTTGTATCTAGCTAAAACTAAAACCAAGAGCAAGTAAACAAATAAATAAATAGCTAGGTGTGTTACCAGTGTCTCTTGAAGCTGTGACCATACAGTCTAGTTTCTACTGCTTCCCTAATCACAGACACAGTTGGAGTCATGCGCCTGAATCCTCGTCTGTACAAACAGCCTGTTTATTCATTAGGCTGTTCTTGGAAACTGCTGCTTTTAGTGTTCCTGTACTTAAGGTGGCAATGTTCAACACAACAATTAGCAACAGTCTGTATGGAGTGCCCTTCATAACAAATACTGCAATTACAAGTAATTTTATAAATCCTCAGTACTCTGAGGCTAAGAGTATTTTTGGCAGATCGTGTCTCTCTAATTTTCCTGGTTGGCCAAAAGATCGACCTGATTCTGTCGCCAGTTTAGACTCTACTTATCTTACTTGTTGTTGCACCACAGAATGGGAAGCATTCTACATGCTGGACCACATGGCTCAGTTGAATGGTATCAAGCCTTGTTTTCTTTGACAGATTTGACCTAATTACACAGGCAGAATATGCACTGCGGTGGTGGAGGTGGGTTAGATTTTGCATGAGTAATGGAAAGGTGAACAGGCGTGGGCAAGGGACGAACTAAGCTAAATAGGAAATAAAGGGGTGAGTGTGAGGGCTTGAGGTGATGAGATGTTCAAAGCCATAAGAGATTATATCACAACATTAAGATAAGACTGTGGAATGCACATCCTAATGCATAACTGAAATTTTTATAGCACTGTACTATACGAATTAATAACAGCCCCACTTTCATCACATAATTTGTTAGATAACCAATACCTATATTATACAACATCTCAACAAATGCAAACAATCTCATGCTTGAATGTAATAGAGGGAAACATTCCACGTGGGAAAAAATATATCTAAAAACAAAGATGATGTGACTTACCAAACGAAAGCGCTGGCACGTCGATAGACACACAAACAAACACAAACATACACACAAAATTCTAGCTTTCGCAACCAACGGTTGCCTCGTCAGGAAAGAGAGAAGGAGAGGGAAAGACGAAAGGATTTGGGTTTTAAGGGAGAGGGTAAGGAGTTATTCCAATCCCGGGAGCGGAAAGACTTACCTTAGGGGGAAAAAAGGACGGGTATACACTCGCACACACACGCACACACATACACATAACGCAAACACAAACATTATTTCAATACTACTCATGAAGATAAAAAAAGTCATTAAAAATAGAAAACAGTAGACAATATCCAAACACGGGGAGAAGAAAGAAAGCCTTCACCCGTCTGCAAAACCACAGGCCAGACCAGTTTCACAAAGACTGTATAACTGCACCCAGCACCTAATGTCTGTCAATCCCAGTCATTATAAGATGACCTCTACATTTACCTGTTAGTGTTGGCATGTGCAGTCACCAGTACCAGGAACTTTCTGTTTACGTCTTCCTTTGATCATGCATGATCATTTTCCATTTAATCACCCACAATCAACTCCACCTTTTTTTCTTGCTCTCCTACCCTCACTTGCGCATCCCACCAGTAATCATTGTAAAAATAAATTGATGTGTTTCTTTTAACCAGGATGAGTGATTTGTGTTTAACAGATAGAATAGATGACATCTTATCAGATATGAAAAACAGTACTGTAATTTTAATGCTATTCATTGTGTATTCAAATGCATATCATTTTCTTATATATAATGTTGGAGTACATGATCTCTTAAACTATTGCTTCTCTTCATTGCATTTTTGGTGTTTGTAAATTTTAAGACACTTTATTGTAATGTGACTTCTATAGTGCAGTGGCATTATAAGTCAATAAAGATAAATTTGCCAAGGGCCCAATGCTTCTCCACAATCCTCCTACCTATTCCGGTGCATATTTATCCATGCTTCTTCCTATCCCGACTCACTCATCGATTGTAAATAATATTATGTGTAATACATACCTATATACAGTTGCGATAATTTAATAACACGTTAATGCACTATGAAATTTCACTTTCGCCTTATTATGTGTTTTTGCAACACCTGATAGACTTACAGTAGGTCTCCCTCCCTTATTTTAAGTTTGGCAATGCTACAGATTGCTAGCTGTCATTTATACAAGGTGTGAAACTTTGCTTCTGCCATTTTTCCCCAATATTGAGGCTTTAATGAAACAAATTGGTTACACATGTGTCATTCACTGTATTTTCCATCGCTGGCCACTACTTTCTCCCATCTTTTGGGCAATGTACGAATCCCGCATCGAAAAGATTGCTCATCTTTTGAAGCAATCCACGAATTGATCCAATTTGTAGCTTCTTCATGAGATCGGAAGTGTTGGTCAGTCAGGCCATGTGCCATTGATCTAAACAGATGATAGTCAGAGGGAGCAATGTCTGGAGAACATGGGAGTCAGGTAGCGCTTCCCATTTTAATGTTTAGAAGATGAAAATTTACCTTTTAATATTGACAGCCTACAAGACGAAAGTATCAGAACACTCTTTGCGGCCAGGATGGAAAGGAAACTGGTTGAATCATTTGAAGGAAGTACAGAGGAAATATATGACTATATAAAAGCTAATGTGAAAATCATAGCAACAGAGGTGTTGGGTAAAAAAGATAGCAACCACAACCGTGCAGCAGAGTGGTGGTCAGAGGAACTAGAGGTCCTCATTAGAGAAAAACGAAATGCATTCCTTCAGTGGTTGAATGATAAATCAGAAGAAACAAGGTCAATATACAAGGAAAAGAAGAATGAAGTGACGAAAAAAATAAGGATGGCAAAAAATGAAGCATGGGAAAGAACATGTGCCAAGGTGAATAGCAAATTAGGATTTGGGAGAGCAAAAGAAGCATGGTCAATATTGAAAGGGCTTCGACAGGATACAAAAAGCAAAACTAATCTCCAACTGATAACACAAGAGGAATGGGAAGAGTATTTCCAAAAATTATTAAATGAGGACAGAGAAGAATATCTAGAAGAAGGAACAGGGGAAGATAAAGGACATGAAGATGATGAGATCCATATTTTAGAAAGTGAAGTACTTCAGGCGTTGAGAACAGGAAAGAATGGTAAATCACCGGGACCAGGCAATATCAATCTGGAGTGTCTGAAATATGGTGGTGACAAAATTGTGAAACTGATAACACAGCTCTTCAACAAAATGATACATGGAGACTCAATACCCAACGAAATGAAGCTAGGTTACATTAATACAATATTTAAGAAAGGGGATCGCAAAATTTGTTCAAACTATCGAGGAATTTGTGTTACAAACACATTAATGAGAATTTTTGCGAAAGTAATTAAAAACAAACCGGAAAAAAACTTTAGAACCCAAGAAGAACAATGTGGATTCACGGCTGGGAGATCATGTGTAGACCATATTTTCACATTACGACAGATTTTGGAGAAACATAGGGAAAAATCGAAAAGTATAGGATTAATTTTCATAGATCTAGAAAAAGCGTATGATACTGTTCCAAGAAAATTACTTTGGAGAGCACTACATATGGCAAACATAAACCCTTCCTTGATTAAAATAGTAAAACAGATGTATAAAGATAACATTTGCCAAGTGAAAGTTGGTAATAAACTTTCGCAGAAATTTAGAACAAGCAAAGGCCTTTTACAGGGCTGTCCCATGTCACCATCATTATTTAAAATCCATATAGATATTAGCCTTAGAACATGGTCTCGTAAATGTAATAGTATGGGATTAGAAATAAGAGATGGAGTTTACCTACATCATTTATTATTTGCTGATGATCAAGTAGTCATAGCACAAGATGGGGAGGATGCTAACTATATGTGCAATCAACTAGCAGTAGCATACAAAACTTGGGGTTTGAAGATTAATTACCAAAAAACAGAATACTTGACTAATGATTCAGATGAGCTATACATTGAAGGAAAGAAAATCGAAAAGATAAACACTTTCTGTTATTTGGGATCCATTTTAGAAATCGAGGGAAAATCAGACTCAGAAATCAATAAAAGAATTAGTAGCGGACGGAGGGTCATTGGGATGCTTAACTCAGTCTTATGGAGCAGGAATGTAATGAGCAGAACTAAAAAATTAATATACAAATCCATATTAGAGAGTGTGGTTCTGTATGGAATGGAGACCTGGACAATTAACATGAAGCACATTAAAAAATTACAAGCTCTAGAGATGGACTTTTGGAGAAGATCGGCAAGAATCTCCAGGAAAGAAAACATAAGAAACACCGAAGTAATAAGGAGAATGGAAATAAAAGAAAGAATATATGACGTAATGGATAGGAAGAAATTACAGTATGACGAATGGAGGAAGCCAGAATACCAAAATTGATACTGGAGTGGGAAACGGAAGGGAGAAGAAGAAGAGGACGACCTGTGACCACCTGGCTCCAAAATGTACAGCACACAATGAGGAGAATGGGCGCAGAGGAAGAGGACACGCAAGATCGAAACACCTGGAGAAATATTTTGAGAGTATAGTTTAAGAACGTTTATTGTTTGTATTGTCATTTCCAGGTAAATTATTATGTTGGAGATAAGCCTCTGTAATGAGGAAAAGCTCAAAATAATAATAATAAAGTACATTTTGACCTCTTTTGCAATGTGGAGTCATGCTGCAAAATCTATTTATTGTGCCTCTCACTGTATTGCGGCCGTTTGTCTTTTAATGTGCCCGTCATTGTTTCACTTGGTTTTAACACCTCATAGTACAAGACGCCGAACTGGTCCCACTAAATGCAGAGCATGATCTTGGAGCCGTGAATGTTTGGTTTGGCCATCGACGTGGAAGCATGGCCGGGATATCCCCATTGTTTAGGGTTGTCGTAATGAACCCATTTTTGTCCCCGGTTACAATGTGATGCAGAAATCCGTTCCATTTTTGCCTCTGATGCAACTGTTCACAAACACACAAATGCTGTTCACCGTCTCTTGGTTTCAGCTCACAGGGGACCCAAGTTCCTTCTTTTTGAACCATGCCCATAGCCTTCAGACATTTTGAAATGTTTTGCTGTGTCACTCCTACTAATCGTGCCAATTCTTCTTGAGTTTGAAGCAAGTCTTCACTCAGCAATGTCTCCAGTTCTGCATGTTCAAAAACATTCTCTCTTTCACCACTATGCTGGTCTGCGACGTTAAAATCACCGTTCTTGAAGCATTGAAACCACTTGCAACACATTCTTTCACTAATAGCATCCTTACCATACATACTTGAGAGCATTTCAAGAGACTCAGCCGCTGTTTTCTTCATATTGAGACAAAACAGTAACATATGATTCTTCAGTGTCACCTGGTGTATTTCTTGCTTGAACAGTCCACGGGTGTACTGTTCGAGCAAAATGGTAACACCTCCCACAAATGACGAGAATTAGGCTTGTACACTGACATTTTGAATCAAGAACAACTTTATGATGCATACACAAATAGAGTAATGATTGAATGAGGTTACGCTGACCGAGGTCCAAGCTAACTGCCTGACATCTGCGATCTGTTTCTTTCGACCGCTATGTACATGGTGGCAGCCAGTCAAGGAAATTGGTTTAAAAAATGTATTTCAAAGGCGCAGTCAAATCTTTAGAAGTTTACTCCTAGATTAACTTATGCTGTGCCTACGTGACACAAGTCGCCTGTCTTTCAAAACTGAGGCAGTTCTGTCAAGTTAAAGCTGCTGACAAGAGACACCCTGAGACCTCTGCTGAAACGTATTCACGCCATTGGTTTTAGCCAATAGTGTGTGTGGGATACAGGTCACGTGTGTGGATGCTAGAGTGTTCTGCGGTGTGGAACACAGTTGCCTCACTCTGTTGCAATCCAGACCTCGAGCAGAACAGACATCTTTTTGGAAGGCAGAGCCTCTGGCTCTGCTTTTCATGACCAGCCACCAATGTAAGTTAACATGAACTGCTTCCCCTTCCGTTGCCCGTATCAATTAATTGTTTGACCTCCTAGACCAGCCATAAACCTGCTTACTTCTGACCGTAGGCGCACCCCTTGTATGCCATATGCTGAAATATTATATCTTTCCTGTGCTGTCATTTAACAGCAGCCCTGGATGCCCACTCTCAAGTCCCGTCCACTCGACCTCCTGCACACTGTCGTCACGAAGCATATGTAACAACCTTCCCCCCTTCCCTGCCCATATACAGTATAGCTACTTAGCGTTGTCGCCACCTATCGGGAAACGGTGTTAGCAAAGTTGCACACGATGTATAATCTGAGATTATTTTGTACTCCTCCCACTGTGTTGTCTTGTCCTTCTGCCTTCCCTTCACTTTCCAAACCATCCTCCCTTACTCACACCACACGTATTAATGATGAACTTTTGTTGGGATGTGATCTTTTGTGCCTTTATGATTCTTAGTTATCATGAAGGAATAAACCCTTTACATTTATTTTATGGTGTTACAGTTGATTTTGTTAACTGTCCATCAAAATTTGACACTAGATCCTAGCACCCCTACAATCATGCTACCTAGTTATATGTTATGATTGCTAATTTTGTAATGGCATAGCACTGTCAGTTGAGCACCAATGTTACAATAGATAATACTTGACATAATGAGATTTTCACTCTGCAATGGAGTGTGTGGTGATATGAAACATCCTGCCAAATTTGTGTGCCGGACCGAGACTCGAACATGGGACCTTTGCCTTTTGTGGGCAAGTGCTCTACCAGCTGAGCTACCTATGCATGACTCACGCTCCGTCCTCACAGCTTTTCTTCCACTAGGAGATGAGGTACTGACAGAAGGAAAGCTGTGAGAATGGGGCGTGAGTCATGCTTGGGTAGCTCAGCTGGTAGAGCACTTGCCCGCGAAAGGCAAAGGTCCCAAGTTAGAGCCTCGGTCCGGCACACTGTTTTAATATGCCTGGAAGTTTCAATTCTTGACATGATATTCTGAAATTAAGTTTTTCTGTGGTATGTTAACTAGTTTGTTGATGAACCCACATGTTTGCTCATAATGTGTCATACAGAATTTGTGCACGTATGGCAGCTGTGATGTTTTTTGACAGTCTAAAGATGGGCATTGCCTAAAATGCATTAATAAGAAAATTTAAATTACAATTGGGCTCTTCTTGTTAGTGACTCAAAACGGTAATAGATACATGCTCAGTTACTCATATAATCGTCATGGGCCTCTTGAGTGACTTCAGCTTGAAAATTTAACTGGAAACTGCAATAAATTATCACTACAATTACATATCTTGCATCTCAAAACAGCTTCTGTGTTCCAGTTACAATATTTAGCTGTCATTTACCTGTTATTGCTTGTTTAACATTTAGTCAACTATCTGGTGATTAAAATTTTACATTCCACCTCATTTCCTCGTGCATTTATTAAAAAAAGGAAATAATTGAAAATACTCACAACTTAGAAATAATAGTACTTCGTTGTTAGAAAACCCACCTTTATTTGTTCTATTTCATGATCCTGCCATTGTTTGTTTCTACCTTTTTTAAAATTCAATCGTTTTACAATTTTTTGCTATCTTTAGTGTATTTAAAAATATATAGCAGGTGATTCATACAAGCTACTGAAATACCAAGATGGGTTGAATCACAGCACTCCCAGAAATTCTACAGAATGAGTTAATACTGTGGTTAAGATCACTTTACAGAGAACTCTCTAAAAATCATTTAAAGTCTCATGTTGCAGTTTACCACTGTATTTGGTGAGATGCCAGTGTTTATTTAGGCAAATATATTATTGACTTAACATTAAAGTTCAGTGGTTTTTAGAATATATGAGATTTGAAAATATATTCCAATTACTAGACAAAATTTACTTCCTGTATTTGCTTTTAAAGTGCATCTGAATTCAATTATCCATACTCTTTACTTTCACTTGGTTCTTTTATTTCACTGTATCAGTTCACTTCCTTGTATTTTATTGTTTTGACAAATGCCTGCCAACTCATCAGACCTAACATATTTAACCTGTAACTAGTACCACCAGATTGGCCATGTTTACAGCAAGGAAGTTTGTGACTACACCATTTTTTGTTTTAGTGTGGTGAGACTGACACCATCCTACTGCTTGAAAGATTGCTCTCCCAGACAGAAGTGGTGTTACATTCTCATAATGAAATGAAAGTAAGTGAACAGATATGTTAATGTTGAGGTGTAACATGAATTTATGAGGACCAGGAAGCTTGCTGTTGGTTGTGTTTCTATGTACAAAAGCTGTTGTATACGTGTGTCCACATAGCATGAAACTGGTTACAGATTGTGACACACACATCACAAACATTTGGAACTGGCCAAAGACCAAAACTGGCCAGTAATACAATGAAGGCATCTTGCACAATAACACAGACAGCCCACAGTGGTTTCTCGAAATGGTTTCGTCGTTTAGAAATGTGACAGATAAATGGTTCTCTTCAATAATAATAATAATAATAATAATAATAATAACCCCCGTGGAGGCCCGGGAAAAGGATAGGCCTCCGGTATGTTCTGCCAGTCGTAAAAGGCGACGAAATGAACAAACCACTAATAGGGCTAACCCCCCTTTTAGTGTGATTAGTTGGTTCAGGACAGAACTAATGAAGCCTCGGACAAGCACTGTCATGGGCGGGGACGACGCTTGAACCCTATGCCCGTCCACAATGGTAACGACACTGCTAGCCACACGGAAAATGATTTAAATCCAAATAGAGGTGTTTTGCAGGATATGCTTCCTGCAACCACCCTAGAAGGAAAACAAAGACAGAGGATGAGATGGTCAGATGAAGTTAACCGACACCTCACGTTCTGTTATTACCAAGCAACAAACTTTAGGAACCAACACAACTGGATACAGATCACAAGTATACACAAAATTTATTACCAGATACCCAGAATTAAAATTTTTAACAGAACAACGACTAGCTGATCAGATCCGTGTAATAATCAAAAATAACAGGATACCCCAGTCAGAATTAGAAAACATCAAACAAAAAGTACAACAAATAGTGGAACAAAATAATGTGCAATCAGAAGAAGAAGAAGAAAATAGAGTAATGGACTCAAACATCCCAGAGCAAACAAACAAAGAACAACATGCATCAGTTAAACAATCAGAGGAAAACAAAATCTTAAGACAGCCACCAGAATAAGCACAAATAGAACACGAAGTGATGCACATGTTAGATATAGAAGAAAAATTTCAGCTGACATATATAGAATACAAAGACACAAATACAGACATTAGACCATTCTTGCATAGACCACCAAATAACCCACAAGTCGAAACAACAATAACAACTATCAACACAATCATACACAACAAAATAAATGAAAATACAACTACGGAAGAGTTACAACTACTGGTTTATATAGTAGCACTCACTACACTAAATATACACACTAGGCAGAGATCAGAACAAACCAACACACAGAAGAGACCCACAAAACCAGCATGGCAACACAGGCTACAGATCAGAATAGAAAAACTGAGAAAAGACCACGGACAGCTAACACAATTTATAAGAAATGAAATATCAGACAAAAAACGAAAAAGGTTAGGCAAAATCTCACAACAAGAAGCGATAGAGCAATTAGATGAAAAGAAGCAGAAATTACAAGCATTGGCCAAACGACTTAGAAGATACAAAAAAAAGTTAAAATAGAAGGAAACAAAACCAAACATTCAACACAAACCAAAAGAAATTTTACCAGACAATAAATAACACACACATTAAAATAGACAATCCACCAAACACAACAGACATGGAACACTTCTGGAGCAACATATGGTCAAACCCGGTACAGCATAACAGGCATGCACGGTGGATACAAGCAGAAACAGACACATACAAGATGATACCACAAATGCCTGAAGTGATAATTTTGCAACATTAAGTCACCCAAGCAATTAATTCTACTCACAATTGGAAAGCCCCTGGAAAAGATGAAATAGCAAATTTCTGGCTAAAGAAGTTCACCTCAACACATTCACATCTAACTAAATTATTTAACAGTTACATTGCAGACCCATACACATTCCCTGGTACACTTACACATGGAATAACTTATCTGAAACCTAAAGATCAAGCAGTCACAGCAAACCCAGCTAAATATCGCCCCATAACATGCCTACCAACAATATACAAAATATTAACTTCAGTCATTACACAGAAGTTAATGACACATACAACACAGAACAAAATTATAAATGAAGAACAAAAAGCCTGTTGCTAAGGAGCACGAGGATGTAAAGAGCAACTGATAATAGATGCAGAGGTGACATATCAAGCTAAAACTAAACAAAGGTCGCTACACTACGCATACACTGAAAAGCTTTTGATAGTGTACCCCACTCATGGTTACTACAAGTATTGGAAATATACAAAGTAGATCCTAAATTGATACAGTTCCTAAACATAGTAATGAAAAATTGGAAAACCACACTTAATATCCAAACAAATTCAAATAATATCACATCACAGCCAATACAGATTAAGCGTGGAATATACCAAGGAGACTCATTAAGTCCTTTCTGGTTCTGCCTTGCTCTGAACCCACTATCCAACATGCTAAATAATACAAATTATGGATACAATATTACTGGAACATACCCACACAAAGTCAGACATTTGCTACACATGGATGATCTAAAACTACTGGCAGCAACCAATCAACAACTCAACCAATTACTAAAGATAACAGAAGTATTCAGCAATGATATAAATATGGCTTTTGGAACAGACAAATGTAAGAAAAATAGCATAGTCAAGGGAAAACACCCTAAACAAGAAGATTAGATATTGGATAACCACAGCGACTGCATAGAAGCGATGGAAAAAACAGATGCCTATAAATATCTAGGATACAGACAAAAAATAGGAATAGATAATACAAATATTAAAGAAGAACTAAAAGAAAAATATAGACAAAGACTAACAAAAATACTGAAAACAGAATTGACAGCAAGAAACAAGACAAAAGCTATAAATACCTATGCCATACCAATATTGACCTACTCATTTGGAGTAGTGAAATGGAGTAACACAGACCTAGAAGCATTCAATACACTTACACGATCACAATGCCACAAATATAGAATACATCACATACATTCAGCAACAGAAAGATTCGCATTAAGCAGAAAGGAAGGAGGAAGGGGGATTTATTGACAGACAGAAGGATTCATGATTGCAATACAGGATCAAACAATAAACACCAGATATTACAGCAAGCATATTATTAAAGATCCCAATACCACAACAGATAAATGCAGTCTTTGCAAACGACAAATAGAAACAGTAGGTCACATCACAAGCGTATGTACAATACTAGTAAATACAGAGTACCCCAGAAGACATGACAATGTAGCAAAAATAATACATCAACAACTTGCCATACAACATAAACTAATAAAACAACACGTTCCCACATACAAGTATGCACCACAAAATGTACTGGAGAATGATGAATACAAATTATACTGGAACAGAACCATTATAACAGATAAAACAACACCACATAACAAACCTCACATGATACTTACAAACAAAAAGAAGAAATTAACACAACTAATCGAAATATCCATATCCAATACAACAAATATACAGAAGAAAACAGAACAAAAAATTGAAAAATACATCCAACTGGCTGAGGAAGTCAAGGACATGTGGAATCAGGATAAAGTTGACATTATACCGATATACTAGCAACTACAGGAGTCATACCACACAATATCCACCAGTACATCAACGCAATACAGCTACATCCAAACTTATATATACAACTACAGAAATCTGTAATTATTGATACCTGTTCAATTACCCGGAAGTTCCTAAATGCAATGTAACATATACTGTACAGTTAAAAGGAAGTCACGCTTGATCAAGATCTGTGTCACTTTCCATTTTTAACTAGACATAACGTCTGAGAAAGAAAAGAAATAATAATAATAATAATAGTAATTATAATGACAAGAACTTTATTCATCATCTTATGATACAAGGATAATTTTGCTTAATTCATGAGTTCATAACAAAGGGCTACACATATGGACATTTTTTACAACAAACTTTGATACAATAAGGCTCAGGTCTAAAAGTAATTTACTTGTAGGTGAGCCTTCATTTGAAGGAAGAGAGCCTTTCACCTTAACAGCTAAGATGTGTACCAACAATATAAGGAAAATACAGATTACTAGTCACTAAAAATACAACACATTGAGTTACAGACAGGACAGGCATAATAAAAAGACACTTTAAACCAAAGCCTTATTTGTTTTAAAAAAGGAAGACAAAAACATCCTCCCCCCCCCCCCCCCCACACACACACAGTGAATGAATGACTGTGTATGTGTGTTTAATTTTCTGAATAAGGCTTTGGCAGAAAGGTAATGCTTCACGTCCTTTTGTTGTGCCTGTTGACAACTCAACATGTCTTCTTTATGGTGAGCAGCGATCTGCCTTTTCCTCATATTGTTGTTATTCCAGCCTGAAGTTTCCACTGTTTGATTTCAACTGAGATCTAATTTATTACATTAGTTATTTAAGAAATAACTTAAAACTAATACTGGATAATAAAGCGTTTCTATTAAATGATGCTAAAAGTACATAATGAGGCCTATACGAAAATGCCTTTATTCAGTGTAAAACCGAGATACTCATCCAGTGGCTAATGTGGGTTGGCAATAAATATTCTTTCTAGTTTGGCTTTAAATTTTGCAGTGGAGAGTGAGCTGACTGAATTGACAAGCATCAATCCTGCATCTAGTAGGTTTCTCTGATAAAGTGCAGTTTGGTGGCTTATAAGATGAAACTGATGTATGTTTCTGGTATTATGCTTGTTCAGGTCAGTGTTTACATTTAGACTAAGAGCTTGGGGCAACATAATCAGTTTAAAAGTATACACTGACCAGCAAGAATATTATGATCATGAACCTACTATCAATATAAACCCATTCAGGCAATAGCAGCATCACCTGATGAGGAATGACTGCTGGTGAGACACACACATGGTGCATTGTAGTATCAGTGAATATGCTGTCCGTGTATAGAATGGGGAAGACCCATGACTTTTCTGAATTTCACCACGGGCAGATTGTGATGGCCTGCAGGCTCAACATAAACATTTCAGAAACGGCACCACTTGTTGGGTGCTTAAGCAGTGCTGTGGTGAGTGTCTTCAACAGGTGGTGAAACTAACTACAGGCATCATGGGGTTGGATGTCGGACAGTGTAGTCTGGGCAGACTGTGGCGGAATGAACATCGGAATTTAATGTTGGGCTGTGTGTGTGTGTGTGTGTGTGTGTGTGTGTGTGTGTGTGTGTGTGTGAACACACAGTGCACAGAACACTTCTAATGATGGGATGCAGCAGCTGACAATCCGGGCATATGCCAATCTTGACACCACGACATTGGCAAGTGTGACTGCAATGGGCGCGAATCTGTTGTCCTCCAGGGTAACAGCTCCTCGATACCTGTACTGCAGAATCCAACAAGTTGGCTGCACCTCCATTATGCTATTGGCATCCACAGGTCCAGTGGAGCTCGTGCAAGGCACCACGATGGCCGAGGAGTGTCGTACACTGGTTGCACATGTGCACTCCTTCAGGACAATCGTGCAGAGTGTAATGGTACTTGAATTATGTAACCATTACGGCAGCTCACCTGAACCTCTCGATACCAGCATTATTCTACTGTGTTTCTGTGAAGTAGTTAACATATTTCTGAGACAACATTCAGATTCGATTTCATTAATGTAGAGGTACTTTGATACATTGATATGTTTATGTTGCAATGATATTATTCTTATGTGTATTCTTTCTTTTGTCACTATGATCTTTGACGTACTTGTAACTCTTGATTTTTGTTCGCGTAAGCGATTATCATTAGGTTAGAGAGTCAGACATTGAGAAAGTCAAATCTTGGACGTCATGTTGAAAAGACGTATATTGTAGTCAGCTTATAAAATGTGAACAGTGAGGAAGATGTTTTCAAGTATGTTTTGTATTGTGAAGTGATGTTTTGTGTGTTAGAGATATTGCAACAAAAGCAATAAAAAGGAAGTGTAACTTAAATTCAGAGTGCTGATTATTTTTTACATCATCATTGTGCTAACTTTCAAAGGCTGAATCTTCAAAGAATGGTTTGTGAAACACATCTATAAAACTTTTGAATATAGCAGAATAAAACCTAGGCCCTTTTGCATCCGAGCTTGGAATCACCACCACCTAGATTTTCGACAATTGAGCCACAATTTTACAATGAGACCAGCGTGGGAAATACGAAAAGATAAGTGCCTAGTTTATTCATTATTACATGAAATGACTTTATTAACTGTGCTCCAATGACACCTGCCACGTAATAACTTTGTTGTTGTCCGAAAACGCAGTATTTAGCAGCGTGAGCAACACCACAATCATTATTAAATTTTGACCTTTGTTGTGGTAGGGTTGTTAGAAGAGCCATATTTCAACAAGATAATGTGCCATGTTACAACACCAGGAGTGTGATGGCGTGGTTCAAGGAACACAGTGGCGAGTTCCAATTGGTATGCTGGCTCCCTAAATAGCCAAACCTGAACTCGATTGAAGACATCTGGGAATTGATTGGAAGTGGCATCAGAGCTCATTGCACTTCTCCCCAGAATTTACAGGAATTAGGTGACCTGTGTGTCCATATGGGTTGTCAGCTCCCTTCATAGACCTACCAATGCCGTGACGCATCACTGCTGTTATCCATGCCCGAGCTGATCGTACAGGGTGTTAGGTAGGTGGCTATAAAGTTCTGGCTGATCAGTGTACAAATTTATAACAGTTAATATCCCAGCTTTAGGGAATTGAACACAGCACGAGTCTCTTAGTTCTGCACCAAAAATTATTCTTACAGCCTTCTACTCCAACTTTAAAAGCTTATGAAGATTTGCTCGTGTTTGGCATCCCATACTTCTAATCGATACTTTATACTAGAACACATTGACATATGATAAGCAGACATTATGTGGGTATTGTTTCGGTATTTGCTCTACATATTTATCGCAAATACATTTTAAGCCAGTTTACTTCCCAGTGAGTGAACATATGTATCCCAGTGTTGTTACTCCCATGATTCAGATATATATTGCTTTGATGGCAATATCAGTTCCACAGCACATCTGAATTTCAAAATATGTCTTGTGGGATTAAAATCCATTACTGCTGTTATCTTGAGTTGACAATGAGATTACTTTCATTTAAATACTGAACTATATAATTTGTAATACAGTTTCATAGTGATCTTTATGCCTGCACACAATGGATGTAGTGTCACTATACAGAACTAGTTTTGAATTTGGGGAGCAGTATTTTGTCATTTACATTAAAAAAAAAGTATATCAACAAACGAAGGCAGCAAAGAGCAAAGCCGAGGGTACCCTGTATTACATATCAGTGCACGCAGACCTGTGTGTGCCACTCATCATTCTTAAGAGTGAAAACTGATTTTTGTGAGATCAGATTTTCTAAGACTAAAAAGAGGATATAAGATGTAGACTGGCAATTGGCAAGGAAAGCGTTTCTGAAGAAGAGAAATTTGTTAACATCCAGTATAGATTTAAATGTCAAGAAGTTGTTTCTGAAAGTATTTGTATGGAGTGTAGCCATGTATGGAAGTGAAATGTGGACAGTAAATAGTTTGGACAAGAAGAGAATAGAAGCTTTCAAAATGTGGTGCTACAGAAGAATGCTGAAGATTACTTGGGTAGATCACATAACTAATGAGGAGGTATCGAATAGAATTGGAGGGAAGAGAAATTTGTGGCACAACTTGAGTAGGAGAAGGGATCAGTTGGTGGGGCATATTCTAAGGCATCAAGGGATCATCAATTTAGTATTGGAGGGCAGCATGGAGGGTAAAAATCGTAGAGGGAGACCAAGAGATGAATACACTAAACAGATTCAGAAGGATGTAGGTTGCAGTAGGTACTGGGAAGCTATCACAGGATAGAGTAGCATTGAGAGCTGCATCAAACCAGTCTCAAGACTGAAGACCACAACAACAACAACAAGACTGAACAATTATCAGCATAATTACCCAGCAATTTTTCCTGAGTGTTTACTATCTCTCTCTATAAGCAACTGATGGAGACTAGCTAAAACAATATCTGTACTTGCAGATGGAGGTCTGTCTATATCCAAAATTGTGTGTCCTTTCACAACTACAGTTAATTGCAGAAAGTTTAGTGTCACCTTCAACACTTAAAGAACTTAATCTTTGGGGCCGTAATTTTTGCCACTTTTGCAACATCACCTTAAGGCTTGATCTCCTTGCTAAATGATGAGCAGAAATGCTTTGTTAATGGGTACATAATAAGGTTCTTTTTTGGTATACCTGTGCTCTGTAATACCTGAAACATCTGGTTTATTAACACATGCTATGATGTCCAAATCTTTGTGCTTACTTCCTCAGCTTGCAAAGTTTTGGAGGATAATCTTGAAACTGTATTTGGATTGGTGGATCATATCTGCAGATTTAATTCCAACTTGTGTGTTATCTAAATTTGCATAGCCACCACATTTTTAATTTTTTATTTTTTGTTTGTAGCCATAAATATCCTCATTAAGCTTATCAGATGTACATGTCAAACTGGGAAGAGGACACAAAACGGCCACACACAATAATAATAAAAAGAAAGATTTCGAAGGAGATCCTGACAGCTAAATGTAAAAGTCATTTGTTTTTGGATATATTACATCCAAAAGCTTTAAGAAGGCTGTTAGTTTCGTATCTTCAAGGCATAATGCTGCTCCACTGAGCATCACAATAAACAGCCTGAGATAGTAGAGTACTGTGATACTACCTAAGAAGAAATTGATGCACCACTGGATGTGAAGTGCACAATTTACTCCACACAGCAGGTGCTCCAGAAGATGGACTCTCACTGTGCTGTGCCATCATGAGTATTTCTCTGGTAAATACATTAGTGGGATATTCTACACTGACAGAAAATTGAATAATCACATTTTTGCTTAAAGTTCCTTAAATGGCAATTGATGAGACCATATCTGAAAAGACAGCTATCAACCCCACTTTCCACAGGAGATAGGACTACAAATTACCAAAATTCTGAAATGTGAAACTTGTAAACCTGGAGTTGATCTAGCAAAACAAGTAAGATCTGACATGTGTCCCAGATCGGACAAGAAAACAAAAGGTTACTGTCTTAGCTATAGCACACAAATATGCAGTGACTACCAAGTGGGTGTGATGACTATGTACATTTGTTTAACTCCTGGTTTAAGTAATTTACATCATTTCATTGCTGTGGTTCTTACTGTTATTCATTAATATCAGAATGTCAAAAACTACTTTGTTACTTTAAAATCTTCAATATGTTAGCTGTGGCCGACACTTATAAATGTCAAACATAAGCCACTAACCCTGTGCAAAACAAGAAAATTTTTGCAATTTATTTGAAAGTCCTAATTAAGCTTCCATTTTCATGCATGTTTATTTTTAAATATTAAAACTGATGAGAGTTTCATTTCTAGGCCCCTAATTTTCAAATCTGGATGGCATCATCCTTGCACTGCAACTAAAAGTGCACCATGCACGACAGGTTCAATGTAATCTCTCCTGTCCACAAATTTGCACCTCACACATGTTGTTATCACAGGAAACTGCACCAAATATGTCAATATAATACTACAGTTCATTTTCCATATATCTAAGCAAAACCAATTCATGCCCATCCAAGTGTATCTCATCTGTGCACTGCATCTTTCCCTTAACTTTAGTGTGCTTTACGATAAAATTCATACAGCAAGTTTTCTGAGTAAATTACCCATTCCATACCTACAGCTAATGCTTGTGTAACCCAGTGTGCCTTTCGGATGTGTTTACTTGTGTGTCAATACATATGTCAGGTTTGGTTCTCAAGTGTGTCTTGAAATACGTACCCCACATCAATTTTTAAGTACTTAGTCTCAGTTGCAAAATATGTTATGCACTATCAGTGCCATTTCACTGCAAAAATTTTAAATCATGCTGGGGATATACCGATAACAAAGTTTCCGCATTTCTCAGAAATTTAATTTTAGTTGCTTCAGCCAATCAGAACTAGGGAACAAAGTCTTACACTGCCCTGTTTTGTGTGCAGTGGTCTCATGGTAATAACCAGATAGCAGCATTTTTACACTTTATTCTTACTGAGCAAAAATACTTACTTGTATCTGATATTCCTTACCATTTCCAGGCGATTTTTGGGTCTGCAGTATTTTTATTTCAATTTCTACAAAGCAAAACGATTAAATGACTAGAAAGTTGTTTACGAATTCAGTTTTAGATGCATATTTAGCATAAGATATTAACTGTCTAAAGGATAATTGCTCAGACAGTAATTAGCATTCTAGCTGTATCTTTTTAGCCAAGACTATTATAGATGCATATACTTTACTCTCAAGGTTCCTAAGTGCCCCCTTAACACATTGACTACCATGCTGCTGCCACCAGCGACAACAGCACAGCACGCTTAATGCTGTATACCTTACCTGGTGGTGAAACATGTCATTAACCATATCAGTAAACTTGTTAAATATAGAAAAACCACACCCAAGAAGGGCAGCAAGATAAACTCTCAGAGAATACTATAATCTAAAAATGTAAAATTACAACTAAATAAGCAATTTCCAATTATGTGTACCAAGCAAATTATGCTTTGAGTCAGTGATTTCTTTTGCCACAATTGATTAAGGAACATGCAAACTGAAGGACTAGTGAATAATCATACTTTACCTGTGAAAAGCAGCAAAGCCATTAGAGACAGCTATGTGCATAGTCCAATTTATGTTGAAATTATCAACTTGGTATTTCAATTAAATTTTGTGAACTATAGGCAACATGATAAAGGAATCAAACGAAAAAAACACAAAATTAATTTCTTTATTAACATTGCTCGGATTTCCACATCACCATAGAGGTACCAAGCTTGATGCGTTACTCATTTTTTTTACAAGGCAAATTTCCCCAGTAGGCCTATAAACCATGAAAAACACAAATAGCTACTTCTTGCTGTCTTCTCTTCTTTGGACTTTCACTTCAGAAACTCTGAAACATCCATTACAAAAATAGGTAACACCACTCACAAATCTGGATTCTGTCACTGCAATTCATAGCAATTTTACTGTAAAAATACTGACTATGGTCACTGATGTCATTTTGAACATTCAGAAATTTTCAAGTGTGAAGGAACATGTTACTGAAACAAAATATTAGAGTGATACTGAAGTTAGAATACAGTTACTACACAAATTCTGACCAACAAACGTTACAAAGATTGCAACTTAAATACCGAAGCCATTTCTTATGATAATATGCTGTTACCACAAATAATCCTCATAGTTGTACTGAAAGAAACTTTACAGGGTAACACAGTGCATCAGAATACTATAGCCACAAAGAAGGAAATTCTGTAGATTTACCAGACACTTTACTTTTCTTGCACATCATAAAATTATTATACGAAGTTACTTACCATCCATTGTCTGGAATATAAACTTTCCTTTCTCCTCTGCAAGCATGTGCTTTTGCAGCATGTGTTCTCAAATTTGCCAAGACGTTGAAAAAAATTTCAGTCATCCTGCAGGCACTTCACCGTAACTTCCATATTTGGCTCTATATGCACACACAAGGAATATGAAGGATACAAAGTTTTCCATAATAGAAATGCTTTATCGCACATGCAACACAAAATCTGGCACTGTACATACACCCACACAGCATCACAAAGAATGGCTTGGCTCAAAGAATATCTGGGGTTCAAAAACTACCAGCGATACTGGCTAGCGTGAGAGATGACCTCATGTCATGATATAACATCATGATTCCTGAGGGCCTGCGAGCTGCTTCTGCAAAGGATGGCTAGGTTCAAAGAAATCCGTGGTTTGAAAACTGCCAGCGATATTGACTAGCGGGAGAGATGACGTCATGATCCCTGGATTACAGAAGTGTCAGATTCCAGCCGTCTGCTTTGACCCATGACATCATCAATATGGCAGAAATGGCTATTCTAAGCATCTCCAATATGGCACCTGTGATGTTACTACATACACATGGCAACAAACATGAAAATATGTATAAATAAGACAATAACGTCTCCATCCAAAACTTCCATCAAAGTAATGAGGCAACTGCGGGAAACTGTGGGTTTTAGGGAGAGGTCAAGCTAAATATAAGAGGGTTTTTTTTAAAAACAAACAAACAAACAAACAAACACACACGGGAGGGCACCATGAAACACAACAAGACAACATCTACAAACACAACCAACTCATAAACACCGTGGCGTAATGACATCATCCACGACAACACCCTTACGTCAATGCAGACAGGTGGAATCGGACGCTTCTGTTGACCCCATGATTCCTCAGGGCTTGTGAGCCGCTTGTCATTACACCTTCTACAGCGACAAGGCATTATACATAGCTATTTTAACTGGCACCGACGTCTCATTGGTTGGCCGTAAGAGCCAGTTAGTTGTAGCTACCGGTATGTAGATCTTTGAACGCTTCGTTATTATGATTTTCCCAGGAGCTATCTTGGTGTGTGTGTATGTGTTGTGCTTTTCTTAATTTCTCACTGTACGTTACACCATGGCTGATGTTGCACAGACTGGTGGTGTGGCAGGCTTGTGTGACGTATGGGGGTGAAGCATCACAAGAATATACAAGTAGAGCCTAGGAAAGAAATATTGCATATTTATGATAAGCTGGTGACAGACGTAAACAAACACATGAAGAGACACAGTTCTGCTTCTGGAAAGGTAGGAGAAATGTTGGTTACCTCTCTGTCACCATTTAAATGCTGCGTGAACCTTAATGTAATAATGTAACACAACTGCCGTAACCAGATGGCTGGTTTATAGTCAAGTGTGCTATATTAGCAAAAATGTTATGGAGATATCACCAGTGTGAACGTCTGCAGTACCCTCTGTGCAGTGCAGACTGAGCAGAAACGTTCATGTATCACAAAAAGCCCACAAATGGGTCCAAGCTAAGGCTATAAATGAAAGGGTTGAAAGGGTTCATTACTATGCAAGTCATGGGAGGCGAATGCCAGAACTGCTGTAAAACTCTTTGACAATTAACAGGTAACTAGTACACTTAAGCAAAGTAAAGTGTCACTTGTGGTGTAGGCCCGCTGGACAGATCGTTTACGAAGAGTTGGAGGTGCGGCCTTTCCCCTGAATTTTTACAGTAGTTTCATGAAGCACAAATAACTTATTTTAGATATTTAAGTAATGTAGGCCCTAGTTTCTCACTGCACCTTCACTGTGTTGTTCCACATCCCTGAAGATTCTGCTTCATAATTGGCAGTATTAAACATGATGGATGAATAAGTGCATTAATTCTGTTTACACGTTCCTTTTCCATCACGGTATGATATTAAGATATTAAGCAAAAACCCATTTTCTTTGCTATTTAGATGACATGTACTGAGTGCAATATGTTTTGATGCTCTCAGAGGTAAGAACTGATATACCACTTGGAGAGTGTTCACAACAAAAAATGGAGTTCAAAGAAATCACATTTAATTCTGTGGAAGGTGACGAAACTAAAGTGTACTGTATTGTATGTACGTATTTGCCAGGTAACTAATGTTGTACATTGTTTGTATGTGTAGGTCTTTCCAATGAGTTAATGATATGGTGCAGTAATCGTTATCAGGAGAAAGAAAACTGGCATTCTACGGATCGGAGCATGGAATGTCAGATCTCTTAATCGGGCAGGTAGGTTAGAAAATTTAAAAATGGAAATGGATAGGTTAAAGTTAGATATTGTGGGAATTAGTGAAGTTCAGTGGCAGGAGGAACAAGACTTCTGGTCAGGTGAATACAGGGTTATAAATACAAAATCAAACAGGGGTAATGCAGGAGTAGGTTTAATAATGAGTAAAAAAATAGGCGTGCGGGTAAGCTACTACAAACAGCATAGTGAACATATTATAGTGGCCAAGATAGACACGAAGCCCATGCCTACTACAGTAGTACAAGTTTATATGCCAACTAGCTCTGCAGATGACGAAGAAATTGAAGAAATGTATGATGAGATAGAAGAAATTATCCAGGTAGTGAAGGGAGACGAAAATTTAATAGTCATGGGTGACTGGAATTCGACAGTAGGAAAAGGGAGAGAAGGATACATAGTAGGTGAATATGGATGGGGGCTAAGAAATGAAAGAGGAAGCCGTCTGGTAGAATTTTGTGCAGAGCATAACTTAATCATAGCTAACACTTGGTTCAAG
Organism: Schistocerca americana; assembly: GCF_021461395.2. Lineage (NCBI taxonomy): Eukaryota > Metazoa > Arthropoda > Insecta > Orthoptera > Acrididae > Schistocerca > Schistocerca americana. The sequence goes on from NC_060129.1 coordinate 64,168,330, forward strand.
AATCATAAAAGAAGGTTGCATACATGGAAGAATCCTGGAGATACTAAAAGGTATCAGATAGATTATATAATGGTAAGACAGAGATTTAGGAACCAGGTTTTAAATTGTAAGACATTTCCAGGGGCAGATGTGGACTCTGACCACAATCTATTGGTTATGAACTGTAGATTGAAACTGAAGAAATGGCAAAAAGGTGGGAATTTAAGGAGATGGGACTTAGATAAACTGACTAAACCAGAGGTTGCACAGAGTTTCAGGGACAGCATAAGGGAACAAGTGACAGGAATGGGGGAAAGAAATACAGTAGAAGACGAATGGGTAGCTTTGAGAGATGAAGTAGTGAAGGCAGCAGCGGATCAAGTAGGTAAAAAGATAAGGGCTAGTAGAAACCATTGGGTAACAGAAGAAATATTGAATTTAATTGATGAAAGGAGAAAATACAAAAATGCAGTAAATGAAGCAGGCAAAAAGGAATACAAACGTCTCAAAAATGAGATCGACAGGAAGTGCAAAATGGCTAAGCAGGGATGGCTAGAGGACAAATGTAAGGATGTAGAGGCTTATCTCACTAGGGGTAAGATAGATACTGTCTACGGGAAAATTAAAGAGACCTTTGGAGAAAAGAGAGCCACTTTTATGAATATCAAGAGCTCAGATGGAAACCCAGTTCTAAGCAAAGAAAGGAAAGCAGAAAGGTGAAAGGAGTATATAGAGGGTCTATACAAGGACGATGTACTTGAGCACAATATTATGGAAATTGAAGAGGATGAAGATGAAATGGGAGATACGATACTGCGTGAAGAGTTTGACAGAGCACTGAAAGACCTGAGTCGAAACAAGGCCCCGGGAATAAACAACATTCCATTAGAACTACTGACGGCCTTGGGAGAGCCAGTCCTGAAAAAAACTCTACCATCTGGTGAGCAAGATGTACGAGACAGGCGAAATACCCTCAGACTTCAAGAAGAATATAATAATTCTAATCCCAAAGAAAGCAGATGTTGACAGATGTGAAAATTACCGAACTATCAGTTTAATAAGCCTCAGCTGCAAAATACTAACACGAATTATTTACAGACGAATGGAAAAACTGGTAGAAGCCGACCTCAGGGAAGATCAGTTTGGATTCTGTAGAAATGTTGGAACACATGAGGCAATACTGACCTTACGACTTATCTTAGAAGAAAGATTAAGGAAAGGCAAACCTACATTTCTAGCATTTGTAGACTTAGAGAAAGCTTTTGACATTGTTGACTGGAATACTCTCTTTCAAATTCTAAAGGTGGAAGGGGTAAAATACAGGGAGCGACACGCTATTTACAATTTGTACAGAAACCAGATGGCAGTTATAAGAGTCGAGGGACATGAAAGGGAAGCAGCGGTTGGGAAGGGAATGAGACAGGGTTGTAGCCTCTCCCCGATGTTATTCAATCTGTATATTGAGCAAGCAGTAAAGGAAACAAAAGAAATTTTGGAGTAGGTATTAAAATCCAGGGAGAAGAAATAAAAACTTTGAGGTTCGCCAATGACATTGTAATTCTCTCAGAGACAGCAAATGACTTGAAAGAGCAGTTGAACAGAATGGACAGTGTCTTGAATGGAGGATATAAGATGAACATCAACAAAAGTAAAACGAGGATAATGGAATGTAGTCGAATTAAGTCGGGTGATGCTGAGGGAATTAGATTAGGAAATGAGTCACTTAAAGTAGTAAAGGAGTCTTGCTATTTGGGGAGCAAAATAACTGATGATGGTCGAAGTAGAGAGGATATAAAATGTAGACTGGCAATGGCAAGGAAAGCGTTTCTGAAGAAGAGAAATTTGTTAACATCGAGTATAGATATAAGTGTGAGGAAGTCATTTCTGAGAGTAATTAAATGGAGTGAAACATGGACAATAAATAGTTTGGACAAGAAGAGAATAGAAGCTTTCGAAATGTGGTGCTACAGAAGAATGTTGAAGATAAGATGGGTATATCACGTAACTAATGAAGATAAGATGGGTATATCGTAACTAATGAGGAGGTATTGAATAGGGTTGGGGAGAAGAGAAGTTTGTGGCACAACTTGACTAGAAGAAGGGATCGGTTGGTAGGACATGTCCTGAGGCATCAAGGGATCACAAATTTAGCATTGGAGGGCTGCGTGGAGGGTAAAAATCATAGAGGGAGACCAAGAGATGAATACACTAAGCAGATTCAGAAGGATGTAGGTTGCAGTAGGTTCTGGGAGATGAAGGAGCTTGCACAGGATAGATTAGGATGGACAGCTGCATCAAACCAGTCTGAGGACTGAAGACCACAACAACAACAACAGTAATCATTAGTGTTTATGTTGAGTATTATTAATCTAAATACAGATAAGAAAGTATTTAGGGTAATCCATGACTGGCAATATATTTTCAGAATATAACTTTAAACAACTCTACAGTGTCAGATAGACTTATTAAATTGTTAATCTGGATTTGCCCCAGCATGCTACATGTTTCTAAATTTCGTTGTGGTGACAGGCTGATCTGTGGTGTAGCCCTAGGCTTAGGTTAGGTTGGAAGTATGGCATAAAGCATTCTGACATGGATTGTATTTACATACCACAACCATTTTCAGATTATACAACACATGAATGGGGCAGGCTGTCTCCCTTACAAAAATTTCTCCAGCACCTTGCTTATAATAATTATTAGAGAGCGGATAATACTTGCTCAGTGTTATCTTGTGTGTGTTGTTGTGGTCTTCAGTCCTGAGACTGGTTTGATGCAGCTCTCCATGCTACTCTATCCTGTGCAAGCTTCTTCATCTCCCAGTACCTACTGCAACCTATATCCTTCTGAATCAGTTTAGTGCATTCATCTCTTGGTCTCCCTCTACGATTTTTACCCTCCACGCTGCCCTCCAATACTAAATTGGTGATCCCTTGATGCCTCAGAACGTGTCCTACCAACCGATTCCATCTTCTAGTCAAGTTGTGCCACAAACTTCTCATCTTGGCAATCCTATTCAATACCTCCTCATTAGTTACGTGATATACCCATCTTATCTTCAACATTCTTCTGTAGCACCACATTTCGAAAGCTTCTATTCTCTTCTTGTCCAAACTATTTATTGTCCATGTTTCACTCCATTTAATTACTCTCAGAAATGACTTCCTCACACTTATATCTATACTCGATGTTAACAAATTTCTCTTCTTCAGAAACGCTTTCCTTGCCATTGCCAGTCTACATTTTATATCCTCTCTACTTCGACCATCATCAGTTATTTTGCTCCCCAAATAGCAAAACTCCTTTACTACTTTAAGTGACTCATTTCCTAATCTAATTCCCTCAGCATCACCCGACTTAATTCGACTACATTCCATTATCCTCGTTTTACTTTTGTTGATGTTCATCTTATATCCTCCTTTCAAGACACTGTCCATTCCGTTCAACTGCTTATCCAAGTCCTTTGCTGTCTCTGACAGAATTACAATGTCATCGGCGAACCTTAAAGTTTTTATTTCTTCTCCATGGATTTTAATACCTACTCCGAATTTTTCTTTTGTTTCCTTTACTGCTTGCTCAATATACAGATTGAATAACATCGGGGAGAGGCTACAACCCTGTCTCATTCCCTTCCCAACCGCTGCTTCCCTTTCATGTCCCTCGATTCTTGTAACTGACATCTGGTTTCTGTACAAATTGTAAATAGCGTGTCGCTCCCTGTATTTTACCCCTTCCACCTTTAGAATTTGAAAGAGAGTATTCCAGTCAACGTTGTCAAAAGCTTTCTCTAAGTCTACAAATGCTAGAAATGTAGGTTTGCCTTTCCTTAATCTTTCTTCTAAGATAAGTCGTAAGGTCAGTATTGCCTCATGTGTTCCAACATTTCTACAGAATCCAAACTGATCTTCCCTGAGGTCCGCTTCTACCAGTTTTTCCATTCGTCTGTAAATAATTCGTGTTAGTATTTTGCAGCTGTGGCTTATTAAACTGATAGTTCGGTAATTTTCACATCTGTCAACATCTGCTTTCTTTGGGATTAGAATTATTATATTCTTCTTGAAGTCTGAGGGTATTTCGCCTGTCTCGTACATCTTGCTCACCAGATGGTAGAGTTTTGTCAGGACTGGCTCTGCCAAGGCCATCAGTTGTTCTAATGGAATGTTTTCTACTCCCGGGGCCTTGTTTTGACTCAGGTCTTTCAGTGCTCTGTCAAACTCTTCACGCAGTATCATATCTCCCATTTCATCTTCATCTACATCCTCTTCCATTTCCATAATATTGTCCTCAACTACATCGCCCTTGTATAGACCCTCTATATATTCCTTCCACCTTTCTGCTTTCCTTTCTTTGCTTAGAACTGGGTTTCCATCTGAGCTCTTGATATTCATACAAGTGGCTCTCTTTTCTCCAGAGGTCTCTTTAATTTTCCTGTAGGCAGTCTTATCTATCTTAACCCTAGTGAGATAAGCCTCTACATCCTTACATTTGACCTCTAGCCATCCCTGCTTAGCCATTTTGCACTTCCTGTCGATCTCATTTTTGAGACGTTTATATTCCTTTTTGCCTGCTTCATTTACTGCATTTTTATATTTTCTCCTTTCATCAATTAAATTCAATATTTCTTCTGTTACCCAAGGATTTCTACTAGCCCTCATCTTTTTACCTACTAGATCCTCTCCTGCCTTCACTACTTCATCTCTCAAAACTACCCATTCTTTTTCTAATGTAGTTCTTTCCCCCATTCCTGTCAATTATTCCCTTATGCTCTTCCTGAAACTCTGTACAACCTCTGGTTTAGTCAGTTTATCCAGGTCCCATCTCCTTAAATTCCCACTTTTTTGCAGTTTCCGTTTTAATCTACAGTTCATAACCAACAGATTGTGGTCAGAGTCCACATCTGCCCCTGGAAATGTCTTACAATTTAAAACCTGGTTCCTAAATCTCTGTCTTACCATTATATAATCTATCTGAAACTTGTCAGTATCTCCAGGCTTATTCCATGTATGCAACCTTCTTTTATGATTCTTGAACCAAGTGTTAGCTATGATTAAGTTGTGCTCTGTGCAAAATTCTATCAGGCAGCTTCCTCTTTCATTTCTTAGCCCCAATCCGTATTCACCTACTACGTTATCTTATGTATTTCAACTAAGTTATTTTCTCAGAATAACACATAAATGCTGCACTTCCGTTTGCGCTACTTATGCAGTGTAATTTTATTTTCGGAGTTCTTTCTGTGGAAGGAACAGATAGAAGCTGAAGAGAGCTTTCATTCTTAAGACCAAGGGAAAAACAGAAATGTGATTACCTCTGAAGATCTCGTAGAGTTAATTGCAAATGAAACAAATCACTGTTGGCCTCAGCAAGATAATAGTAACAAACAATTCAGAAGGAACTGGAGTAGCCAAACTATGTTTTTTTGCCATATCATTTTGAATGACGTGGAACAAGAAATTATATTTAGTAGAGTACTGGAGTAAAGACAAACTTCTGCGAAGCAATATTTTTGGAGAAGTAATGGCTAGAGACCACTATTCCAAATTACTATGAATGCTGCATTTCAACCATGATGTCGGTTCTACCAATGATTGTTATACAAAATACAGAACATCATCACTGATTTATTACAAAAAAAAAAATTTTGTCAGTCATTTCAGCCATTCCAAAAGCTGTGCATATACGAAAGTTTACTTTTTTTTTTATAAAGGGTGGCTGTCTTTCAAACAATACATCCCGTCAAAAAGAAACAGATTTGGAATAAAATCTTTTTTTCTCTGTGACTGTGAGACAGGATTTGTACAAGATTTAATTGTTTACATGGGATCATCTGCCCTGGTGGATACCAAAAATAAGGATACTGGAGAGTCAGGAGCGATAGTTGAAGCACTTGTAAAGTCCTATTTAGGAAAGGGCTATACTGTTCACATAGATAATTGGTATTTCAGTGCAGCTTTATTTAGAAAGCTACACAATAATTGCACAAATGTGTGTGGGACCATAAGAAAGAGAAGGAAAGGAATGCCTAAAACTGGTGAACGATTAAAATGAGGACAGGCAACCTGTCAATCGTGCAAAAATTTAATATTCAAAAAGTGGTTGGATAAAAAAGAAGTCTATATGCTTTCTACCATGCACTCAGATGAATTTGATACAGTAAAAGTTATCCAAAAACCTGTATGCGTATTGGATTATAATAATTCAATGGGTGCAGTTGATAAAGCTGACATGGTTATAAGCACTGTGGAATCAACACTCAAATCTCTGCAATGGCATCACAAACATTTCTTTCACTTGCTGCACAATTGTGTGTGGAATGCCTATTGTCTTTATAAACACAAAAGGAAAGAACTGGTATCCATGGCAAAACTTCAATTGCAGTTAATTAGGGAGATACTGGAAGAGTATCATCGAAGCATAAAATATCAACACCGAACAGGCAATAATCATCCACTGAGCTTAACAGAAAGACACTTTTCTTCGGTTTACAAACCAGTAGGAAGAAACCGAAATAGAAGGTGTGTTGTTTGAAGTGCAAATGACAGAAAATGAGAATCTAAGTACAAGTGTAAAAATTGTAATGTGGGTTTGTGTGTTGAACCTTGTTTTCAAATTTATCATACTGAATTACATTATTAAGAATCTTTCAAATGATCCTAACTGGCTTTTCTTATAATACTTATAAAATCTCCATATATATTGTTATGTAACACTTAAATACAGTAACCTGCACATCATCTTACTGACGTGCAATGTGCACAGTTCGCGGCACGCTACACCGATCAGTGGCATCAGCTCAGCGAAGCAGACTGCTGTAACAAAAGGGTTAATCGAACAACATGTAACAACCCAAATTATGCTATTGTGAGTTAGCACTTTCTTCCACCAGTCCCTTCAATTAGAAGTGATGCTGGCCCAGATGGAACCACACTCAGTTTTTCTTATAACATGGAAATTAATGAAGCTAAAAAAAAGATCTTTGTGGTGAGTAAGCAAAATATCACTGCTCAAAGCTCAGTGAGCAACTGTAAACCACAGAATCCTTCACCTACTGATGGAGTAAAATTACATCAAATGGAAGATCAAAGAAGAATATTGCAAGCCAAATCTATCACACAAAGACTGATTTTAACAAGAGAACAAACTTTCTAATATTGTCCATTTTAAGCACCAAAGGTAGCTATTTTTAAGGCAATCTTTATACATATTTTAGCATACAACCACTAATTTTAGGAACATAATCCACAGCAACATGTTTTTGGGGTCAAGCTGCCACCATCCGGCTTCAAAATTAATCCTACATAAAATGCACTTCAAAAACATTCAAGGTAAAAACAGAAAAACAAATGAAATTACTAAGCTGTGAAGTCCTTGTCTTACTTCAAAAGTGGTAGCATCAGATTCCCTGCTTCCTTATCCATGTTAACACACATCCTTCGAAGTGCTGCTTTTAAGGCACCACTTATTTATAAACAGGTGTGCAGCTCTGACGTGCACTGAGAGGCAGCTGGTGTGACTGATGTTTACTGCCTTACATAAACAATGTTTTGAAGAATATGCAGATAAGGATGCAGGGAATCTGGTGCTTCCAGTTTTAAAGTAAGATGATAGTCTCCATGTCTGAATAATCTTATATTTTGACCTCCAGTGCTTCTGAAGTGCATTTTATGTAGGGTTAACTCAGACAGCCTGATGATGAGAGCTCGACTCTCGAAACACATTGCTCTCGACTTGTTCCTAATATTAGTGACTGTATGCTAAAATATTTATAAACTGCAGAACCTTTTCACACCCAGCTGCATAGACAGACATTTCAGGAAAGACCTCATAAGGCATTTGTTTGGAATGTTTCGCTGTACAGAATGAGATAAGAACACAAGCGGCAGACCCAGACTGGAATACTTTGCCTAGGTCATGGACAGTAACGACTGCACCACATACCACTCTCAAGATGAAGGCCCAAGAAAGAAAAGCTTTGTGCCCTGCCAACAACCAACCTGACGATTGAAGAACTTAGAAGAAGAAGACAAACAACAGAACCACAATTTCATTGAGAAAATGAGTTGCAGTCAGGCCTTCTTACTGAGCTTATTGCAACTTGTATTCTAGTAGTAAGTACTGAAATATTATAAAACTCAGTGACTCACCAGATTTATTAGCAATGGGTGACTGCCAACTTCAAAGTCCTCCGGCGATTCATCAAGCTGGAAAAATTTACAACAGATGTCAGATTTATAATGTTTTCGTGGTGTATGAAATTTACATGACGGAAATTATGTTTAAAAGGTTTAATTCTCTGTTTCCTTGTGGTACATTACTGAATACTTTTGACACTTCACTTTTCACTTCAAGTAATCATAAGAAGGGCCCACATTTTTATGACAAGTCATATTTTTTCCTGAACTTCATGGTGAATTTAACAACAATTTATGCATAAATTCAGGTGTTATAGTATAGATAAATGTACTTCTATTATACATCCAAAGTCATATTTACATCTTTTTTTTCAGTAACAGGTTATATTTCCGCCAACTTTTGCAAAACTTTATATATTTGTTGTATCTTATATGGACACACGAATAAAAACATGAAAATGTTTCTCACATGACAATGTTTCAGATTATAATGCCACAAATAAACACAACAATTACTACAAAGCTTTATTTATCACGACTTTAGTAGACTGGTAGAAGCCGACCTTGGGGAGAATCAGTTTGGATTCTTGTTGGAACATGTGAGGCATACTGACGTACGACTCACGACTTATCTTAACATAGATTAAGGAAAGGTAAACTTATGTTTCTAGCATCTGTAGACTTAGAGAAGGCTTCTGACAATGTTGACTGGAATAGTCTCTTTCAAATTCTGAAGGTGCCAGGGGCCAAATGGCTATTTACAATTTTTACAGAAACCAGACGGCAGTTATACGAGTCAAGGAACATGAAAGAGAAGCAGTGGTTGGAAAGGAGTGAGACAGGGTTGTAGCCTATCCTCAATGTTATTCAGTCTGTATACTGAGCAAGCAGTAAAGGAAACAAAAGAAAAATTTAGAGAAGGAATTAAAATCCATGGAGAAGAAATAAAAACTTTGACATACTAGTTCTGTCAGAGACAGCAAAGGACCTGGAAGAGAAGTTGAATTGAATAAACAGTGTCTTGAAAGGGGGATGTAAGATGAACATCGACAAAAGCAAAACAAGAGGATAATGGAATGTAGTCGAATTAAATCAGGTGATGCTGAGGGAATTAGATTAGGAAATGAGACACTTAAAGTAGTAAAGGAGTTTAACTATTTGGGGATAAAAATAACTGATGATGGTTGGGGCTATAAAATGTAGACTGGCAATGGTAAGGAAAGTGTTTCTGAAGCAGAGAACTTTGTTAACATTAAGTATAAGTTTAAGGGTCAGAAAGTCTTTTCTGAAACTATTTGTATGGAGTGTAACCACGTATGGATGTGAAACAAGTACGATAATTAGTTTAGACAAGAGAATAGAAGCTTTTGAAATGTGGTGCTACAGATGAATGGTGAAGATCAGATGGGTAAATCATGTAACTAATGAGGAGGTACTGAGTAGAATTGAGGAGAAGAGGAATTTGTGGCACAACTTGACAAGAAGAAGGGCTCGGTTGGTAGGACATGTTCTGAGGCATCAACGGATCACCAATTGAATATTGGAGGGCAGTGTGGAGGGTAAAAATCGTAGAGGGGGACCAAGAGATGAATACACTAAGCAGATTCAGAAGGATGTAAGTTGCAGTAGTTACTTGGAGATGAAGAAGCTTGCGCAGGATAGAGTAGCATGGAGGGCTGCGTCAAACCAGTCTCTGTACCGAAGACACAACAACAGTAGACAAGTAGCATTACACACTAGTCAGTTTGCTGATGTAAGACACTGTTGGGTGGGGCCAACAAAACATTCTCAAAACTAACAAAGGCACCTCCCGACATGATAAACATCGCACACGTGGTCACACTATTCAGTCAGAATATAAACTCAAGTGGTTCAACAAAAGCGGTCCATCAGCATGGAGTTGCAAGGTTTCGTTCGTGAGTTTGATGATAAGTTCTTTAGCACTGGAGGGGAAATGTTATTTTGTTAATTAAGTGAAGTCAAAGTTAGTGCAGAAAAGCACTTTAATGTGCAACAGCACTGTAATACCACCAAATACAGCAGCTGTGTGAAGAGAAGTGCTGAAAATGGCAGCAGACAAATGCTGTTAGTTGAGCAGACAGGTTCATCTTCAATTGTACAAACATTTAAAGACAGGTGAAATGATGGTGTCTTGCAACATCCCATCTGAGAAGCTGAAGAATCCACATTTCAGACAGTTCTTGAGAGGTACACAAAACATCCTGTTCCAGGTTAATCTATATTGAGAAAGAACTATTTATCAGTGTGCTATGAAGAGTAGCTCAAAAAAAAAATGAATTAGTGTTGCTGAACTAAAGATCAACGTCCCTATGCAAAGGTACCAATGTGGGGGGACATTATGTTGCAGATGTTATGGGGTGTTCTGAAAGTTGACAGGCCTGGAAAAATGTTCCTCCTAATGCGTGAAGCTCTTGAGAGAGAGTACAAAATTCAACAGTTGCCATTTTGTTTCACAACTCTGTGAAGCTACTGTGACAAGATGTTGTGAGCAGAGAAAATGTTTTGCTTCTGGCAACAGATGGTGCTTCATACACGGCTAAAGCAGCCAAGGCCTCCAAATTCTCTACCGCAGTATGGTTTATGTCATTTGACTCATGCATGCGTTACCCAGAGTTGCAGAAGAGGTGTGATCAAATTGCTCCGATGTAGGAAAATTAATTACTTGTGGCACAATAATTAATGTGAACGTCCTGCTACAGGTGCAGAAATCCAAGGAACGAGCACCTTCACTGCCCCTCCTTCCCCCACCTTGTGCTTAGATGATTGGATTCCTGGCTTAATGCTGCTGAATATTACTGGATGATCCACACTAAAAGAAAGGTAATCTTTTGTGAGCTCAATAGCTATGACTCAAGTGCTACCAAAACTGTGAAAGAGGTCTTTACACACACACACACACACACACACACACACACACACACACACACACAAACACACCTTGTCTGGAAACTTGGCATCACCAATGCCAACTTTCCAGTGGTAACAAAAGCCATCACAAGACTGGCAGCTGCTGGTATTCAACTGCATTTTGGAAAATGATGTCAACAATGAAACAGGTCAGCAGTTATTGACCTCTCCTATCACCTTCTTGAAGAGGAGTTTAACAATGGTGTATTTCAGTTTCTCTGGAAAAATGTCTTGACTCAGTTGATGCATTACATATTTCCAATTACACGAGGCTTATTTTATGAGAATAAATCTTTAGTACTCTACTGGAACACCATCAAAACCAGATAAGTTTTTATTGATGAATAAGTTCAAAATGGAATGAAATTTTAATCACAAAATAACTGTTACATGATAAACATCACCGTGAAGGTTGACAAGTATCAGACTGGTGCTTCACGATATGACACTTGCTGTTTCTGTGAGTGCATTTAGTTGATTACACTGTCAGTTTTAAAAGAAAACAGCTGCAGATCCTAAGAACAAAATCTGTAACTGTGTGCTACCGGCCGTTCTGCCAAGTTGTCAGTTACATTTTATGCACAATATTTCGACATCTCATGCAGCCGTCTTCCACGGATGCTATGAGTTTTGCTGTTACTCACTTCCCAGACTCCAACCATACTGTGTGGAGTGGAGTCCACCCAGCAAGTGCACAAAACAGTAAAACTCACAGCACCTAAAGAAGAAGGCTCGTCCAGTTGTTGAAATATTGTGCACGAGATGAAAACGACAACTCAGCAAAACACCAGAGTGTACACCTTTGATCAGTCACTCTGAGATAACCAGAGGGGTCAACAACAATGCTGTTTAAAACACAAAATTGTTTGTCATGCAGCATTCCATACTCCTAGATTTCTGTAAAGCATCTGACACGGCACCACACTGCCGACTGTTAATGAAGGTACGAGCATATGGAATAAGTCCCCAGATTTTGCGAGTGGTTCAAAGACTTCTTGAGTAACAGAACCCAGTACATTGCGCCTGATGGTGTGTGTTCATCAGAGACAGGAGTGCCCCGGGAAAATGTGACAGGAAAGTTGTTGTTTTCCTACATATGTAAATGATTTGGTGGACAGTAGTCTGCGGTTGTTAGCTAATGTTGCTGTGGTGTACAGTAAGGTGCCATCGTTGAGTGACTGTAGGAGGATAGTTGATGACTCAGACAAAATTTCTAATTGGTGTGGTGAATGGCTGCTACCTCTAAATGTAGAAAAATGTAAGTTAATGCAGATGAGTAGGAAAAACAAACCCACAGTTTACAAATAATGAGATGCTTGACACACTCATGTCAGTTAAATATCTAGGCGTAATGCAAAGCGATATGAAATTGAATGAGCATATAAGGACTGTAGTGGGGAAGGCGAATGGTCCACTTTGGTTTATTGGGAGAATTTTAGGAAAATGAGGTTCATCTGTATAGGAGACTACATGTAGGACACTAGTGCAACCTCTTCTCGAGCTCTGCTCGAATGTTTGGGATCCACACTAGGTCGGACTAAACGAAGACATCGAAGCAATTCAGAACCAGGCTGCTAGATTTGTACTAATATGTTTCAACAAGAATCAAGTATTATGGAGATGCATCAAGAACTCAAATGGAATTACCTGAGGGAAGACAGCGTTCTTTTCGAGGAGCAATATCCAGAAAATTTAGAGAGCCACCATTTGTGGCTGACTGCAGAGCGATTCTACTGCCGCCAATGTACAGTTCTTGTAACGACCACAAAGATAAGCTCAGGGAGATTAGGGGCCACATGGAGGCATATAGACAGTTGTTTTTCCCTCGCTCTATTTGCAGCTAGAACAGGAAAGGAAATGACTAGTAGTAGTAGAGCATGCCTTCCAACATGCACCATACAGTGGCTTGCGGAATCTGGATGTAGATGTAGATTCCTATGAACATTGTAATTTGTCATGTAGCTAATATGAATTTTCAATTCTTAAATCTACAGATTCAGATAATTTTAGAAGGAATGGCCAACAAGGAATGTTTTCCATTTTCTTATTAACTGCCAAATGTTCCTGCCCAAATATCTTTGCTTTCTGTTTGTAGTATATGTTGAAATCCTTTGCACCAGAGTATGTAACTTAACTCCGAATACTAGACCCAAAGGAACCTGTGCAAATCGCTTTTCAGTTGAAGGAAATTTTTATTATAAGCAACAAAAATCGTTGTGACATAAATGTACCAGGAAGTGAGTGTAAGAATTTCGAGATCCGTAAAGCAGCCTCTGCAAGGGGCACCACCATCTATCTACTTTACACAATATTCCTGCTGCTCATTTCTCCTGAATAAAAACATTATTTATTTTAACAATATTGTGAAAAGCCATACAGAGGACTAGAGGATAGACGGACAGATGGACTCTCTCTCTCTCTCTCTCTCTCTCTCTCTCTCTCTCTCTCTCCCTCCCTCTCTCTCTCTGCCACCTGTGGCCACTGTGGCTGAGCTGAGTCGTATATGCGCCCGACAGGAGCAGCTATCCAGTTGTGATGGTAAGGAGGCGGCATGGGGTGCAGAGTGGGGTGGGGGAAGGTGTCGTGCTGCTTGTGGGAGCTTGCAAGGGCGCATTGGGGATAGGGTAGGGTATTTAGCTGCAATTGAGAGGTTTGTATGTGTGGGGAGTGGGGGGGGGGAGGATGGGAGGGGAGGCAGTGGGGAAAGGAGGAGAGAAGAAGAGATGGGGAAAAAGACTAGTGACTAATGGGTGTGTTAGTGGAATAGAAGACCGTGTATTGCTGGAGTGAGAGCAGGGAAGGGGATAGGTAAGTGGAGGACAGGGACTAATGAAGGCTGAGGCCAGGGGGGTTACGGTAATAGGATTGATTGCAGGCAGAGTTCCCACCTGCGCAGTTCAGAAAAACTGCTTCCACAGGTAGTCCTACCCCTGATTGGGTAGAAGATGTCTGACCGGAGTATGTGGTTGGGAGAATGTACGGGATAGGTCTTACCTCTAGGTCTATTTCAGGGCACAGTGAGAGGTAGTCAGAACCGTTGCTCCAGTCGTACGTGGTTCCGAGGCACGAGATGAATGCTGCTCTGTAGCCAGATGGTGAGTAAGTAGGAGGTGGTAGATGGCTGGAGAGACAAGGTATGCGAGATCTGCTTCTGTAAAAGGTCGGGAGGGTAATTTTGGTCTGCGAAGGTCTCGGTGGGATACTCGGTATATTTGCTCTGGCACTGCTCGTCCCTGCAGATGGGATGACCACGGGTGGTTAGTCTGTACGTGAGCAATTTCTCAGTACGGAATGGGTGGCAGCTGTCAAAGTGGAGGTACTGTCGGTGTTTGGAAGGTTTGGTATGGACGGAGGTACTGATGAAGCTATCCTTGAGGTGGAGGTCAGCACTGAGGAAGGTGTTGAGGTTTTGGGGAAATGTGGCTAGGGTGACCTCACCCTCAGTCCAGACCATGAGGGTGACACCAATGAATCTGAAATGGTGAGGGGTTGGACTCTGGGCAGTTAGAAAATATTGCTCTAGATGGCCCATGAATAGTTTGGCATAGAATGACCCCATGTGGGTGCCCATAGCTATTTATTTTATGTGCTTTCTCCCAGAGGACAACTCCTTATGAACACTATTGGGGGGGGGGGGGTAAGCCAACAACAAACAATGTAAAATTCAGAACAAATGATATATTACGAATAAGTGTGGCTTCAGCTGCCAAAGTCCGCCAGTCGTGTGTGTGTGTGTGTGTGTGTGTGTGTGTGTGTGTGTGTGTGTGTGTGTGTGTGTGTGTGTGTGCGTGTGTTTCTGACAAAGGCCTTGTAGGTCAAAAGCTTATTTGTGACAGTCTTTTTGTTGCGCCTATCTGCGAGTCAGCATCTCCGCTATATGGTGAGTAGCAACTTTCATTTTCATAAAACAAGCCAACAATTTGTTTTACATTTACACAGTGGAAGATGCTACGAACAGTGTTACCTTTACTGTATGGCCATTAATGTGTACTTCTGTTGCCACCATGTTTGAGTGCAGTACCCATTTCCAGCATTAAGTGCGGCACTATATACCGTATGGCCTAAACACTTCTTGAAACAGTTCACACATTGTAAGCAGCCACTAATTACACTATAGCTTGGAACATTATGGCGAACTCACTCAATTTGACCTTTCACACAAAATTAGGGTCTCAACACTGCTGTGGCCTTCAGCACAAAGACTGGTTTGAGGCAGCTCTCCATGAAGTCTATCTTTGGCAAGCCTCTTTCCTGATCACAGTATAGGTACAACAACCTGCATCCACTTCAGTTTGCTTAGTGTAATAAAACCTTGTTCTTCCTCTACAATTTTAACCCTATCCCCTCCATCACCAAACTGACAATCCCTTGATGCCCCAGCATACATCCTCTTTTAGCCAAGGTGTGACAAATTTCTTTTCTTTCTAATTTGATCCAGAACTACTTCACTAATTATCCATTACCACTTATCTTCAGCAGCCTTCTGTAGTATGACATTTCAAAAGCTCTTCTCCTCTTGCCTGAAATGATGACCGTCCAAATTTCTCTTCCATACAAGGCTATACTTCATATAAAGACGTTCACAAAAGACTCCCAAAGATTTAAATTAATATTCAATTTTAAAAATTTCTGTTTTTCAGAAATGATTTGCTCGCACCTGTGGCAACACATTTGATACGCCAAGCTGGCGGAGGCCGTTCCTAGAGCGTGCGACATCTCAGTTGCGAGTGGCAGTGGACGGCAAACTGGACGGCAGTGGCTGTGGTGAATTCGACAGTTCCAGACTGGCAATGTCACTGCCTTCTGCTACCATAGCACGAACTTAAATCCTCAGTGTGCAGAGTACTACAGCTTTTCGACTGGCTGCTCAGCTGGGTCACAGAAGCGGAACACAGTCCCAATCGCCTAACGCCAATGCTAACAGCGTGCAGCAAGTGTCGTTTTGGTGCGGCCACTGGCAATGCCCTCTCAACACAATCTACTTGCCGACTTCTCGGCCCTGCCGTGGTTTGTGCAGCTGGCAGACACTGGGCTGCCAGCAGTCCGTGATAGGTGCGCTGCAGCAATTTGACTCTTACAGCTGCAGTCTTGTTTCTGTACAAGACATTTCTTTTCGCTCCCTGTATTTTATGCGTGACAACTTAAGAATTCCAAATAGTGCATTCCGAGCAGTGGCAGTAGGAGAAAAATATAAACGTATTAAAATCCGCAGGCTTTTGGAATCAGTGTCTTCTCCTCTCTGGTGCCTAAAGCTCACCAGACCTTTTCCTTCACCCCTCTTTCCATCCCCTTCAACTCTTCTGTCAGAAGAATGAGCCACTGGCTCTGTAAGCTTGCAGATTTCAATATCTTTGTACATGTTTCCTCCTGCCGCCACTTGGTGAGTAGATTTTTTACCTATTCAATTACATTATATTTTCAAAAATTTATTAATTTTTTTGATATATTAAATAGTGTATTCCAGTCCACAGTGTCAGAGATTTAACACATCTATCTAAAATGTATGCTTCAATCTATCTTCTAAGATACATCATGGGTCATTATTGTCTCCACTTAAGCCAGTTCATTACCAAATGCAAATGTCTTAATAACAAAACTTACCACATGTTCGTCTTTGAGAAGCACTGGGACAAGTGAGACCAGCACAGGCTCTTCTGCCTTACAATATGCCTGAAAAAAGAATTAAACCTGTATCTCTGTACACTAGATATTAAAAGTGACTAGTTAACATTAACTTTAATCTAAACAAAAGGGAATTCAATCACAACTAAAATAAAAAATGCAAAGTTAGGCAACATAGGCAACTACACATTGAGCAACACCCTCAGTCCTACCAACGAACAATTGGTACTAACTGTACACAATTTTGACAGGAGAGTGCGTGACCGTGCTGCTAAGCAGACCCCATTTGTGGTTTGGCAACCAGCCCACGTCCACAACAGAGTCATATGAACTTACCCTACATTATATCTTGTAGCATTACAATGGCTGTCTCTAACAGAATTACTTTCTCTGTGTCAACCAGCTCTGATTCCAGAAGGATCAGCAGTGCAGAACCCAACTTTCATTCTTCTCTTATGACATTGTGAGAGCCACAGATTGGGCCAAACAGCTGAACAGATTATTTATAAACTTTCAAAAAGCATTGGAGTTGGTATGATGGCAATGCTTATGGACAACAGTACAACTGTATGTGATATCAAACAATATTTATGACTTCATTATCCACAATAGGCAGCACGCAAATACGGGCTGTACCTACAAGTATGACACGTTATCCTGGTGAAAAGCAAATATCGAATGTAGCCTGCATTACAAAATTTTTGGGAAAGTTCAATTAGACAGTACTTTTAGTTCTATATCTCTCTCTTCCCTTCTTCAAATCCCACATAACGAAGGGTGAACACCCCCCCCCCCCCCCGTCCCTCCCAATTTCTCTCTCTCTCTCTCTCTCTCTCTCACACACACACACACACACACACACACACACACACACATAAACTCACTACTCACACACTTAACTCCACCTATTGGCAGTTATGTTCGATTCTAGTAATCGAGCAATTTACAATTTATATTACATCATTTGTCAGTCCTTGAACAATGTGCAAATCATCTTCCAGACTCACTACATTTAACAATAATTTCCTAACAATATGAAATCCCTGTACACAATGGCAACATTTGCAAAGAGCTTCACAGAGCTAGCAAGCTAGCCTACCTGTACACTTATGCACAGTAGGTTGATTGGTTGTTTCGGGGAAGGAGACCAGACACCGAGGTCAGCGGTCTCATCGGATTAGGGATGGACGCGGAAGGAAGCCGGCCGCGCCCTTTGAAAGGAACCATCCCGGCATTTGCCTGGAGTGATTTAGGGAAATCACGGAAAACGTAAATCAAGATGGCCGGACGCGGGATTGAACTGTCGTCCTCCCGAATGCGAGTCCAGTGTCTAACCACTGCACCACCTCCCTCGGTTGTTGCAAAGTAGAATTTTGACTAAATACAATGTGTATTTTCCAATTCACTCACTATCAACTGTAGTAGATAAGAAATTGCATCCACAGGCTTTCTCTGCTACAGCTAAAGGACATTCAATTAATAGGTTATCTCATTAGTTCAGAGTGTAGATGAAAGTCAACGGGGGGGGGGGGGGGGGGGGAGAGGAGAAATCAGTCAATAATCTGCCACTGATTAGAAAACAGATTGGAACGCCGTGGTCTGATGAAAGAAAGAGACTTCATTCTGAAAGGATGAAACAAATTTGGGCACAAAGAAAGGCCAACCATCAAACGTGACATTGATGGATTGTACCTCGCGTGGTCCTACTGGGCCCATACGTGAGTAATAATTATCTGTCACTTATTATAACTTCATCAATATCAACTGCATGTTGCTGTGGTCTTCATTCAAAAGACTTTTGTTTTACGCTGCACCCCAATGGTACTGAGTATGTTACACCATGAGTGGTCAAATGTCTGGTATTTTTACCACAACGCATTTATCAAGTGCTATAAAACAAGGAAACCCACCAATAAATTACAACACTCTACCTACTGACTTATACTGAAATATTTATGTCGGCCCACAGTGTAATGTACCTCAAAGCTCTTGTGCCATTAAGCGCCATCATCAATAGCAAAAGGCAACAGCAAACATGCACTGTCAAACACAAAACTCTTCCTCGAAGATCTCATGTTAGTATGTTATGCTCTCAAGGCGCAGTTGTTAAACTAAAACTGCCGCTGTCACCTACCAAAAATAGCACTCGACTGCAAAGCATATGTCAGAGCCCTCAACAATGTTACTTTCTACAGTAAAATTTATGAAAATCAAAAGTTCTAAAAATTCTAGAAACAATTACTACACCTGTGTTTCATTGTGTGCATCCATATAGAAGGCAACTGAAAACATTAAACCTAATGCCGCTAATTCGAATAAATCTGTTGCTGTTCCCTGAGGAGATATCGCTAAGGTGACACTAATGTCGTCCAATTTAACACGCAAACTGTGCCTCGAGAGTGTAACCTGCCAATATGAGATGTTCTGAGAAGAGTTTTATGTATGACAATGCACATTTGCTGCTGGATTTTACTGCTGATGATGCCTAATGGCACAGAGGCTTTATGGTATGTTACATTAAAGGGAGATATAAATATTTTTATATGGGTCAGTATGTGTAGTATTGTGATTTCTTAACTGGTTTCCATATTTTATAGCACTCAATAATGAGGTGACATAGTCCCAAACATGTTGCGGTAAAAGTATCACATGTCTGACAACTGGTGGCATAACATCCTCAGTACCGATTCACATGCCTGCTGTACAATGGCTTTGCAGCAGCTTCCCACATCAGTGTATCCCGATCAGACCTCTTCTTCATGCACAACTACCACAGTCTATATCTTTTTGGACCTGCTTCCCATAGTTTTTAAAAGGCACACGTTCCTGATACATAAGGTAAACATATGCTTTTTTTTCTTGCTATTACCATTTCTTATTATTTTCCTCATCATTACTATCATTTTCATTCTATTTTCAAAATTCACATAACCACTTGAGTCTTACGGAGAGCATGTTGTTTGTGAGCTGTTTGCATCATCATAGCTGTTTCCGCTATGTTCTTGACAAGTAACGGAAACAGATGTGATGATTAAAACAACGCACAAATAACATGCTCTCAGCAAAACTCAAGTGTACAAACAATTTTCTCAGTTCAAAATCAGAGAAATGGCCACTGAAGATCTGCCTCATTCCAATCGCCCATCGACTGCTCGGAGCGAGGACAATGTCAGCAAAATGCGTGATCTGATTAACAAAGATCTATGCAGGCAACTGACCAATTTGAGGAATGCCAGGGTTGTCCTGGAGCTCAATTCAGAGCATTTTGACTGTTGATTTGGGGAGGTGTAAAGAGGCAGCAAAGTTTGTGCTGAAAATTATCACCACAGATCAAAAGGATCATCACGTTTGAGCCTGTCACAAACTGAAGGATACATTCAAAGACGATCTAAACTTTTTCAACAAAATCATCACAGGTGATGAGAAACAGTGCTATCGGTATGATCCAGATAGTACGCAATAGTCAATTCTATGGAAGTTAACTGGCCCACATTGTCCAGAAAAAGCTCGGCAAGTTAAATCGAACGTAAAGACACTGTCAATTATTTTTTTTTTTTTTACATCAAACGGATTGCACACTCGTAATTTGTCCCTCAAGACCATACAGTGAACACCAACTCTATATGGAAGTTATGAAAAGTCTGCACAGGAGTTTGGTGTGAAAACGTCCAACTTTGTGGGATTCCAGTAATTGGTCCCTGCATCTTGTCAACACTAGCACACACACACACACACAGCTCTCAGTGTTCACCAGTTTTTGCCCTCAGCAAAGACGACTACCTTGACCCTGTGCCTTATTCGCCAGATTTACCACCCTCTGACTTCTTCCTGTTCCTGAGGATAAAAAGAGACTCTAAAGGGAACTTTTCTGCCGATGTCAAAGATGTAAGACGCAGTGTCACGTAGGTATTAGCACTTCACAAAGAGGATGAATTTAGAAGGTATTGCCAACATTGGAATAAACATTTGGACAAGTGCATTGATGCTAATGGAGTGTACCTAGGAGGAGGTCAAGGTTGTGTTTGAAAAACAATAAAGTAAATGCTTTCTACAAAGAAATATCAGTGAATTTGTTGTCCCCCCCTTTTGTATTCACTAGTCCCACCCACCCCCACTGTGTCACATAGAACTCCTAGAAACAGCTTCCTGAAAATGTTTATGCACCCTTCTAAATGTGAGTTATTACTGCCAACACTAAGGCACTGTTTCTCACCTGAAATCTTGGTTGCGGTGGGAGATTGCTAAGCAATACGGCTAGGGATATAAGTCAGGTCAAATGGCAACAACGTGGTTGAAGATAAGTTGGGAGACACTAAAAATGTGGATACCACACTAAGAATGTTTACAATTTGAGCATGAAAAACTTTGTGATTACTGAAAAGAACAGGCCGCTTCCCATATACTCCATTCTACATTACACAAAATGTAATCAATGTGTGTGTGTGTGTGTGTGTGTGTGTGTTTGGGGCTGACAGGTGAAAATGTAATTTCACTGATTAGCAAGGACACTGCAATGGGGTTTGTCACAGAGTGAACACTATTTGATCATGTGGTGCAATACAGTGCTATTTTTCCCCATTCTGTTTTGTCAGCTTTTTGGAACAGCAGATCTAGTGCTGTCCATTGCTTTATTGTGATCTTGTCCCCTTGTGACTATTTAATACAAAATGTCAATTCCTCTTCTTAGTACTGTCGAGACTTAGGACTACTATTACATATCTTATCGTCATCATTATTAAACGTGATATATGATACCAATATGGATAATGTGGAAATTATCACCCGTGCTTCTGGTACCTGTGGGCTAGTTTATATCAAATCGCCAAAAGATTTTGACATCAAAGTGTCTGGTATTTATTATTTTTTATTTACAGTATATACCCACAGACTAAACAAAAAGTAGGCCTAATAAATTTAATATTCTGTTGAAGCACAGGTTATTTGTT
Organism: Schistocerca americana; assembly: GCF_021461395.2. Classification (NCBI taxonomy): domain Eukaryota; kingdom Metazoa; phylum Arthropoda; class Insecta; order Orthoptera; family Acrididae; genus Schistocerca; species Schistocerca americana. The sequence goes on from NC_060129.1 coordinate 64,189,934, forward strand.
TTTCAAATAACAAGAGAAGCATTTTTTGAGATTGCCATGAAACTTCCAAACTACTGTTGCTAGAAATCTGAAACTGATGTTAACATAAATTACTTAGATCGAAATAAATTCACCGAATCCAAGTAACATGACATCAGTTGTTACAATACGGATGTCCTACCAGATGGTCACATGATAATTTGTGCCGGATGGAGACTCGAATCCAGTTTTCCCACTTATCACATGTGCTCGCCTCAGGATTAGGCTGTCTGTACTTGCCTTCCAGACCGACCAGCACCTATGGTGTCGGGATGAGGACAACGTAACGTATAGAAGTTTGTGTCGATCCAAGAGGTGTGCACAGATAGCTTCATTCTAAGGCAACCACTCACGATAAGAAAGGTATCTGGGTTCTAGTCCCAGTCCGGTGCAAATTTTCAAATGTCACCAACAGGTAAAACATTAGTACCTAAAATAGCTGACACCAGGTAATTCACATTCAGTTAATTTATTTTGATCTGAATTCAAGTGGCTGTTAATCATTATTAACGTAATACTCCATACTGGTGCAGCCCCTAGATTATAATGAATAGCTATGCAGTCTTATTCCCACTAATGCAGGCATACAGAATTAAGCTGCAGGCATTCAGTGATGAAAGTAAGACTACAGTATAGGAACGCAGTGTTTGGATCGGTCCAGGAGGTGTGAACAGATAGCCTAATGGTAAGAGGAGTCCTTGCGACAAGCGGGAAATCCGGGTTCGAGTCCCAGTCTGGCACACATTTTCATATAACACCAGAAGGTACAGCATCTGTACCTAATACAATGGTACCAAGTTATTCCTATTTAGCGAATTAATTTCAAACAGTTGTCAATCACCAGCAACATAAATAATGTAAATGTCTTGGTTTGAGCTTTGATTAGAAATCTAAAGTGACGCTCAATTTAAATAAATGAAAAAAAAAATAAAAAAAAATTTAAAAAAAGTTTGGTATGTGTCAAAAACAGTCCTTTTGTTTACATACGAGGGCGGTTCAGAAAGTAACCTCCGATTGGTCACAGTGCGGGTTGTGGGGGGAGTAGCGACGCCATCTGTGCGTTCACGCACTCAATAGGTCAGTCGGCATCAAGCCGTGGTCGAGTGAACGTCGTACCTGCGCTAGTTTAGTTTTTGTGGCAGTTTGAATTTTTGCTGCAATAGAAAACCCCGCCAAATGTGAAGCGCGTGCTGTCATAAGGTTTTTTACAGCCAAAGGATATTCTGCAGCAGCTATTCATCGTGAGCTTTGTGCCGTGTACGGACCAAGAGTTATGAGTGAAGGAGTTGTCCGTGAATGGGTACGTTTATTTAAAAGTGGACGAGAAAATGTTCATGATGAAGAGAGGAGTGGTAGACCATCATTGGTGACTGACGAACTCGTTCAGACAGTTGATGCAAAAGTTCGTGAAAATCGACGTTTCTCAATGTCGGAGTTGTCTACTGGTTTTCCACAGATTTCTAAGACTCTCTTGTACGATATAGTGACAGCAAGATTGGGTTACCGTAAGTTCTGTGCACGATGGGTGCCCAAAATTCTTACCGACCACCACAAAACTCAAAGAATGGCCTCTGCATTAGACTTTCTGTCACGTTATGAGGACGAAGGAGAACCATTGTTAAACAGAATCGTGACCGGTGACAAAACCTGGCTTAAGTACGTGAACCCTGAGACAAAAGAACACGGGTCACAGTGGTTTGATGACGACGAAGAGCTCAAAGATGCGGTCACAGGCTGGCTCCAGGCACAAGCGGGTGATTTTTATGCAGAAGGAATTTCAAAGCTTGTGAAGAGATACGATAAGTGCCTCAATCGCTATGTAGACTATGTAGAAAAATAGTACAAAGATGTAGTTGTAAGATGTATATATTAAAATATTTTTATTTAACTTGGTGTATTTTTTTAAATCAACCGGAGGCTACTTTCTGAACGGCCCTCGTACAATGGGTTAAATTTCAAGATAAAGAAAGCAAGGTATTTGAGATACAATGTTAAGACCATTCTATTATGTACATTTTAAGTTGTTTAAGTAACAAGCTGCGAAATGATGACTTTTCTTCAGGACTGATAACCTCACTGTTTGGTCCCCTCTCCCAAATCGACCTACCAACAACTTTCCTCCAGAAGCAAAGCTATGGTATTAGTCTTACTAAGAACTGAACTACATGTTTATCAATCCTATATATAGTATGAATATGATGATATATTTAAGTAATAAAAGTTACCCACCATAGAAACAAAGGCTAACAATGACTTTAATGAAAATCATTTGCATTTTGTTTGGAAAGGTTTAAGCAATCCCTTTCTCCCACAAGAGAATAAAAATGAATAAAATAAGATTACAAAAAACAGTCACTTGAGCTATGTTACCTGAAGTCTCATTTGTAAGATGCCTTTTGTTTGGATTTTACAACAAATTGTAAACAAGAACAAACAAAGTGGTTATTATGATAGTTTATAAAAAATCAAAGTACAGACTCCCCAGTGGCCGTACTGGGCTCAGCTTACCCTAGAATACAACCAGTTAAGATGTGTAAGATATTTCAAGATATAGATAAGGAAAAACAATGAAGCAGTTGATCCTTTTGGGCACAGAACACTAACTTTTAATTTCTTTGAATGTTGGCAAGCAACATACCATCAACTTTGAAAAATGGTAGGCTACTCTTGGTTCAAGCAGATGCAATCAATCGAGGTCCAATGACACATTTTCTGTAGAAGTCTTCTGTTTAGGAATGGTCTATGGTCTGTGCACCTGATTTATCATTCACAGCATATGGCTGAATTGCAACCTAAAATTCACACATTGGAATGAGAGAGGGAAGTCCCTCGGATGATTTCTGAATTGCTGGGTTCTGACAGTATTCCTTTGTTCAAAACAGATTCCGACAATGGTTTCTTGAGCTATTATTGCACAGCTGTTTGTGTGTCATAATTTCATTTTCAAATCGACATCGCATTAGCAGAAAGTCTGTTGTCACTGGCCCATAAATATGCTATAAGCACTTTTACAATTTGTTATGAGAAGACAGTGAATTCTCCTTCATTATTGTTGAAGTCTTGTGAATGCTGCCATTTTAAGATAGGCTGTTAAATGGAAAACATTAAATATCACTGTGTTACATTTTACGCATTCTAAAATGTCTATGTGTAATACATGTATCCGAGTTCAGTATTATCCTCATTGCAGCATGCAACCGAAGGACGCATTGTGGATTAGCCGACGGTCCACCGGTAAGACTGAATTTCATACATCAATGCACAAATGAGTAATTTTCAGCAAAATTATAGGTTATGAGAACTTGCGAGTCATCTTGTATCATAAGAAAACTGATTGCCCCTTAATAACATTAGGGACCGATGACCTCAGCAGTTTGGTCTCATAAGACCTTACCACAAATTTCCAAAAAAATCTCTCCAATAACATAACAGCGTAATTATCATCTAAAAGTAGAATAGAAGCTACACCAAAACTTCCACTCCTCATTATTGATGATCCCTTGTAACTTAAGAAAAATCAATGTAGTGCAGTAGACTTGTACATTTAAAAATCAATTCCCCTTTCTACTCATCCTCTCCTCACCTTCAAATTTTATCAAAGGCAAACAGAAATACGGCAGCAACACATTTTTCTTAGAAAAATAAAAAGTGTGTTTTTGAGATTTTCAAATAGATTTTTTCTTCAATTTTTGCAAGGAAAATTTAATCTCACAGTAATTAACGTATAGTTCACATGCTTTCAACTGACAAGTGTTAACTATCTAGCTTCAATAGTTATAGAGCTATATGCAGAAATATTTCTCAAAAGGTTTGGGAAATCACGCAGTTTATCACGATTTCGAAGAAAATAGTCTAGCATAGGGAAACGCTGTTGGAATTCGCGGTGTTTGTTAACTACCTGGGTATGGTCAGATGTTCAAAAAATCTGAGACAACTGAGACATCAAGGTACAATTCTTAATCAAATTTGTCTGATCTAGTATAGACTACGCTGGGTATAAAATTAAGGCAGTGGAAGAAGTGTTGAGTAGTGGTATGAGTGAGATGAAGTTCAAACGTGTATTATGAGCTTCAGTTACGGCAAAACTGAAACCATCTGTCTGTCTGCCAACGCTTACGCATTTTTCAATGTAACGTGACGTACCTAACATAGTTTCAAAAATAAACGAATAACATGGATGATAAATACTTGCATCACATTACATGCTCATTCTTCAAGTTACTGTACTATTTGTTCACAGGCCTTGATTAACAGCAAAAGCGGTACACTAGTGACGTACAACCACTTACAGCCATGTATTAAAATGTACAAAAACTGCAGATCTTCGGTAACGTTTTTTGAATTCAAATCGGGCATGACTGAACACAGTAATCCCGTTACCACACTATTATTAATTTGTTTTTGTTTGTAACCAATAACAAACATATCGCTCCATATATTATTACGGAATAGTGGTGGGCAGGAAATCGCGTATCTGTTAGAAATCACAGTGACTGAGAAGTCACAGATATCACAGTAGCAACTTTACAGAATCTAACTGCGATTTCAGTCACAGTTAGCAGTCGCAAGTAGTATTTCACATTGAAAGACGTGAGCCATCTATTGGTCGAATTTAGCACTGCTTTCTGCGATTTCAGTGACAAGTCGCAACTAAGAGTCGCAAGTAGCAACTAGAAAGCGCGGTTAACAGTGCCATCTGTGGGTGAAAGTTCGTACTACGTCCATCTCTGCGATACGCTATGGAGTCTAACTGCGATTTCCGTGACAAGTCGCAACTAAGAGTCACAAGTAGCAACTAAAAAGCGCAGTTAGCACTGCCATCTGTTGAGCAAAGTTCATACTACGCTATTCGCTACCGAGTCAAACTGCGATTTCTGTGACAAATCGCAACTAAGAGTCGCAAGCAGCAACTAAAAAGCGCAGTTAACATACTTCTCCTAGCGTCATCTGTTGACCGACGTATGTACGTTATGAGAGCCTTGTGCCTCACGAGATCGATGTGCTGTGTGTGCATGCGAAGGGCTTATTTCAATAGTGGTACAAGTCCATTTTTGTTAATTTTAATGAGTGCTGAAAAATCTGCAGTTGAGATACCAGAAATATTCACCATATGGCTTCTTGCTAGAGATGAGCCTTTATTTATGTTTGTTTGGATCACTAATTTCAGAAGCATTATAGACAGAAAAGTGTAGGTAATGGACTTGTACCACTATTGAAATAAGCCCTTCATATTATATGACGACATGCACATTCAGCATCAGTTATGGTTGGTCAAATACTGCTGTGACTCTGAATGTATTATATTAATAAGAAGCGACATTGCCTTTTTCTCCTGAAAATATCGAGTAACGTAACAAATGTGTTTGATTCTGCTTCCAATATGACAGTTTTGGTTAATACTCCACATGGCTACAGGACTTTGCAATGTTAACACAGCAGAACTCAGACATCTGTATAAGTGTAGAGAAATGAAAACAGTCATATGAATGCCTCACAGTTCAAGACTCGGGAGAAAAGTTTTACACCTGGTGTTCTACATGGCAACTTCACACACAAGAACTTTTTGCCGACACTACTACCACCTACATAAGTAAGCTTTTCCTGTGTCACTTTCAAGTAATGCACTTAAGCTATTCCTGATTTAACTGGAAGATCTGTACTTCCTACTTTCATATCAACAGCCTCAAAATGCATATTGTAGACTTCGGGATATGTTACAGGTCAGTGTCACACCAAGATTGTGGAGAAGGGGGGGGGGCGGCATGTCACTCTCCAACAAGTGTTTACCAATAAATAAATGGCGGAAAATTACGGGTATAGGACGGCTTAACATGTGGAAAATGAGATTTTTATTATTCACTCAATGTATTTAACATTTATTATTCCTTTAAAATCGCACAACAACTTCAATAAAACACTTTAATCAGTCATACACTTATTTCATAATTATTTCACTTTTAAACTGCAAATCCTCTAAGAGCTGTCTTGAATCTTCATGAGTCTCTCTCAACAGCCTTGATGTGGATAGATATGTACAGCAACCAGTAATCAGTCAGAACTGCGTCTGCAAAAACACAAGGATTATTAAACAATTTTTGCTGTCACTAATTACTAGCAATATAATTGACAGAGTAGATTGCTAATATTTGCTATATCACATTTGCTAAATCACATTCGCAAGAACGATCTCACTGAAGTAATTAAGTCCATCAAAACGCTTAGAAACTAACCTGTCGTCTGACGAAAACGGTCTAAAGACTGGCAATTTCTTCAGATCTGTTGACAATGATATTTTGATTTATCACTTTACTGAGTGACTGAAATGTAGTTCAGGTACCTATGAACATAACAATATGTTAAAATTCATTTTCTAAACACGAACTATTACGGTACTGTGCGGCTACTTACATATTAATTACACTATTAATATTTTCACAGTTGTTTCTTTAATACAAAATTAAAGCCAACGGAAGAATAAACGTAAAACATACTTACCAATGACAGGTTTGTTGAGATGCAATTTTCTGTGTGGACAGATGTAACTTTTTCATACGGTGGTACGTCGCAGCAATCGCAGGAGTCACAGAAATCGCAGAACTAGAAGAAGTCGCAGAAATCGCAGAAGTAGCAGAAGTCACAGAAATCGCAGAAATCGGAGAAGTAGCAGAAGTAGCAGAAGTCGCAGAAATCGCGGAAGTAGCAGAAGTAGCAGTGGCGGAGGGATACGCGACTTAGGTTCCTTAACTGTGACTCTTAACTGCGACAAATCACAGTTAAGAATAACAGATACTGAAAAGTAGCATTCACAGAAATCACTGATATCGGAAAATCGCAGTTTAGCCCATCACTATTACGGAATAACTAAAACAAATGAACAGAGACCAAAGCTACCAGCGTACTACGTAGCTTTGGCGACAAAAACCAAATTATTGCTTTTTACCCAACAGCTGCAGGCAGATCAAAATCGCGAAAGTATCACTACACGCTCCTCAATATCACAAATTTTTTTTTTTAAGTTGTTTCAAACATTAATTCTATTTCTAAAGGCGTTTAAATTACGTGAACCTGTTGTATCTTCATTTTAGTTCATCGAAAATCACTCTCTCACTGACATGGAAGTGAGAATTTTTTTATATCGAGACTGCTTTTTTCAAATTCTTTCGATCGCCCATTTGCTGCATCAGTCATTGCTAATCCCGAAAATCTGTTTCGGTTACGCATGTCAGACTGAAGTTTAGATTTCGCCGATTGCAGACGACGTGTCAGATATAAATACGCAATCACTTTCTTTTTTTGTAGATTTGGGCCCTATAAATAACACAGTACCCTGGAAAAGCTAATTTCTCGCAGTATTACGCCGACTTTATGTCGGAATTACGCATTTTATTCTCGTTTCCTTGCAACGATGAACTTTTAAATAACTCACATGTGCTTCATAGCAGTATACTATGACGTTTCTTACCCGAGATTTGGAGATACAAGTTCAGCAAACAATTTTGTGAGGTGCCTAGTAACATTATTTGCAGACTTGCAATTATTTCAGTCTGTTATTTGAAATGTATTGTCATGTTCCTTCCTACATAAATGACAAACTAATATAAAAGTTTCTGGCAGCTGCAACATATCTTTCACACCTTTATATATGAGGGTGGGATAATAATAATAATTTTTAACGAACGTTTTTTGTGTATTGTTCATTGGTATGTTAGATTTCTTTTAAAATCATAGGTGATACACAATCTATTTAAATACTTTCACACATCTTTCTGAGTCAGAATGAACTGGGGACCTTGCTGTAGGATTTGCAGAAGAAGCATGACTGAAATTTATCAGTGCATTAAAGTTTATTTCATAGTGGCCACCTCCTCCTTACCAGTACTAATCGGAGCATTTATGGACTGAGGTTATGGGTAAGAAAGAAATCTCATAATTTTGTGTCAAAAGTTATGTAATGTTTTTAATTTTCTATTAACTCCCTCCTTCTTGGAACATATTAAATGATCATTTTGGAGTTTGGTATGATTATTTAACAATATGTTACACATAATGGAAACCAGCTTTTTGTAGATATCAGTAAGTGGCCTTCCACAGAGACATGAATCTGTTACAAATATTTGCAGAGAAACATGTGATTTAACTCCTTGGCCAACCAGATTGAGTAGTAACTGCTTTTGATTTTGACAAGTGAAGAATTTTGTTTCATACTCTTCAGATATTAAAAGCTGCATAACTGTATATACAAAAGTGCCAAGTTCCACAACAATATCTGATGGCACAGTCAATCCACTTCGGACAAGGTTATCAAAATATTTATCTGTGGTATGTGTGCCTAAAACAAAATCAGTGCATGTTGTACAACTGAGCAATTGTGTTGTTTTGTGTGCTGCATAACCACAAACATACAGAAGCACAGATTGGTGTACATCAACGGTTTCATTGCCTATGTAGTTCAAAACAGTAACAAATGGATTCACGTCAACATCTGTAGACATTACATCTGAGATGCTTGTCATTCATTATTTCTGGAGAAAATTTTACTGGGCCATATTTTGCAGACTTTATTCCCAAAACACTCATTATACGCAACTTCTTTTCAGATTCAAATACCTGGGTTACAGAAACGTTATAGTTTCCACCCGATAATTGACGATACCTACTAAACCTTGATTCCAAATTATCAGTTTGTAGTTTTCCCGTGAGAAGATATTGCACACCTACACCACTGAAAGAATATTCAACAACTTCTGAAATAACAGAAGTACTCTGATACAGTGCCTGATGAGTGTCTGTGGTCAGACAACTGGTAGTGTCCAAAGCCCTCCATCTCTCTAACCAAGCTAAAAATTTGTCAAGAAATTCAAGCCTGTCATCAGAAGCACTAGTGAAAGGCAGACACAATTCATTTTGTTTGTGAATTCCCTTTGTACAGTTCTTAACATTAATAATATTCCACCAACGGAGAATGATTTCAACAAAGTGTACAGTTCCTCAAATTTCACCATATTCAACTTTTAAGCCCGCAAGTGTTGTCTCATTAAAAATATTGCAGACAAGACTGACATTTTGTCTTTCTAAGCTACTGGGATACACTGACTTGTGAGTCAACCGAGGAGCTAATTTCAAAAGCTGGTCGAGTTCCTTTTTGTATAGGTTCTCAATATCTGAAAATTTTGCCATTAGCAGATCATTGGCTGTTGAGTCAAAATGGGTAAATTTAAATGTTCTGTCACTGTCCCTCTGGTTCAACCAGTTGTTCCTAATACTTTTTAACAAATGAACTGTGTCAAACATTACAAATACAGGGGAACCACATGACAGAAAGGAATATGGACTGCTGGAATTTTTTACCAATAGTGAAAACATATTCCTATTAATTCTGTTGTTATCAGATATAATAACAACAACAGTCAGACCACATGAGGAAAGAAACTGCAACACATTAAGTGTTAATTTATGGAGATCTGAGCCTGACAACTGTTTGACACGAACCAAATGAACAACTTCTTTGAAACTGCCATATAAAGATGATGTGAGAAAGGCAAGTACAGTTCTTGCCTCAGATGGGGCATTATTTTCTGCATATCCATGGAGTTTCCCCCCTTTAAACTGAATACATGGCTTAACATAAATTTCATCCACTTGCAGAATTACAAATTTTTCTCTCTCATCTAATTTATCCACAACAATTTTAAGAAAATGGGCATTTTGTGATTTATTGGTTGGACAAATCTTCAGTGAAGATGAAAGCTGCTGAATGTGTTTCACATGTGGTAAGGTAAGCAATCCACTTGACCGGAGTGCTGCATAGCATGCTGGAGATTGGTTGTGGATGATAAATGCATGCATCATCATATCAACCGAATATGTCTGCTTATTCATTGCCAACAAACCTATCTGTTCCAACAGAAACAAGAGTGTGGCACAGCAATTTGGATTAGCTTCTCAACGCAGAGTAAGTTTCTTTACAATATTCTTTAATTCATTTAAAAGAGAACTAAAGGTGGGTGTGTAGCTATCACAGTTGATAACTCTACTCAAAATATTTTCAATTTGTGACCATCTGGTTACTCTAAGTGAGGAAGGTAAAATCCAGCTGAGCTGCTCATGTGACAGAATGAAACCATTCACACACACACTTGAAATGAGTTTGTCATTAATTTCCATACTCGCTTTGACCTGAGGAATGTCTTCAGAAAAATCTATAGTATAAAAGAATATCTTATTCTCTTTAACACTAACACTCCACTTTCCTACACTGTTTATTCTATCCTGGTACTCAGCGCACAAACATTGAAAATTTGCAATAATGTCCTCATTTAGCATGGCTTCATTCTTCTCCTCCTCTTCATGGCGTGCACGCTTCCTTCTTATTTCTGGGTCACACCTTCTTGGAGGCTGCACCTTATTTAAATACGATGGTAACCCAGGGAATATGTTTGGCACAGCGTCTGGTAAAAGCAATGGCCTTTGACGAGGAAACTCGTGACAGTTCCCATTAGAGTCCTTGTAAATCTCCACTCTTGATACATCACATTCTTCAAAATGTTTAATGCAAACGACACTTCTATTTGATGGAGTCCAGTCCTTTCTGGGGATATTTCTTGTCCACCGTTTTCTGTTTTCCTCTTCAGTAGGGAATCTGAACACTGAGATGTAACCCTCTTCCTTGCTGGATTTGTAGTTGCTGTTGCAACCAGGAACACAACATTTTTCTGGCATCTGCAAATAGAATGATGCATTAATTGCTAACATCTTAAATCAAAATACTATTTTGTAAAAATAGCAAATGAGAATTTGAGTGGACTGGTTTTTTTCTACTGCTTGGATATCACGAAACAGAAGTCTACAAACAGAATCAAATGTGTAGAAATATTCATACTATTAACACAAAATCACTTAGGAGAAGATTCTGATACTAAACTTATGAATTCAAAACTTTATTTTCAAATTGTATCTAGAATATAGTAGAACTTTTCTTGCAATTGTGTAGGCGAAAGTTGTTCACGTAGCACACTTGCACATATACATGTAAAAACACTGCAAACTTCACAGAATTGTATACTTACATTGTGTTATATCTTCAACTGTAGTCACGACTAATTGCTATAAGTCCAGTATACCGTAATTACACTGTAATTTCGGATAAAAAAGACACCTTTAAAGTATGTAAACAACTGCTTCCGTTCGGTACCTTATAGTCACAGCCATGCGGTAGACCTTAACGTAACGTTGCCACATTTCAGTCCTCCGGCCTCTAATACAGGCGGCCGTGGTTGGGGGCATAGCATGAAAGCAACTCAACGTATTTTGGACTATTGGGTTATTAAAAAAACTTCGAACCCTTACTAAAAGCTTGAACAATATTTTGGGGGATGTAGATTCTACCATAAAAAAATGATACAGAACTAAACCATCGACCTACTATGAATATAAATCCGTCATGGTGATAGCAGTGTCACCTGCCGAGGAATAACATAGTCCAACACATGCACGGTATATGTTGTATCGGTGAGCATGCTGTCTGTGTGTACAATGGGGAAGGTACATGATCTATCTGAGATTGGGCGAGGGCAGACTGTAACGGCCCGGAGGCTTGGCACGAGCATTTCGGAAACAGCACAACTTGTCAGGTGTTCAAGGAGTGCTGTGATTAGTGTCTTCAACACATGGCGAAACCGAGGTGGAACCAAGTCTAGATGTCAGAGGGTTGGGTAGCCACCGCTCATTACAGATGTTGGACATTGTAGGCTGAGTAGACTCGTAAAACAGGACAGGTAGCAACCTGTGCCATCGGACGTTAATCTGAGTAGAGTACAAGTGTGTCTGAACACACAGAAGACGGAACACTCCTAACGAAGGGCCTCTGCAGCTGAAGACCCTGGCAAGTGCCAATGTTAACATTATAATGTCGGTAACTACGACTGAAATGGACTCGTGACCATCAGCACTGGACGTTGGGGTAGTGGAAGAGCATTGCACAGTGTGATGAATCCCAGTCTTTTAGGGAACAGCTCCTTGACACCCATACTTCAGGATAGATACAAGCTGGTGGCAACTACATTGTGCTCTGGGGAACTTTCATGTAAACATCCATGGGTCCAGTGGAGCTTGTGGAAGGCACCATGAGGGCCAAGGAGTATTGTACACTCGTTGCAGACCACATAGTTCATGATGTTCATGTTCCCTGATGGCAGTGGCATTTTTCAGCAAGATAATGCAACATGTCACAATGAAAAGAGTGTGATCGAGTGTTTCAAGGAATACAGTGGCGAGTCCCAATTGATGTGCTGGCCCCCCAACTCTCGAGATGTGAACCCGACCAAACCCATCTGGGATGTGACTGAAACTGGCATCAGAGCTCATCACCCCCCTTACAGGAATTAGGTGACTTGTGTGTGCAGATGTGGTACCAACCAGCCATTCGGCAGGTGGTCATAACGGTCTGGCTGATCAGTGTTTGTAGGTTAGAAACAAGAGCAGGCCTAGTACCAATCATTGTGGCACTCCATGTGTTATGTTCCTCCATTCTGAAGTTATTTTCAAGCCTGAGGTACAGTCTGTTCCTGTCATGAAGGTAAGGTCCCATCCATGCAAGAGAGACACCATTAATGCTGTAATGCTTTATTTTGCAAAGTATAACTTTGCGTTCCACACAATCAAAGGGTTTGGTTGGCTCACAGAATATGACAATAAGATTTTTTTCCTTGTTTAGCTCCGCTAGCTAAGACTTTATTTCAGAGGCCTTGTATTGCTTTGTGTGTGGATAATCCTTTATAAACGCCAAACTGGGAGGCAGTTAACAAATTCTCTTCAGTTAATTGAGTCCGTATTCTATCACATGCCACTTTCTCAATCACTTTTGAAAAGCCTGGAAGGAGTGATATAGTTCTGTAATTAAAAGTGATTTTCTGTGTTTGTCCAGTTTCTAGATTGGTGTGACAGCGTCTTTAAGTCCGTCAGGAAATATGCTCTGAGTGATTTACTGATTGTTCATAAAGATAACGCTCTCAAACTCAGCACAAGATGTCAAAACTGTTCTAGAAACACTACAGCAAAATTACTCCTTTTTAAGGCTTGATTAATTCCACAATCAAGTGATAATTAAATGGAAACCCTAGCTGCAACCAGACGTTGGTATACTTCATTGGGGACATGTTGAAAATGTGTGCGTTGACTGGGACTCGAACCCAGGACCTCCTCCTTACATGGCAGATGCTCTATGCATCTGAGCCACCGAGGGCACAGAGAATAGTGCACCTGCAGGCACTTATCCCTTGCATGCTCCCCGTGAGATACACATTCCCAACATGTCCACATCACTACATTTGTAGTGCGCCTAATAGATATTCGCCCATCATTCTCATTACTCGTGGCAGATTAATCTACCAAGTCCCGTACAAGTTCGGGCATAGTGTGTGCGTTCACACAAGAAGGTCAATGGCCGGGAAGCCATATTTTTTAACTATATATGACGGTAGTATCTGTTCCCGAAAGAACAGTTACCGTAGATGACCATGCAGCTTTGCTAGAACGAAATGATAATTAAATGGACACCCTAGCTGTAACCAGGCGTTGATATACTTCATTGGGGACATGTTGAAAATGTGTGCCCCAACTGGGACTCGAACCCGGGATCTCCTGCTTGCACGGCAGACGCTCTATGCATCTGAGCCACCGAGGGCACAGAGAATAGTGCACCTGCAGGCACTTATCCCTTGCATGCTCCCCGCGAAACGCACATTCACAACATGCTTAACCTTTGTTTCTGTTCCCAAAGGCCAAGACCCATCTTTGGATGTGGCCCTTTATTCTACCATTCCCTCCTTATATTCCAGACTGAAAAATCTGTACTCCTTACCCACCTTGCCCTTGACAAATAAACTGCCTCCCAAACTGCCATTCCCGACAGCTGCTTTCTCTCTTGAAAATCCTACCTCTCAGCCCCTTAATGTGCTAACACACTCAGTGTGGTTCTCCTTGAAGCCAGCCATAAACTTGAACAAAACCTCTCACCATCTTAAGAATTTGTGTTTCTAATTGCTCAAATACCTCAATAGTTGTGTCCAACTCCTACACCAATCACCACCTGGAATGTGTCCAATTTATTTCCAATGCTCTCCCACAGGGTGCTATCCTTGTTATGTACCATCAACACAACTTTGCTTTACACTAATACCCACATACACATGGTCTCTCTGTCCTAGAATGCCACCTCTTCCAACAGTTGCCTGAAAGTCTTTCTAAAACTTCCTTTATTGTCACACAAGCCAGCTTCGGCCCTACCCATAACTACTTCACGTTTGAGGACCAGACCTGCAAACAAACCAGAGGCAAAGCCATGGGGACCAGGGCACCCCATTCCTACGACAAACTTTTCATGGGTGCATGAAAGAGGCATTCCCCAAGACCTATAAGCTTCCCCCCCCCCCCCCCCCCCCCCCGGTTTGATACAGATTCACCGACAGCATCTTTGTGGTCTGGACTCGTGGTGAAGAACAATTTCTCCTCCTCTTCCTGCAAAAACTTAACTAATTTTCCCAAATCAAATTCACCTGGTCTTTTTTCAAACCCAAAGCAAATTCCTTTCATGCTGACTTCTGCCTCACTGAAGCTCACATCCAAACCTCAGTCCATATAAAACCAACAATACCTACACTTTATGAAAGCTACCACCCCGTCTACATCAAATGCTTCCTTCCCTACAACCCAGGCATCTGCATCTACATCTAGAGAGATACTCCACAAGCCACCATATGGTGTGTGGTGGAGGGTACACTGTACCACTGCTAATCATTTTGTTTCCTGTTTCACTCACAAATAGAGCAAGGGAAAAATGACTGTCTGTACGCCTTTGTAGGAGCCCTAATTTCTCATATCTTATCTCTTTGGTCCTAACACGCAATGTATGTTGCTGGCAGTAGAACCATTCGGCACTCAGTCTCAAATGAAAGTTCTCTAAATTTTCACAATAGTATTTCTCGAAAAGAATGCTGCCTTCCCTCCATGGATTCCCATTTGAGTTCCCAAAGCATCACCGTAGCACTTACGTGTTGTTCCAACCTACCAGTAACAAATCCAGAAGACCATCTCTGAATTTCTTCAATGTCTTCCTTCAATCTGACCTGGTACAGGTCCCAAACACTTGAATAATACTCAAGAATAGGTCACACCAGCATCCTGTATGTGATTTCCTTCACAGGTGAATCACTCTTTCCTAAAATTTTCCCAATAAACTGAAGTTGACCATTCGCCTTCCCTACCACAAACCTTATACGCCCATTCCATTTCATATTGCTTTGCAACATTATGACCAGATATTTAACTGACTGGAGTGTATCAAGCAGGTCACTAGTAATACTGTATCTGAACATTACAGGTTTGTTCTTCCTACTCATCCTCATTAACTTACATTTTTCCACATTTAGAGCTAGCCGCCATTCATCACACCAAATTGAAATTTCGTCTAAGTCATCTTGAAGCCTCATGCAGTCATTCAGCTTTTACACTTTACTATACACTGCAGCATCATCAGCAGACAACAGCAGATTGATGCCCCTCCTGTCCGCCACATCATTTATGTATATAGAAAACAACAGCAGTCTGATTACACTTCCCTGGGGCACTTGTGGCAATACTCTCTTCTCTGATAAACACTCACATCTGCAGCAAAAATATCTGCTCCACCACAAAATTGGATTCCGTAGAAATGTTTGAACACGTGAGGCAGTACTGACCCTATGACTTATATTAGAAGAAAGATTAAGGAAATGCAAACCTACGTTTCTAGCATTTGCAGACTTAGAGGAACTTTTGACAATGTTGATTGGAATACTTTCTTTCAAATTCTGAAGGTGGCAGTGGTAAAATACAGGGAGCAAAAGGCTATTTAGAATTTTTACAGAAAGCAGATGGCAGTTATAAGAGTCGAGGGGTATGAAAGGGATGCAGTGGTTGAGAAGGGAGTGAGACAGGGTTGTAGCCTATCCCCGAAGTTATTCAATCTGTATATTGAGCAAGCAGTAAAGGAAACAAAAGAAAAGTTTGGAGTAGGTATCAAAATCCAAGGAGAAGAAATAAAAACTTTGAGGTTCGCTGATGACATTGTAATTCTGTCAGAGACAGAAAGGGACTTGGAAGAGCAGGTGAACGGAATGGGCAGTGTCTTGAAAGGAGGGTATAAGATGAACACCAACAAAAGCAAAACGAGGATAATTGAATGTAATTGAATTAAGTAGGGTGATGCTGAGGGAATTAGATTAGCAAATGAGACACTTAAAGTAGTAAAGGAGTTTTGCTATTTGGGGAGCAAAATAACTGATGAAGGTCGAAGTAGAGAGGATATAAAATGTAGACTGGCAATGGCAAGGAAACCGATCCTGAAGAAGAAAAATTTGTTAACATTGAGTATAGATTTAAATGTCAGGAAGTCATTTCTTAAAGTATTTGTGTGGAGTGTAGCCATGTATGGAAGTGAAACGTGGACGATAAACAGTTTAGACAAGAACAGAATAGAAGCTTTCTAAATGTGGTGCTACAGAAGAATGCTGAAAATTGGATGGGTAGATCACATAGCTAATGAGGAGGTACTGAATAGAATTGGGGAGATGAGGAGCTTGTGGCACAACTTGACTAGAAGAAGGGATCGGTTGGTAGGACATGTTCTGAAACATCGAGGGTTCACCAATTTAGTACTGGAGGGCAGTGTGGAGGGTAAAAATCGTAGAGGGAGACCAAGAGATGAATACACTAAGCAGATTCAGAAGGATGTAGGCTGCAGTAGGTACTGGGAGATGAAGAAGCTTGCACAGGATAGAGTAGCATGAGGAGCTGCATAAAAACCAGTCTCAGGACTGAAGACCACAACAACAACAACAACAACAACAACACAAAATCCCTCAACACATACACTGACACTGACAGTCTCTCTCAGACTGTCCTCAACTACAGCTACCTCACAGATTTTATTCACAAACAAATCTTCTGGCCAATTTCATACTCTCTCCCTCTCGTTAATGCAGTTCTCAATCACAAAAGAGTGCTGACGGACCCCTCTTTGTGCCCAGGACCACCCGGGCCTCAAATGATTCTATATTTCCTACATCTACATACACATTGCTCAAATCACTGCACAGAGCACGACAGAGGGTAACTTCTACCATACTAGTAATTTCCTGTACTAATCCACTCGCAAAAAAGAGTGAGGAAAAAACAACTGCCTAAAAATGTCAATACAAGCCCTAATATCTCACATCTTATCGTCATGGACCTTGTGGAAAATGTACTTTGGGAGCAGTGGATTCATTCAGCAGTCAGCCTCAAATATCGGGTATTACTTTATGAGGCCACAGCTACAACTTTTTCAAGTTGAGCCCTGAAATGGGATCTTCTCTCCCTTATATCTTCTCACACCAACCAGTGTCACCTTCTAACACCCTCCTAATCTCCGTACCATCCTAGTCAGACTATATGACATTCCCAAACCATTACCCACACTCCAGTGTTCCTGACATTGGGATTGTCATAGTGTAAATCCTTCTCCGTGCACCAACCGACCACCACCTACTCCAGTTCCACCATTAGTAAATCCTACAATATCAAAGGAAGATCAACTTGCAAAACTGTGCATGTTGTTTATCAATTAACTTGTGTCCACTGCACTGTGTTATATACATACCTGACCATCACTAAACTGGTGGAGCATACAAATGTGCATGGAAGAACTTTCTGCCTTTGGGACATCCAGTACCCAGTTGCTCAATATACTCCACCACATGATTCAAGGGTGCTACACAACACAGGCCATTTGGATCTCCCTCCCCCCCCTCCCTCTCCCCCCTCCAGTTCCCACCTGGTACTGTTTTCCTGGACTCCATAGTTTGGAGCTGCCCATCTGTGACATCCTCACATTTCGACACCATCCTATCCTGATCTTAATCTTCATTAACACATCCCTCCTCCTCATTTTGTTTCACTAAGCTTTTCTCTCCTTTTATTGTCCACCTTCACTCTCTTACCTACCTGCCCTCTTTCTGTCCGCCCCTTATACTGTCATAGTTCCTAATTGTACTATTCATTCCTCTTCCTTCTAATCTATCTTTACTTTTAACTGTGCCAGTGTCATTTCTGCACTGAAGCTGGCAGTGCACTTTATCCCTGAGCTACTCTCTCTGGCATCTCTCCCTTCATCCTCGTCTCCTCTCTTCCTCGCTGCAGGTCTGATTGCACTCGCATCCGAGTTGGCCACTTGTCTAACTTTCATATATCGCAGATTCCTTGAACAAAAATCCTCGCTCAGTTCTTGGAAAAAAGCACAGGTCACACATGTATACGGGAAGGGTAGTAGAAGTGTACCACAAAACTACTGTCCAATATCCCACACACTAATCTGTTGTAGAATATTAGAACATAGTCTGAACTCTAACATAATGAGGCATCTTTAACAGAATGATCTCCTCACTGCCAAGCACCATGTATTAGAGAAAACATGAGTCATGTGAAACCCAACTCACTCTTTACTCCCACGACCTACTGAAAGCTTTGGATCAAGGGTGTCAGGATGATGCTGTGTTGCTTCATTTCTGAAAAGCATTTGACTCAGTAACTCACCTATGCTTATTATCAAAACTACGATCTTATGGGGTGTCGAGTGAAATTTGTGACTGGATTGAGGACCTTTTGGTAGAGAAGTCATAGAATTTTATTGTCAGATGTAGAAGTATCTTCAGATGTGCGGAAATTGTGTTGGGACCTTGCTGTTCCTGTTGTATATAAATGACCCTGCAGATAATATTAATAGTGCATTGTTATCAATAGCTGTGTTTGAGCAATTAGCTACCCTATTTTGGAAGTTGACAGTATGGATTACGTGAATGATGGTGTTACTAACTGATAAATCCTTACTGGACAAGTCTTTAAGATAATCTACATTAAAGTTATCAGAATCACTGTTTATCTTTTTTTATTGCTGTTACATAGGCCTATAGAACATCAATGTGATCTATGAACAGATTAAAATTACCCAGTGGCGTTCAGTACACCCTTACCATTATAAATGATTTAATATGAAATTCTAGTTCTGTCCTGCATGCTTCCACAAGCTGCTTTAGGCAGATGACAATTCCTGGTGAATGCAGCAGCTCCTTCTGTTTCCAATTCTGCTCTACAGAAGCAAGAGACTAATCTAAATCCTGTTACACTTAACACTTATGTATCAGTGGGCACATAATGTTCATAGAGGTAAATTATGTCAGATGGATTTGATGACTGTTATTCACCAAGGCAGATAAGTACTGTAGTTCATTAATTTTAGTTGTTAGTACTCAAATATATGATGACTTAAATATATAAGGGATCCGAAAACTGAACACGTGGAATGGTTCCATTCAAAAGTAATCACCAAACTTGTTAAGGCATTGCCAAAGATGTAAAAATCTTACGACTGATTCAGACTGTATTCAGGATGTTGCAGTATTTCCCAACCAAATTGTTGAGGCACAGCTTTGGTTCGATTGGTGGTGTGGCGGCAGGCATTATTGTGCAAAAGCTGATTCCAGCCAGAGGGCAAATTGTAAAACAGACAGTGGAAAGATCCCACGTCTCCCCTGCCTAAGAAATCCAAAGCTGTTCACACAATTTCCAGTAAGGTCACGATAACCTCCTCCTTCAACTCCTTGGGTCCTCTGCTTGTTGAGTTCCTCAAGTGTGGAACCACAATCAATGTGCAATGCCAGGAAGACACTCTGCCAAAACTGTGACGTGCTATCACATCAAAATATCAAGGAATGCTGTCTGATCGAATCATCCTATTGCACGATAACACCCACCCCCACACCTCCAATCAGATGAAGGCTATGGTTCTCTGAATTGACTCTGTGATTTTCACATCTTTGATGACCTGAAGAAATACGTGTGGACATCAGTTTCAGTCAGACTAGGAAGTGCAAGAGAGTGAGGTTGTGGATATGTCAGCGGCCCACTGTGTTCTGTGAAACGTCAATTGATGATCTTTCCTGCCAATGTGATAGATGTCTTGAAATTACAATGAAATGAACACCCTTAGCTGCTTACAGGCATTGACATACGTCAACGGGGACAGATGAAAATGTGTGCCCGACCGGGACTCAAACCCGGGATCTCCTGCTTACATGACAGACACTCTATCCATCTGAGCCACCGAGGACACAGAGGATAGTGCGACTGCAGGGATTCATCAGTGGCACGCCTCCCACGAAACCCACATTCTCAACATATTGTCCCGCACTACATTCGTAGTGCCCCCGCCCATTATACTCATTACTCGCGGCGCGTTGCCGATTCCTGTAAGAGGTCGGGAACTGTTTGTGCATTCGCACAGAAGAAGTTAAGGCGCACCGGCCACTTGACCATCTTCTTCTTCTGTGTAAATGCACAAACAGTGCCCGAACTCTTACGGGAATCGGCAACGCACTGCGAGAAATGAGTATAATGGGTGGGGGCACTACGAATGTAGTGCGGGACAATACGTTGAGAACGTGGGTTTCGCGGGAGGCCAGAGATAAATCCCTATAGTCGCGCTATCCTCTGTGTTCTCAGTGGCTCACATGGATAGAGCGTCTGCCAAGTAAGCAGGAGATCCTGGGTTCGAGTCCCGGTCGGGGCACACATTTTCATCTGTCCCCATTGACGTATGTCAATGCCTGTAGGCAGCTAAGAGTGTTCATTACATTTTTTTTTTTTTTTTTTTTGGTCATCAGTCTACTGACTGGATTGATGCGGCCCGCCACGAATTGCTTTCCTGTGCTAACCTCTTCATCTCTTTTTTCTTGGAACCCACATCCACAGTCCCCAATTATTTGCTTGACGTATTCCAATCTCTGTCTTCCTCTACAGTTTTTGCCCCCTACAGCTCCCTCTAGGGAAAACCTACCAAATTTGGGATAGCTTTAACCCAGCACACAGCTGCAAGATCATGAAGGGAACATGGCATTAAAAAAAATGCTGTAAAATAATAATAGAGTACTTGTGTACGTAGTACACAGAGCTACAAAAGCAAACTTAAGAGAGTGGCATACAAGGGCAGTCAAATATGAAAAATGTGGAAAAATGTAAGTAAACTACTTATTAATACTGAAGAACTTGCCATAGTTGTTAACACATTTATTCCACTGTAATTGCCTTGCAATGGTCAACGCTTTTGTGAAAAAATGTTGCCAGGCACACACCTCTTTATCTGAAGCAAAGGGACAGCCAAGAATGCCTTTCTTCAGCACTTTAAAAATATGGAAATCACTTGGAGAGAGATTGGTCATTCGTTTGGTTCACACCAAGAGTTCGTAGAACACCACACCTCTTTATCTGAAGCAAAGGGACAGCCAAGAATGCCTTTCTTCAGCACTTTAAAAATATGGAAATCACTTGGAGAGAGATTGGTCATTCGTTTGGTTCACACCAAGAGTTCGTAGAACACCACAAACATTTTTCCATTAAGCTGGTGACCATCTTGTCTCACAGGGTCATAAATGTATTCACAGCTATGGTGATTAGTTTTGAAATACTAAACAGTTAACTTCCTTTTTTCCATCAATCTTGTTTTATGGAGTTTTCATCTTGTGTATTCTTTCTGAAGTTTTGCATCAGTGTAACCAAATATATTACAACAAAAAAAGATGAATGTGACAGGGTTCAGATCCCATACAGAGCCAATCACAAAATATTCTGATTTCATTCATCACTTTCAAATTATTGTTTAATTCTGGTATATTAACGCAATGCTAAATCTATAGTGGCAAATCCATGATTAGGTTGGGATTTCCTAATTAATGCATACTAAGATAGAATTTTGAATGTGAGCAGTGCAAACCTTCCCCTCTGTCTCCAACCCCTCCCCCCCTCCTCCACACAAACATTCATAAGACCTATTTTGTTTATCAGATTCTTTGAGTGGCAATGGCAGTGTGCGTAAACACAAACACACATACCTGACCTCAGCATCTGGCTGCCAAGGCCAGAATGTGAGCAGCAGTGCAAGATGCTCAAACTCTTCCCTTGGCAGCCAGAGACTGTGTCCAAGTCTGCGCATGTTGTGTTTGTGTGTTGTGTTGTGTGCTGTTTAAATCTAATGAAGACCTGTTTAGCCAAAAGCTGTGTTTGACAGTCTTTTTGTTGTGCCTATCTGCGAATCAGCGACTCCACTATATGGTGGGTAGCAACTATCCTTTTCATAAAACTGTCGAACATATATCTTCATTTTTCATTGCTGTGACAAGACGAAGCAATCCAGGTACAGTTACTGGCATCACTATTCTAAACCAAACAACTGCTTTGGTTGTTATAACCAGTGCTCGATTAGTGATGGTATGCCATACTGCTACCTCTGACAAGTCACAGTACTGGTACCTCTTCTTTTTTATAAATCAAGCACTGGTCATAGCTGTTACTACTTCTACTTGTTTTATTCGAGATCATGTCACATTCAGAAGGTCAAACCAAACTGAACATATCTAGAAGGAACTGTTGTAAATAAGTGTTCATTTTCATAGCCCATTATGTACTCTCACAGACTGATCAATCTGAAGTTACAAGCAGAGGAGAGGTGATGGGTGGAATGAATAAAAAAAAAGAACTGAACACATGCCAAATAAGAAGCTGTGTATCACTGGCCGAATGTGCTACAATTAGCTCATTATACCTTATTTTAAACATATACACAGTGAATCTTTGATGAGGCTCAAGTTGCACTCTGGCACAAATCTTCACATGTCACTAATATACCTAATACAGCTGATGTCTAATAGTTCACAGTATGCAAACAAATTTTGAATATTATAACAACATTCCATGCAGAACCAATCACAACACAGATTCTTGATTCTGTAATTACTTTCTGTGGGTGGGGACGGGAGCAGGGATTGTGAACAACACATGTATAAGATGGGACAATACAACATATTTAAAAGACATACCGGTAACTCCTTCTGCAATAAACAAATTTATTTTACTGCTGATGTTTTTAACATGTCATACTAAAAAATCACATTCACTGCAACAGTAACTCCAACACAAGAGATACACGTGTCATCCACGTCAATAAACATTTTATGACATGGGTTTTCACAGTGCAATGTAAACCATTTCATTTTCTTAAAGTGTATCTATGATACTACTACAGACAGTGATATAACATTATTAATATATTACCAGACACATTAATTTGACACAGATGGTAAAATAAAAATAATGATCTTGGGTACTGGCTGTTGCCTATTCCTAGTAACCATCCCAGAAAATATAGGGTGGTGACAGAGAACGTTTGGTTGTGCAATCCTGTAGTCACTCTGTTGTGGTACTGGATTTGCAATGCGTTTCTGAAAATACATAAAAGATATATTGAATGAATTATTGCATATTTTAAGATAGAACCTGGCAGTAACGGAAAGAACAAACATGAATAGAATAACATCATTAGATGTCAAATTAGAATAACATCAATACATGTCAAATAAGAAAAGAATTATGTATCTACTGATCAGCAATATGAATTTTGTATGTAGAATACACCACTCTGTGGCCAATTAGGTGCAAATCATTTTCAAAAAACTCCCACATTTAACTTCATATTATGTTGTTAAATGGTGGCACATTTAATCAGCTAATCGGATCATGTATTGCATTCACACTGCAACTGGACAGCTGAAGATTGTGATGCTACGGATTTACCGACACTCATTATATAGGTACGTGTTCAAGGCATTAAGCATTCTAGTATCACCTTCACATTATATACATTTACTAACATTTCTTGGCATGAATAAAACATCACAATTTCAAAAGAATAGAAATTTATTCTACTCATTCATCATATTCTGTACATCCCACCAAGAAGGTGAAAAAGAATAGAAATTTCTTCAACTCTACCGCCAAGGAGGTGAACCTACAGGGAGTAAGTGAAGGTAAACATTAACAAAAGACAACCAAACATTGGTTAAGCTGTGCACTATATTAATAAGAAAATATCACAATACTGCTTAATGCTAGTTATTTTTATGCCAGTTAAATGTGTTCTAGTGAATTAGAAAGAAAGCTGCTGCTACTTCAGTTACATTAGGTACCTTCAGGATGTCATAAGAAACTCGATATTTAGTTCATTACTCAAGTATTTTTTAGAAAAAAACAGTAACCTACATTTGTAATTACATAGGACAGTTTACAACACACTACCTGCCATCCATCTAAAGAAGGAATGAAATCCTTGCACTAAGATAATCAATGGAAGGCGTCACTACTGATGTATTATTTAAACTTTCCTTTGAATTTCCTGAGATAACTAATTTTTTGTTGTATGTTAGATGGGAGCGTCTCAAATATCTTCATACCATAATACATAACTTTGTTAAATCTTAGTTAAGGATGCAAAGTTTACACAAAAGTTATATTTCTGTCTTGTATTGATAGTGCAGATCAAATTTCAGCATGAAATGATTTTTTCACAACCACACTACGCCTTGATTAAAGAAACTGTGATTGTGGGAGTGACTAAGAGTCAGCCAACTGCTGTTCTTTCTTGACACCTATGTGCCCACTATAATGACTGATTTTTAGGCACCACACAGCTTTCTCAGCTGCAGTACGATGCACAGGAAGGCGAGAGCCAACTGTTGCTCTATCCACCATCCCCACTGATGTACTTCCCACTGCTGCTGACAATGACAACAATAAAAGTAATCTGAATGTATGTTTTGCTCTATTTGCATTGCATGTGCAGCTCTTGCTCATTCTATGTGGGATGTTGTATATAATGAATGACCCTGCACCACCATAGCTGTCTGCCAGCCATGAGGTTATTTTAATGAAAATTTAGAAGAAAACATAACAATTGTTTACCACTAAGTCTGCCAAAGGTTCACAAAAGCGTTCAACAACAACCACAAAAGTTTTCTTATATAATTCACTAATATAATCTGAGAGGGGACGACAGAAGCGTCCGATCCCACGCGTCGGCTTTGACCCGTGACGTACGGGTGTTGTCGTGTGACGTCATGACGGCGCGGAGTTTGCCTTGTGAGTGTGGCGTGTTTGTAGATGTCGTCGTGTTGTGGTTTGTTGTGCTCTCTTGTGGTGTGTTCAGGGTTTTCGTTTGTGTGCTGTAATGGGCGCAGTTTGCTTTTGCTCATTATCCAGAATTGTTCGAGTGTCGGCTGTGTTTGTAGTGGAATTCGTTTCATTGAGTTAACGATTTTGTGTTAAGCTTAATATAGTGTTGTTTATTGTAGATAGTGTGGTAATTTTAGTAAAATTAATCGGTTGTTGTTTTTTGTTCAGGAATGGATATGACGGATGCGACTACAACAGTAGTAAGTTGCATACAACACAGCTATGAAATAAATCTGCCGTTTATAACGTTCATGAGCACAACAATTCACGTGCAGCTTTAGTACATACGTCACAGTCTAAACAGATCCTATACATTTACATGCTATGGGAAAATACGATATTCTAGCCACAATCATTTTATCCGATCAGCCTGTTTGCATCCCAGAATCCGAATGTACATTACATTTCCTGTTTTCTCTCCAACAATTTTGTGTTCTGCTTTTCGTCTCTTAGAACTCACAATACCACAAAGCCCATTACTATCTAGAATCTAATTGCCTAGATTTCCAAAGCTGAGCGCCGGCGACGAAAGAAAAGCTTACTGTCATTTCAATACTGGAGCGAGGGAAGGCGAAAGTACGCTTGGAATTTCATACAAAAAACTAAACTATCATGCAATCATTAAATCGATGAAAGTTACAGATTGGGCGGACAAGGAAGATAAACACGAAAATAAAAGTAAGGTGGGTGCTTTACTGTAAAGTCGATATAGTTTTAAAACTAAGTTTCCGACTTCTTCGAAAGTCGAAGTTTGGAAATACTACCAGTCTACTCGATTTGACCCTTCGCTTGAGGAGTTGCTTGTTGGGAATTACTGGGGGAGACAGGGATATATACAAATACGTCAGGCCCCATAACGCACTAGCAAACCATATTGCAGTTGATAAGATAAATGTTGAAAGGAGAAGATATATTCCACGTATAGTAAAGCACTGAAAAGATACCGCTACACAATTTGGGCTTCTCATATAGGGACGGATTATACAATCCGTACCTTACAATAATTGAAAGAATAAAAGTTAAGTATAACAGGTTACATTTTTTTTTTTTTTTAAAGGTCTTGTAGTCCGGGGTGATATGTTACAATACAGCATCACCGGTCTATTGCGGTCTAACTGTGTTGGTGAGGCAGTAAATTTCCACAGGGCAGTGACTCCGTCACTGCAATTCACTTTGGAGGTGTGGCGGTGGGACTTGTAGTCTCGTACCACCCTCTGACGGTGATAGTACTACATGAGTCAGGCAGAAGAACTTTGCCTAACATGGGCAGGTGAAGGTGAACAGGTTACAGCATTTATTTTTTTTTTTTTTTTTTTTTTTCTTTATTGTATTTCAATTCCCCATCGGGGCGGGCTGGCAGCAGCATATGCACTGCTCTTCAGCCGAAAGACATAGAACAAAACAAGAGAAGACATTTAAAAACAGCAAAGGAGAGAAGAAGGCGAACATGGATATAAAAAGGGAGATCATCATGGAAGGCAATATACAAAAAACGGGGTGACTGTAAAATGGAGATAAAAAACTGTTTAAAAGTAGCACACACAAAAAATCCACACACTGCGACGATTAAAAGAACACAAGGCACAGTATGACTGGAGCATAAAGGTGTTGACGGATGGCATAGCACACAGCGTAACACTGACGGCGAACCTCAAGGCAGTACACAATTAAAATCACACCTCTTGACGCACACGGGAAACAGCACGAAACACAACACTGACGTGGCACACTGTTGATGAGCAATACAGAGGATCTGCCAGGTTCAAGGAGATGAGGGAGACCTGAAGAAGGGAGGGAGGGGAAGAGATGGGGGAGGGGAATGGGGGGCGCTCGGAAGAGGGCCAGGTAGGGAGGGATGTGGGAAGGAGAGAGGCAAGTATGGGGGGCAGGGTCTCAGGGGAGGGGGGGGATGGAGGAAAATCCGCTCTGGGAGAAGGAAGAAAGAGGAGAAGGGGGCCCTGGGGAGGGGGGGGGGAACAAGGCCGGGTTATAGTTGGAAGGAAGGGTATATGTCACGGCGAAGTTCGTCATCCGGGAGGGGAAGGCGTTGGAAATTGCCCTGATGAAGGAGATGGAGGGTGTGGAGGTGGAGAGAGGGAGGGATACAGCGATAGAGGCGCGGCACCGGGCGGGGGGTGGAGAGGAAGGAGGAAACCAGAGGGTGGGGGGGATCAAGCCTGCGAACAATGTAAAGGATGCGGAGATGTTGGAGGAACAAGAGGAGGTTGGGGAAGGGGATCAGTTCATACAGGAGCCGTGTGGGGGAAGGAAGGCGGATACGGAAGGCAAGGCGGAGCGCATGGCGTTCAAGGATTTGGAGAGCCTTGTAAAAGCGGGTGGGGGCGGAGATCCAGGCGACGCTGGCATAACAGAGGATAGGACGGATGAGGGATTTGTAGGTGTGGAGGATGGTAGAAGGATGCAATCCCCATGTCCGGCCGGACAGGAGTTTCAGCAGGCGGAGGCGGGAATGGGCTTTCTGCTGGATGGTCAGGAGATGAGGGGTCCAGGTGAGGTGTCGGTCAAGGGTGAGGCCAAGGTATTTCAGGGTGGGAAGGTTACAGCAGAAAGTTACCATATCTAAATAATACCTTACCAAGAAATTTTGTGGGTATGAAATATATTCTTCACAGACAAACCGAGGGCGAGAGTGGTTATTGCTATTTTATTAGCAGCATAGAAATAAATACTTCATATAACTACGAAATTGTTTCTTACTCGATATTTTTCCTGCTGTACTTGTAAAGTAAAATAATCAGCGCTTGAATACTTCAGTGTTGCTGGGCGCTGCCAACAGATGTCAGTGCGAGACACTTTTTTTTTTTTTTTTTTTTTTCTTTATTGTATTTCAATTCCCCATCGGGGCGGGCTGGCAGCAGCATATGCGCCGCTCTTCAGCCGAAAGACATAGAACAAAACAATAGAAGACATTTAAAAACAGCAAAGGAGAGAAGAAGGCGAACATAGATATAAAAAGGAAGAACATCATGGAAGGCAATAGACAAAAAAAAACAAAAAAAAAACAGGGTGACTGTAAAATGGAGATAAAAAACTGTTTAAAAGTAGCACACACAAAAAGCCAGACACTGCGACGATTAAAAGAACACAAGGCACAGTATGACTGGAGCATAAAGGTGTTGACAGATGGCATAGCACACAACGTAACACTGACGGCGAACCTCAGGGCAGCACACAATTAAAATCACACCTCTTGACACACACAAGAAACAGCACTAAACACAACACTGATGTGGCACACTGATGATGATCAATACAGAGGATCTGCCAGGTTCAAGGAGATGAGAGAGACCTGAAGAAGGGAGGGAGGGGAAGAGATGCGGGAGGGGAATGGGGGGCGCGCGGAAGAGGGCCAGGTAGGGAGGGATGTGGGAAGGAGAGAGGCAAGTATGGGGTGCAGGGTCTCAGGGGGGGGGGGGGATGGAGGAAAATCCGCTCTGGGAGAAGGACGAAAGAGGAGAAGGGAGCCCTGGGGAGGGGGGGGGGGGGGAACAAGGTCGGGTTATAGTTGGAAGGAAGGGTATATGTCACGGCGAAGTTCGTCATCCGGGAGAGGGAGGCGTTGGAAATTGCCCTGATGAAGGAGATAGAGGGTGTGGAGGTGGAGAGAGGGAGGGATACAGCGATAGAGGCGCGGCAACGGGCGGGGGGTGGAGAGGAAGGAGGAAACCAGAGGGTGGGGGGGATCAACCCTGCGAACAATGTAAAGGATGCGGAGATGTTGGAGGAACAAGAGGAGGTGGGGGAAGGGGATCAGTTCATACAGGAGCCGTGTGGGGGAAGGAAGGCGGATACGGAAGGCAAGGCGGAGCGCATGGCGTTCAAGGATTTGGAGGGCCTTGTAAAAGCGGGTGGGGGCGGAGATCCAGGCGACGCTGGCATAACAGAGGATAGGACGGATGAGGGATTTGTAGGTGTGGAGGATGGTAGAAGGATGCAATCCCCATGTCCGGCCGGACAGGAGTTTCAGCAGGCGGAGGCGGGAATGCGCTTTCTGCTGGATGGTCAGGAGATGAGGGGTCCAGGTGAGGTGTCGGTCAAGGGTGAGGCCAAGGTATTTCAGGGTGGGGGTGAGTTGGATAGGACGATCATAAAGGGTGAGGTAGAAATCATGGAGGCGAAAGGAGCGAGTGGTGCGGCCTATGATGATTGCCTGGGTTTTGGAGGGGTTGAGACGGAGGAGCCACTGGTTACACCAAGTGGTGAACTGATTAAGGTGGGTTTGGAGGGTACGTTGAGACCGTTGAAGGGTAGGATAGAGAGCCAGGAAGGCGGTGTCATCAGCATATTGGAGAAGGTGGACTGGTGGGGGTGGCTTGGGCATATCAGCTGTATACAAGAGATGAAGGAGAGGGGAGAGGACAGAACCCTAGGGGACGCCAGCCGTGGGATAAAAGATACGGGAGTTGTTGTTGTGGAGGGTGACATAGGAAGGACGGTGTGAGAGGAAGGAAGCGACCAGACGGACAAAATTGATAGGCAGGGCGTAGGTTTGGAGTTTAAAGAGGAGACCGGGATGCCATACACGGTCATAGGCATTTTGGAGGTCAAGGGAAACAAAAATGGCAGAGCGACGGGAGTTGAGCTGGAGGGACAGAAGGTGAACAAGGTTGAGGAGTTGGTCGTCAGCAGAGAAGGAGGGTCGGAAGCCACACTGGGTAAGGGGGAGGAGGTGGTGTTGAGCAAGGTGCCAATGGATACGGTGGGAGAGGATGGATTCAAAGACCTTACTGAAGACGGAGGTGAGGCAGATGGGACGATAGGAAGAGGTGGCAGAAGGGGGTTTGTTGGGTTTGAGGAATAGGAGGACGCGGGAGGTCTTCCACAGGTCAGGGTAGAAGCCAGTAGAGAGGATGACATTATAGAGAGGGGCGAGGACAGTTAGGAAGGAATAGGGGCTTTCTCGAAGGTGACGGTAGGTGACACAGTCGTGACCAGGGGCCGTGTAGCGTTTGGACTGGAGGAGAAGTTTAATGTCTTGTGCTGTGATGGGAGTGTTGACGTCGGAGGGGGGCAACTGCCCCAAGTACTGGAGACTAGGAGCAAGTGGAGCGACTGAGGTATCAGCACGTTCCATGACGGTGGGGAAAAGAGAATAATCAAAGTGGGGATCATCGGAGATGGAGAAGACCTCGGAAAGGTGGGAAGCAAAGTGGTTGGCCTTACTGAGGTTGTCTGGAAGGGGGCGATCGTTATGGAGAAGGGGGTAGTGGGGAGCGGAAAGGGAACCAGTAAGAGGATGGAAGGCGGACCAGTACTTGGAGGAGTTGATAGGGAGGGTGGCATTGAGTCGTGTGCAGGTCCGGCGCCAGTCCCGGCGTTTCGTTGCTGTAATAAGGTTCCGTACGTGTCGCTGCATTTGCCGGTGGCGTTGGAGTGTATCCCTGTCACGAGTGCGGAGGAAGGAGCGATAGAGGCGGCGGGATTCACGGAGGAGGAGGACAGCCCGCGGAGGGAGAGTGGGACGGTGTGGGTGGATGGTTTTAGTAGGAACATGGGCCTCCACGGCGTCAGTAATTACCGTCTGAAGGAAGGGCGAGGCGCGGATGATGTCGTCAGGATGGCGATAGGTAAGAGGGTGGCTTTCGACCTGGGTGGAGATGGAGTCCCGGTAGGCATCCCAGTTGGCACGGCGATAGTCATGGACGACCTTGGGAGGGGGTGCAGGTTGCGGAGCCGGAGGGGGGCGGTTTGCAGACGTTATGGTGAGAAGGACAGGGAGGTGATCGCTACCTGTGGGGTCAAGGACAGCGACAGTGATACGCCCAAGGAGGTTGGCGGAGGCAATGACAACATCGGGGGTGGTGTTACTTTCGGGTCGGGTGTGCTGGGGAATGGGAACAAGGTCACCCTGGATTGTGGAGAGGAACTGATGCCACCGCCGAAGGGCAGCAGGAGTGCGGCTATGGATGTTGAGGTCGGCGGCAATCACATAGGTGGAGAAGGTGTGGTCAATGTGTGAGATGAAGTCATAAGGAAGAGGAGCAGTGGAGCGGACATAGATGGTGGCACAGGTAATGGTGAGGGAGGGGAAAAAGACGCTAAGGATAAGGTGTTCAGTGGGGTCATTGAGGAGAGGTTGTGGCCGGACGGGGATATGCTTAAGGTGGCCAATCGCGACTCCACCCTGCGCACGAGGACCAGGAGGATCAGTGTGGTGGAGGATATAGGGGGAGGTGCGGATAGAGTGGTGGGGCTGGAGAAAGGTTTCGTTCAAGAGGAAGGTGTCGACCTGGTGGTGGGAGAGGGTGTGCATGAGGAGGTATTTGTTGGAGCGGAAGGAGCGAATGTTCTGGAAGAGGATGCGAGACTCGTGCCGCGCCATGACGGGAAGGAGGGGGGGAAGAGAGGGAAGGGAAGAGACTTAAACTAGGGTGTCGAGGCGGGTGAAGGTGAAGTGGGCTTGGTTGTGGGAGTAAGTGGCGAAGGTGTTCAGGTGGAAAACAGAGCGAGCAGCAAGGGATATTTGTTGGAAGGTGTGCGGGCACTGAAAAGGGTGAATGTTTTGGAGTACAATGGTAATGAACCGGATGATGTCCTCGGCCGTGGGGGGTGGACGGAGGGAATTGTTAGGATGGACAGGAGGGTCGACGGGACGAACTGGGACTGTAAGTTCAGGGGTGGCTGGAGGGGGTTTAGCTTTACACTTGTGGGAGTATGTGGCATGGGGGCCATTGCAGGTATTACAGGAAGGAGGAGCAGCGAGGTTGGGGCAGTTCTTGAGAAAGTGGGAGGCCTTGCAATGGGGACAGGTGGGGGGGTTTTTGCAGTTGGGAGTCAGGTGGTCATTGTACATCAGGCACCGCTGGCAACGGTAGGATTGGGGAGGGGATTTGGAGGATTCAACAGGGTGGCGACGGTGGTATATCAGGGCACCCTGGGTGAGGAGATGGTCTATGGATGGGGCGGACTCTGAGAATACCCGCATGAGGTAGGTGGGACCAGAGGCATTGTGGATACGGCGGGAAGAGCGGATTTCCAAGTCCGGGTGGGAGTTCAGTTCTACCAACACTTCATCCTCTGTGATCACCGGGCTGAGCTTGGTGATCACAGCGGTGTAGGTGGGGGGGCGACGGGGAGGCTGGGGCTGACGAGGAGTGGAAGCAGAAAGGAAGGGTGTCAGAGAGGCGTGGGGGCCAAACATAACTCGTGGGAGTTTTCGCAGGAGGTCTGTGTGAAAGGATGGGGACGGGGACTTGATAAGGACTGAGTCCCTGCGGGGAATGAGTTGGGAGATGGGAGCACCAGGTAAGTACTTTCGTATTTCCTTGGTGAGGGTACGAGCGCCGAGGAACTTAGGATCGGGAGTTGACAGGACAAAGGTGTGGAGGGTGGGGGCCAAGGTAGGGGTGGCAGGAGGAGGGGTGGTGTCCATGGTGACGGCAGGGGGAGGGGGAGGTGGTGTTGATTTTTTGTGGGACGTGGCGGGAGCAGAGTCAGTGAGGACGCGCTTTTGGGGTTTTTTGGAGACTGGAAGCTGGGAGGAGGGGAGAGGGACGGGGAGGAGAGGGAGATGGCGGGTGGCAGATCCCTGTGGCATAGTGGAGGCACCGGGAGAAGCAGCTGGTTCAGTGGTGGCGATGGTGGCTCGGCGCGACGTGATGCGTGCGGGAGATGCAGAAGATGAAGCGACGGGGTCGGTGAGAGAGGGGAAGCCAACCACCTGAGGGGCGGCAGCAGAGGCGGCAACAGAGGCGTACGTGAGGGCGGGGGTAGTAGTGGGAGCTGTTGAGGGTGTGGAGGCTGGAGGAAGGGTGTAGAGGTGTGGGTAGACAGCAGGGGAGGAGATAGGGGGGTGGGTAAGTGGGGGAAGGGAAGGGGAGGTGGAAGGAGGGAGGCCAGAGGCGGCACTCCAGGAAGTGACTGTGGGAGAGGGGGAGGGGGAGTTGTAGATGACGGTGGAGGTGGGAGTACTCATTGCAGACGAACGGCGACGGACAGACGGACGTGCAGCAGGCGGCGTCGGCGTCGGCGATGGGCAGCGGCGAACAGACGGACGAACAGCAGGCGGCGTCGGCGTCGGCGGCGAACAGACGGACGAACAGCAGGCGGCGGCGGCGGCGGCGGCGGTGGCGGCGGCGGCGGCAGCGGTTACGACGACGGCGAAGGACAGCCAGCAGGCGGACGGACGGACGGACGAACGAACGAACGAACAGCGACAGCAGCGGGCAGACAGACAGACAAACACACACAATCTTCGAAGACGGAGATTCCACCCTGAGAGTAGCCCAGGCTTTGCAATCTGACGCTTTCGAAGGAGGGGGTCTAACCCTCTAGATGCGAGACGCCACCTCAGAAAATATGGCGATCATTTTAGCTCCGTCTGCAATTCGTGACTGGCCGAAAACGAGACGAATTGGAGCAACTACACCTAAAAACAAAGCTTACGCACACAATTCTGTGGGAGCTGTGACGTTGGCGTTCTGCGGTTGAGCAGTGCTATCTGTGGTAGAAGCGGTGTTTCATGTTTGGAAGCGTGGTCACTGCATGGGTCGGTTTACAGGCGTCTAAAGCTAGCGAAATGAGGGATGCTCAACTACCGGATCTACCGATAGATGGCTCTAGCGCGTGCCGGCAAGAGATTATATCATTGAGTGTCCGTCATATCTGAATTTGGCAAAAAAACGAAGTGTCAAAACACGGATGAAAATGTTTTTCGTTTTGCGCCCTCATAAGTATTTTATATTGGATGTTCTAGATATCTACACATCAACATAATTAAGTGTTTCTAATCTAGCGAGAAAAAACAGTGACAGTTCTGCTATGAAATTCCTAAATTCGAGTGTGTTTTGAAAGTTTGACAAGCTGACCTATAAATTGTTTACTATTTATGAGTGCTTTACTTATTTGCCCGTTTTAAAACACTATTTAAGATGCAATGGAGGTCAAGAAATTACCTTACTTGCCGAAGCTTTTAACTACTGGTATAATTCGGAAAATCAAGTGTGGACAACAGTGATGACGTCTCTTGAAAAAAAGTTGACATCGTGTGCTTAGGGGTATCTTTACTGACAACAGAAATTACAACTGAACTATTAAAGTATTACTTACGTATAAACAGAAAAAATCGTTATTTTTTCTTTATCTGAAGTGACGCATTACCGATCTGCATATATGCTGACACTGTAATTGCAACATGCACTTACGAATTTGAAACACTCTTTGATCAGTAATTTAAATGCCATGATTTTATTAACGCCTGAACATGACACGGTGTATTTAAACTGAGTGATATGGTAGAAGCACCAGTCTTTAACAGTGCTACGGTCTTTGATACGAGACAAGAAATACATTTAAATGAGATAAGCACAAAGCCCAACGTTAAGGCTCCTCTTAAATGCTTGACTTGTATCATTTGGAAGTTAAGTCTAGTAATAATATTATATTAGACTGATCCATGATGATGTAGGAAGTGAAGGAACTTGTTGAAAATAACCTCGATCACAGCTGCTAATTTTAAGGTTGGGGTGTCTTAAAACTGTAATTTTCCAGTCATGTGACACCCAAACAATTTTAAAATTGAATTCAAAACATGTCAGTGAGCAAAATTAATTACACTTTGAATTACAACCATAGAATTCTATTTCTGTGAATCTTGGTTCCAGTCTTTGACATGGTGTCAATCACTGGAATGACTGGTTGTCAGTATACGGCCCAAGCAAAAAACAAACCTGAAAGTGAAAGCTGCAGAAGCTGGCCAGACAGGCACCTCAATGGCTGCTACAATATGTGTGAGACAAGGGTGACATTATATTGCAAATTTAGTGTAAAAAGTTCCATATCGTCTGAATTTGTCCTATACTGACAGGACAATCTAGTCCAGTCGATTTTCTTATCCGCAAAAGTACACTAGCCAATACCAGTGGCACAAAGGTAGTGCCACATTACAAACTATCTGGTAATAACAGAAGTATTGGTGGACAATGTACAGTAAATAATATGTAATAACCTGAGAAATTCAAAATTGGTTTGAAGAAATAGGACAGTATTTGGAAAGAGAGTAACATTTTGAAAATAACAAATGACGCAAGTAGAGTTTTCAGTTATGAAAGCTCGCTTAAATTCCCCCCCCCCCCCTCTCTCTCTCTCTCTCTCTCTCTTCGATTATCAAGGGAAAAAATGTGATAACATAAAAGTGCAAGAAAGTTGTGGACAATGTTGGAAATGATGAAAAAGAAAATCTCACTATGCTTCCTCCTCCATGTGAAGAGTATTCCTGTAATAATGGCTAATAGCATACCAAGAGCATAAGGGTGTCACAGTGGAGATTTGTTTTCTGGTACAGACATCTGATACAACTATTCCACAACAAAACATACTTTCAATAGGTGTGGTACCAGTGCACTCCCATGGGATAACAATATTATGTCCTCCAGGAATCACATTGGGTACACCACATACAGCATAAACTGTGCAGCAACTACAATGCTTTGTGAGCAAGTAATAACAGTCAGTATCTTTAATTTTAACATAAGTCTTGACTCCCATAATTATCTGCTTATACATGTGCTTGTACTACAGGTTATTGGTAAAGCAAATACTGATTGAATACGTCTTCACACTTTTAATACTTAGCAGAAATTCTGAAAAAAGTAAATTGTTTTATTACTGTATCACCTCTATGGCGAATTAAGAGGTACTGACTGGTTTCTTTGAACATTTAATAGAAGCCTTCTTTTTTACCTGCTATTGATAAAGAGCCATTCCAAGTTCTGTACACAACAATTTCTCGCATTTTTCATGAGGTTTGTTATTCTGTACACTAATATTTCTTCTTCTAAATGGTAAGTAATGCATTCAGACAGTGCTGGTATTAAAGGTAATTCATGAAACAAATTATATTTAAACCAGAAAATTAAAGGTTCCACATGGCACATGAAAAGTACCTTGCTACACACATGTGTGTACAGATTCCAAAATGTCTGTGAATTTGAGTTACAAACTTTTTTAAATAGAAATATGAAGATCACAATACTTTGGGTCTGCAATAACTCAAACGTAAAATACTTTAGTTCCCTATGAGAAACTTTGTTCTTTACGTGACTCATGCAACTGCTTTCACTCTTAATGGAAAACTAAATGGTTTATGTTAAAGTTAACTAGCAAAAAGTGTAACCATTGTTACATAATTTCTGTGAAGTAAGATTCCTTAATGTTATTTCCTTCCTTTGTCATCATAACTCGATAATTTCAGTTCCGTGTGGGACTTATGAACTAACAAAATGAAATGCTTTTATTACTATGTCCAAACAAAATCTTTTTAACATGTAGTACACAGTTCAAATCAGCAAAAAGTGTAACCGTATAATTAAGGTAAATGTTAATGAAAATTAGGCATGTAACATGAATACTGCAATTTCCTAGATTTCCACGTGTACCTGTATTCACTGTATCAATATAATAGAGGGAAACATTCCACGTGGCAAAAAATATATATAAAAACAAAGATGAGGTGACTTACCGAACGAAAGCGCTGGCAGTTCGATAGACACACAAACATACACACAAAATTCTAGCTTTCGCAACCAACGGTTGCCTCATCAGGAAAGAGGGAAGGAGAGGGAAAGACGAAAGGATGTGGGTTTTAGGGAGAGGGTAAGGAGTCATTCCAATCCCGGGAGCGGAAAGACTTATCTTAGGGGGAAAAAAGGACAGGTCTGCTTGTGTCTGTATGTGTGGATGGATATGTGTGTGTGTGAGAGTGTATACCTGTCCTTTTTTCCCCCTAAGGTAAGTCTTTCCGCTCCCGGGATTGGAATGACTCCTTACCCTCTCCCTTAAACCCTTAAAACCCACATCCTTTCGTCTTTCCCTCTCCTTCCCTCTTTCCTGATGAGGCAACCGTTGGTTGCGAAAGCTAGAATTTTGTGTGTATGTTTGTGTTTGTTTGTGTGTCTATCGACCTGCCAGCGCTTTCGTTCGGTAAGTCACCTCACCTTTGTATTCACTGTATTCTGCACTTTGTAGTGCTAGAAAGATAATTCTAAGTGAGTTTTTGCATTCTCTTCTCCCCCCCCCCCCTCAACACAGGAAAATATAATAGAAAGACATCCTAGCAAAATAAAGACAAAATTCAGAAAATTAGGTTTTGCCTGACTCAGGTCCCGTTATTCCAGAATGGTTATAAAGTAATAAGAATGCTTATGATCAACTGGAACATTGTGTTCATTATAGGAAGTATTAAAACAAGAATTAACAGAGTAACAATTTTATTGCTCTTATGTTGCAGAGTATCCACAAACATTACTGTTTGAAACATAGGGCCACTGCATACTTCATTAGATCACACCCATCCTGAGATTAAACTGTTTTCTTAAAGTGAAAAATTCAAGTTAACATAGTTATTGAGGGACATATTTTCTCACACTGCAAGCCATCTGTCAAATAAGTCTCAGAACATTTTTTTTCATTAATTTCACACAAATCACCTGTTTTTAATGCAAGTGCATATTTTGTAACTTCAATCATCTTAAAATAAGCTTATATAATAAACAATTATAATTTTGTTACAATATCTACACAGGATGTAAAGACTTAATTTTACTTCAATGTGATTCATCTTTTGAAGTTCATCATTACACAACAACAAATCTATGGACAAAATAGTTTTAAAAACTCTGTCAAAATGTCACACCCATCTGCATGGAATGTCCCATTACATAATTTTTCCAATTTGAGCACTATACATGATTAAACGATATGAGTTTATTTAACTTCTGCCTTATACTTGATTTGTTGTTTAAAATTTTCTCAGCAGGCTTTTTTTCCACATGTTTTTAAGCGTATGCAGGAGTATAGGGATGCAATCTTACAAACAAGTTGAGTCTGACGTAAGTCCTCTATCCTAATTTCATAATGGTAATCATGACCAAGAGCAGGAAATGGGTAATCTACAAATTTATTTTTAACACAATGCAAAATCTTGGCCTGTATATATATTTCTGTCACATATCCCCAGCAGTCACAAACATCTAAAACAGTTTCTGAGTATTCTACAACAGAGTACACGCAGTCACTTGTTTTAACCAGTTTTCCCCAGTTAACAAAATTTACAAATGCATTTTTATTGGCCATATTGGGAAAAGCATAGAGAGAATCACATTCTAATGCAGATTTAACTACTGGTGGCTTCAGTATGTGAAGACAGTCTTTGCATGTGATCTGCCTTGAAAGGTGCTATGACACATACCCTGCAATATAATAGAGTATGTTTTACTTGTGAAATGAGAACTTAATCTTATCATCAAGAAGTGCACACCACTCCTCTACTTCATTTTCTGCAGCACTTCCATCACTTTCTACTACATGCTTTCTTGCATGAAAATCATAAACAGGTGGCAAACAACACACATTAAAATTTGAGCAATTCCCATTCATTGCAGTGACACTGTTATCCAAGAGCAACTTTCTCATGGCACATTTGAACTGGTATGCATTTGGATTGTTGTTCCAAACACATCTGGACCGAATGCAGGGGGAAAAAAAGGTCTGTGTGGTCTTGTGACAGTTTATATGTTAGCAAATACTTCAAAGGAGATTCAACACGAAGCATACTTGTCAGAGCTATGTGCCTTACTGATTGCATATTGAAAATTATCCCAAAAGCAAAAGTATTTATTGCATGGAGCAGCAATGGAACACCAATGATTTTTAAGCTTTTGATATAATTTTCAGTGTGTCTGAAAATACCAATGTGTTGACTGGGTGTTGTTTGATGTCCTTAGGTTAGTTAGGTTTAAGTAGTTCTAAGTTCTAGGGGACTGATGATCATAGATGCTAAGTTCCATAGTGCTCAGAGCCATTTGAACCATTTTTTTTAATTTAATTTTTTTTTAAATACCAAGCCAATAAGATTTGTTGTCAAGTCTCAGGGGGCTCTTATACCTTTTACCTAATGGATTTCTGGAGTTCAGAATATCAAAAATCCTATCAATATTATACAAAAATTCTACTGTTGCTTCACTTCCTTTAATATTTGGATCACCAACCCTCCTCAAAAACTCTATACTATCTGCCACACTAGAACTCAAAGTCTGTGGAGCTAATGAAACATTCATTTTTCTATTTACATAACTTATATGTTGTCCTGATAGTTTGTTGGCAAATGTCATACCTTCTTCTTGTTGTACCTTGTTCAATTGCTCAATGAAATGTCATCTAATAATGCCAGTTGGAGACTCAATAGCAGATACTTCTGCTAGAGCATTCCTGGCAAACTTCATCATATGACATGTCCAACATACAATAAACATTGTAGCTCTTAAAATCACCCTTGGAAAAATTTAAAGTACAGCCAAGTGTACGTAAAGTGTTTATATTTACCTTGCAGCCATCACATGTAACACACCAAACCCTAATGCCAAAACTGTGCAGCCTCTCTAAAGCGGATTTCATCAGTGTGGCCTGATTATTTGCCTGTACACCGTTGATAAAGAAATATGCAATCGGGCATATAAATTTGCCTTTAATAGAGACAAGCATGAAAACCAGAGCCTCAGATGCCTCTATTACTTCTTTTGACTGAGGCACTTCCCCACCAAACTCTAAAAAATCTGTGTATTGCTTAGTTCCTTGGTCCCAAACTACTTGCTCCCTAAGTGCCACACTGTCTACAATTAGACATGAATCGCTGAACTGGTCCCTTACGATTGGGTTCGAATCAACGTACTTAAAAACATCTTTTAAGAAGCCAGTTTCACAGTCGACACTTGCCACCCGTTTGGAAATCAATGATGTATGGGTCAGAGGCTTTAATTTTTGCAGGTATTCATATGCTGCTGGTGAATAAAAGTACACAGTCATCGCAAACATTTTCACATTTGTTGTGTATCTATTACCCTTTGACGAGAGAGAGTTGTCCACTAAATTGCACACTAATTCCACTTGTGTTCCTTTCTGATGATTGAGGAAGTTATGTAACTTCTCAGGAAGATGCCCCTTCTCCTTCAATGAACTTATGATGTCATCCATCGAAAACACTTTCTTCTCTCTTCTTCGAAGTTTTTCATGGACACACTTCAGTTTACGTTTTAATTCGTGCACAATGTCTGAGAAAAAATTGCAAGTTCTGGTCGCCTTGTCTTCCATTTCTACTTTCGACTGTATACCACAATCAATTACTTGAGAACCAACTGCACTCTGAAATAAAGAAATAATTTCGTTATATATGATTGAAATAACTCAAGGCTTGATGAAAAAATATTATAAGAAAACTTTGGGGGTGTGAAAACATCCTTATACTAACGATTTCGACACAATTCGCAGCATCTGCATTGGATAAATGGGACATGCTTTCCACGGAAGAATTCTCATTGACAACATTCTCCACGCAATCAGTAGCTTCTGCAGAGGGCAAATCAAGCACGGATTCCAGGACAAAACGCTAAAAACAAAAATATGGAACTGTATTACAACATTGCGTAGACCTATGTAGCCCATTAGTGTCCGTACGAAATAAATTCACAAAGGTCAAAACCACACACATAGCAAGGAAATTAATTAGCTGCCTCAAATGGAGAATCATCGTTGTCACTCAAAATGCTAACATGTCGTCGTGGCTGTTTATTTGGTGGCATCAAATGTGTCGGAAAGTCAAAAACTGATGGCACTGCTTCGGGTCTGAGACGTTTCTTCCACGTTCCAGGGCTCACTACGTAATCATCTTGCCGGAAAAGGTTTCCGCAAAGAAAACTGCAAGACGTAGGTTTGAAATCTTTCCGCTTCACGGAAGTAATCCACTTCTTTAGCAGCTCTGGGTGCTTTAGAGGAAACCTGTTCAAAAACATCGAATTTGCAAACGCACTAAGTCTGTATTGTTGTCGTATTGTACCGGTAGTCCTATTACCTGTGAAATGGTAAGTCACTTTCCTTACTGCATCGCTTCGTACACTTGAAAGCGGAACAAGAAATCACCATTTCGATAATCCTTAATTCCTTATACACCGTACAGACCGAGAGAAACTTCTTGGCAAATTCAAATATGGCGGGCAATATAGACGACAGTAATCAGCTGGTAGAGCCATCTATCGGTAGGTCCGGTAGTTGAGCATCCCTCATTTCGCTAGCTTTAGACGCCTGTGGGTCGGTTTTCGTAGCAGTGACTGAAAGCATGGCTTTATTTTCGTAACATTTGTGGCGGAAATCTTGTTCTCACTGCCATATGCGATTCGGATTGTTAATGAGAATCTGCTCAAAATGCCACACAAGTGCTGTATGCCCTATTGTAGGGGAAACTACGACAACGGTTTAAAAGTTAGCGTCTTTTCATTCCCGTCTGATGAAGCATTAAGACTGAAACGGATCGCTGCAGTTCATAGGAATGACTGGGAACCCAGTAAACAGTTCGTTGTAAGTATCTGTAATTTAACTTTATTTCTATATTGTTACTCTTTAATACTGTTATGTTACAGAACTGAAAATTCAAATCAATAGCCTATCTATAACGAAGCATTATACTTTTAAGCTCACTTTATGCAGTCCTCAGTTAGATTTTATTTGTCGGTTTACATTCTGCCTTAACGTTAACAGTAAAATATATGGTTCTTTTCAGATATGTGAACTGCATTTCACTGCAGACGACATTGAGAAAATTACCAGTGCTTACGACCCAAAACTGGCAAACTCGTTACAGCACCTTTGGACCGTCCACGTTTAAAGAAACGTTCGTGAAAATTTATCGTAAAGGGTACTTGTAATCAGTTTTCAGATTAATGTTCAGGTTCCTTAATTTTCTTACGATATTGTTAAATATCTAAGATCATGAAACATTGCTATACGAATCTCATGTTTATCTCTCTCTATTTGCAGATGCCGTACCTTCAAAGTTGCCAGGATGAGCTACGTCTTTATCTTTAAAACAAGCACCAGCTCGAGAAGATCCAGAGAGTCGCGAACGTTTGGAGAACCAAGCACTTGAGAAAGTCATTGAGTAGAGTGTGGAATCACACAAAAAATGATGGAAAAGAGTTCATTTGCTAGTTTAGAAGATTTTAAATCAAAATTATCTGATTGTGAAAAGCACTGTGACTGGGTCACGGTAACTAAATCAAATAATTTGTGTCTTGTGTTAAAGGATGCTCCTTATCTAAATGTTGTGTGGCATGTCGTTATAAATAGTGATTTAGTGTTAAGTGCATTTGTGAAGGAAGCTGAGCTAAATTGTGCTGGTACGATTAAATTACCAAACCAAGTAAGTGATACTGGTACAGTTAGCAATATTTTGAAAGAGTTGTATGTGATGTTTCATATAAATGAGGCTCCATTTGAGTCAAGTTTGTCTTGCATTGAAGACATTTTGGAAAACTTGTAAGAAAAATTACCAGAAAGTGAGCATAAAATTAAATTTTTGAAGGAACAAGTTTCATTTCCAGGATTTAATAGTCCAACAGAGATTAGGTAGGGAGTGTTTGAATGATTTTATGGTCATTAGCTTATTCTATCAGGCCACATGCATATAGGTTTTTGACGAGTGCTCGTACATTTTCCATTCCAAGTCCCAGTACTTTGTCAAAACTTTGCAGTAAACTTCCAACTAACCCAATCATTGAGCATCAGAGTGAGCAGTTTCTCAGTTACATACCACAAAAAGTTGGTGCTTTATCTGTGAATGATAAAACTGTCCTGTTGATGGATGAGATTTATTTAAAGTCACAACTTGACTATAAAGGTGGCAATGTTGTAGGTGGTGCTTTTAATACAGATGTGGTTTTGTGTGCAACTAGTGCTTACGTTTTTATGATCCAGAGTATGGATTCAGTGTACAAAGATGTTGTGCATATTCTCCCAGTTCACACAATTCAATTAAACTAGAAGCAGTGGGATTTCAGGTAATAGGAGTAGTAGCTGACAATAATGCTATTAATAAGAAAGCTATTTCGTACTTTTCTTCCCCCCCCCCCCCCCTCCCTCCTAGTGTACAGATAAAATATGTTCATCCTGAGCAGACTTACATTATTTGCGGTGAATTTTTAAGGTCCTAGTGTAATTTTATTAACAATCAAGGAAAATCATTATTACTTATGTAGTCTAAACTATCATGTGGAAGGTTATCTAATTATAAAATCGAATATGCAGCAAGGCAATGCTGTAAGTGCTTAAAATTTTACGTCGCATAAAAAGTTGGTAGTGGTGACTGAAAAAATAGGATAAATGATTTATTTTATTTGTAGGCGAATTTTGAAGGTCCTAGTGTATTTTTTTTATTTATTTATGTTTTTTTTTGTATTCAAGGAAAATCATTATTCCTTAGGTAGTCGAAATATTGCGTTGGTTACCTAATTGTAAGATCTAATCAGCAGCAAGGTGACGCTATAAGTGCTTAAAATTCTAAAAAGTAGGTAGTTGTGACTATATGAACTGTCTTTGAAGATACAGGATCCAATATTTATATAAATCTTTTTCACTCGATCGTGTTACGCCACAATTCATCATTTACAAACTAGGTGATACAGTATGCAGTACTCTCTTAGTTGAAGGTTTCATTGTTTTCGTTACTTCTATCATTAGTTAAATAGCGAATGTGCCTTCCCTTGAGCTACTTCAGTGCTAGTTTCTGAACTCAGTCGCAGAGCTGTGACGTCACAGCAGGCGTTGTGAAGCTTTGTTTCTTGGTGGTGTTGATAGGAGAAGTACGAATAGGTTTGTTTGAAACAGTCGCCGGCGGGCTCACACGCATGCGCGTTGCAAACAGAAAACGTACCATCGCCATGTTTTTTAAATTTTGCCTGTGTACTTTCTATACGTCTTCATTAGCGTTATCAACCCCATATTTTCTCTGTTTTAACTTCTGCAACTTTTCCGCCACTTTACCGTTTTTAACAAAGTCACCGTTGTATTGCCTTTTTATATCGTTTGTTATCTTCCCATAATGTGTTTTTTTTTTCTCTTTTCTTATTTGGGCTTTACGCATCTATCGCCAGGGGGGATTGACATTCAGTAAGGGGAAAAAATTAACATCTCGAGGGTTGGATCCCCTCACTTCCAAATCGGAGGATTATGCCACCCGGGCTGCTCTCAAGGTGCCTTTCCCATCTGTCTGCTGGCTGCCGCCCGGTGCTCCCCACCACCACCGCCGCCGGCGGCATCCCCCTGTCCTCATCACAGCCACCCTCCATATTTGTCTATTTCCGCATTTCAGTGACTCCTATTGCCAGTGGACAACGAATCCCATCATGGACACACCCACTAGCACCATCATTTACACTTCTACTTGTCCCGCATCCACCATTACCTCGTGGAGTGCCTCCCACTACCTTAAACAATGTCCTATCCTTGGCCTCCTCCTTCCTGCAACACCTGCTACGAATTCCACCCCACCCTTTCCTCCAAATGCAAATCCTGAGCTCACTGTCCCCATTCACCACATTGACCAGCCCATCCATCCCATCAATTTCCTCCACCCACCCCCCACAGCTGAAGACATCTGGTTCCTGACCATTGTTCTGCAGAATATCCACCCACTGCAACATTCCCACACAATCCAGCAGATCTCCCTTGCTGCTGCTCTGTCATCCATTTCAATAGCTACGCTACTTACTCTCACAACCAGGCCCACTTTATCTTCATATGCCTAGACACTTGTTTAAGCTCCTCTCTGCTTTTCCCCTCCCACTCTGCTGAGCTACTGACAGACAAAACACGAAACTATCGTCTGAAGAACACGTGTCTGATTTCTACCAACCACATACAGGCCCATTCTGAGTGCTGCGCAGAGTGCCAAAAGACTACGTGATAGATTGGAAGGGAAAGCCGGGCTTTTCTTAGTGCGAAAACACACGGCAATCACAGATAATTCTAGCTACTTAA
Organism: Schistocerca americana; assembly: GCF_021461395.2. Lineage (NCBI taxonomy): Eukaryota > Metazoa > Arthropoda > Insecta > Orthoptera > Acrididae > Schistocerca > Schistocerca americana. The sequence goes on from NC_060129.1 coordinate 64,234,901, forward strand.
TCCATGGCAGCAAATGGATAAATGTATGTACAATGATGCTGGGAGTGGAATGACAAATCGACATGATTGGGCTGAGCGCCCTTTATTTGACAAAATAATACTAATCTGGAATCTAGATTTCTAATTTTTATGATGGCATTCAGATCCACAGATACCATTCACCACATCAACCAGCTCTGTGCTGCATTGTGCAGCTACCTACTGCCAGGTACTCCATATCAATGACATCATGAGAGAGCAGAATGGGACGCTCCGCGGAACTCACAGACTTTGAACATGGTCAAGTGATTGGGTATCACCTGTGCATAGGTCTGTTTGCGAAATTTTCACACTCCTAAACATACCTAGGTGCACTGTTTCCGATGTGATAGTGGAGTGGAAACTAGAAGTAACATATACAGCACAAAAGCGTACAGACCGACCTCGTCTGTTGACTCGCAGAGACCGCCGTCAATTGGAGAGGATCGTTATGTGTAGTAGGCAGACATCTATCCTGACTGTTACACAGGAATTCAAAACTGCATCAGGATCCACTGCAAGTACTATGAAAGTCAGGCAGCAGGTGAGAAAACTTGGATTTCGTGGTCGAGCAGCTGTTCACAAGCCACACATCACGCCGGTAAATGCCAAACGACGCCCCATTCGGTGTAAGGAGAGTAAACATTGGACGATTGAACAGTGGAAACACGTTGTGTGGAGTGACGTATCGCGGTACACAATCTGGCGATCCAATGAACAGGGTGCGGGTATGGCGAATGTCTGGTGAACGTCATCTGCTAGCGTATGTAATGCCAACAGTAATCTTTGGAGGTGGTGGTGTTATGGAGTGGTCGTGTTTTTCATGGAGGAGGCTTGTACCCCTTGTTGTTTTGTGTTGCACTATCACAGCACGGGCCTTCATTGGTGTTTTAAACACCTCCTTGCTCCCACTGTTGAAGATCAAGTCGGGGGTGGCGATTGCACCTTTCAACACGATCGAGCACCTATCCGTAACGCACGGCCTGTGGGGGAGTGGTTACACGACAATAACATCCCTCTAAAGGACTGGCCTGCACAGAGTCTTGACCTGAATCCTACAGAACACCTTTGGGGTATTTTGGAACGGCAACTTCGTGCCAGACCTCACCGACCGACATCAATACCTCTCCTCAGTGCAGCACGCTGTGAGGAATGGGCTGTCATTCCCGAAAAAACCTTCCCGCACCTGATTGGACGTATGCCTGCAATAGTGGAAGCTGTGATCAAGGCTAAAGGTGGGCCAACACTGTACTGAATTCCAGCATTACCGATGGAGGGCGCCACGAACTTGTAAGTCATTTTCAGCCAGGTTTCCGGATACTTTTTATCACATAGTGTATGTTTCGTAGGGGGAAACTGCTGCTAATTTTCAAGCTTTTACGTGAATATACAGTGCTATTACAAATGATTGAAGCGATTCATAAATTCACTGTAGCTCCATTCATTGGCATATGGTCACGACACACTACAGATACGTAGAAAAACTCATAAGGTTTTGTTCGGCTGAAGCCGCACTTCAGGTTTCTGCCGCCAAAGCGCACGAGAGCGCAGTGAGACAAAAGGGCGACAGGAGCCGAGAAAGCGTATGTCGTGCTTGAAATGCACTCACATCAGTCACTCATAACAGTGCAACGACACTTCAGGACGAAGTTCAACAAAGATCCACCAACTGCTAACTCCATTCGGCGTTGGTATGCACAGTTTAAAGCTTCTGGATGCCTCTGTAAGGGGAAATCAACGGGTCGGCCTGCAGTGGGCGAAGAAATGGTTGAACGCGTGCGGGCAAGTTTCACGCGTAGCCCGTGGAAGTCAACGAATAAAGCAAGCAGGGAGCTAAATGTACCACAGCCGACGGTTTGGAAAGTCGTATGGAAAAGGCTAAACCAGAAGCCATACTGTTTGCAATTGCTACAAGCCCTGACACCCGATGACAAAGTCAAACGCTTTTAATTTTCGGCGCGGTTGCAACAGCTCATGGAAGAGGATGCGTTCAGTGCGAAACTCGTTTTCAGTGATGAAGCAACATTTGTTCTTAATGGTGAAGTGAACAGACACAATGCGCGAATCTGGGCGGTAGAGAATCCTCACGCATTCGTGCAGCAAATTCGCAATTCACCAAAAGTTAACGTGTTTTGTACAATCTCACGGTTTAAAGTTTACGGGCCCTTTTTCTTCTGCGAAAAAAACGTTACAGGACACGTGTATCTGGACATGCTGGAAAATTGGCTCACGCCACAACTGGAGACCGACAGCGCCGACTTCATCTTTCAACAGGATGGTGCTCCACCGCACTTCCATCATGATGTTCGGCATCTCTTAAACAGGAGATTGGAAAACCGATGTATCGGTCATGGTGGAGATCATGATAAGCAATTCATGTCATGGCCTCCACGCTCTCCTGACTTGACCCCATGCGATTTCTTTCTGTGGGGTTATGTGAAAGATTCAGTGTTTAAACCTCCTCTACCAAGAAACGTGCCAGAACTGCGAGCTTGCATCAACGATGCTTTCGAACTCATTGATGGGGACATGCTGCGCCGCGTGTGGGTGGAACTTGATTATCGGCTTGATGTCTGCCGAACCACTAAAGTGGCACATATCGAACATTTGTGAATGCCTAAAAAACTTTTTGAGTTTTTGTATGTGTGTGCAAAGCATTGTGAAAATATCTCAAATAATAAAGTTATTGTAGAGCTGTGAAATCCCTTTAATCATTTGTAATAACCCTGTACTTTGCGCATCCTTTTGCAAGCGAGAAGATATCGTGAAGTACGATTGGGAAAGGCTGTAAATTAACCATCTATGTCCCTTTATTGAGTCCAGATGTGTGAGAACTGGTTGAACAGAGAGATTGTCAAATACCCTGGGAAATGTAGTAGCACCCCAGACGATAACACCTGATTGTGTTCCCGTATGGCGGGACTGTCTGTTTGATATCCCACCACTGTCTGCAGCATCTCAGGACAAGTGTTCGTTGGTATTCGGGGCTCAGTTTGAAGTGTGACTAATCAGTGAAGACAATTCTACTCGACTCAAAGAGATTCCAGGCCGAATATGCCCGACACCACTGAATATGAGCTTGGTTCTGTACAGGGGCGACGTGGACACAGCTCCTTTCTGTGAGCCGCCTGTTAATAGTCCCTGCAGTAAATGAAGTACCAGTTGCACGTCAGCTCGACAATAATGATAAATCCGGCGCTCTGAGTGTCTCTCTGATGACTGCTCCGACCTCACGTTCTGTCATCTCCCGAGGTCAAGCACTTCCTTCTTGATGCTATGTTTAAACACTGTTTACCCATTCCTGCTAACATCGGAAAACAGTGGCATCACTCCCCTCAGATGACGAGCGATTCGTCTATTACTCCAACTGCCTTCTTTCAGCCCAACAAGTCTCCCAAATGATGACATCTGCATATAGTGTCTACGTACGTGTCTGCCAGGCATAGTTGCTGTCCAGAAGAGTACACAGAATGAAATTCGTAAAGATTGTATTTTTTCCTGCCGACATGTCCCTCGTTTACTAACTTCGCCAGTTGCGCGTTGAAATTGCTCTGCAGCGTCACACATTCATTCATCGACCACCAAAGTTTACAAATTTGCATTTTCTGTCGATATCTGCATTCATTTCAATTTTTGACCAATCTGCACAAGTTGTTTGTGGTGCACCTTTTTCTTCTTTTTCCCCTGTCACAGTGTAAAATATATCTGCATGTTTCACACCACGCTGTATAATAAAGTAACTACTAATTAGATTAATTCTCCCATATACACAAATGAAGTGCTTGGGCAGCCTTTTGTCAACTGCCCAATTTTTTAAAATAATGATATGGAAATGAAGAAATAGATAGGATTTCGTCGTTCTTCTGACTTGGTAAGTAACAAAATTCCTTAGTTGAAGATAAACAGCGGACTGAATTTAATCATCATGAGAAAAAAGTCTTTCGCAACAGCATTTATATGTAAAACATTCTCGGTTTTCTTGCCGCATCAATTCGGGATAAAATCGCGAGCTTTCGACCATAGCCCCCATCGTCATCGTCAGGATGACGCATGAATTTCAGCATACATCACGTTTGATTTTTTCTATTTTTAATGAAGTGCCTTTGGTCCATGTGCTTGTTTCCCCCGTCCTGCCCACTTCTACAACTAATCTCGCACCTATATCAGCCACATGAACAGGCTATAGCATTGTACGGAATTCTTCTATAGCGTGTCGGTTATGGGTTAAGTGCAGCAATCGAGAGTACTTGCGCGGATTCCATGGTCATGATATGCAGCATGTTGCCAAATGTTTTCCGATGATTGTCATCGCGCGCCAACCGAAAATATTCCCCTTCAACGTAGGACAGATATTCGAAGCATGTAGCATCGCTGTTCTCAACAATGTAGGTGGTTGTATGTCCGAACATCCATAGTGCTACATTTTCTTTCATAACTGGTCATCACATGCGGTCCCGCCACATCCCTTCACGAACGTTCAGCTAGCGTGCTGAAATGTTACGTTATAAATGTATAAAGAAGTAGCCCTAGTTTTAATTATCGCCTGAAAATATCGTAAATAATTTTGCATATAAAAATAAATTTGTATATAACTGAAAGAAACGATGTACTAATGAGATGCTGAATTTCTAGTTATTTATGCATTATTTTGTAAAGAAGTATCTTTGAGTTAAAATGTTTAAACAAAATGTAGTAGGTACGCTCGTTTGTCTAACGATATGACAAAAAAGCGGAAGGCGACTTGTTTTCCCCTCTCTCTTTTGTCCTGCGGTACCGAGATAAGCTGTGTAGTGTCACATGTGTGCTTTTGTGAAATAATTATGTCAATTTCATCTTAAGTAGCCGTGTTTCATTTGAAGATCCCTTTCCTTGCTGTTCACGTTACACATGAGTTTAGTATGGATTTCTTAGTGCAGTTTCGGGCTGTATTGGAGAGAAGTTGTTTCTGGGATTGTTTGGGGGTCATGGCTGAACACTGTTAGCGGTCATTCGCAGTTTAATCAATCACATTATAATTCATACTTTAATCAATCACATTATAATTCATACGTCCCTGAGATTATTTTTATCTACGTTTTTCTCTCAAAATCGGGGCAATGTTATAACGCGAACCGTGTAGTATTCAGATTGGTCGTTTGCCTCCAATGTCTTCTATCAATGCATTTGCCGGTTTGATATAATGACGATGCTGGAAGACAGCACAGCGTAATTATAATCTGTTCATCATGAGAATAAAACTGATGTAACCATTACGTCATGTATTCTTGTATGTTTGCTTCAATATAATTGGATTTCGTTTCACGTGGAGCGGAAACCAATCTGAGACCAGTACAGTCAAGTACGATCATAAGGATACGTTTTGTGCTGTGTTACACGCACACAGAGGGAGCGATAATGCGGGACAACAGCTATACCGGAGCATCAAACTTGGACAGCACTGGGCAGCCAGCGGTCCAACTTACCTGCAATGATGTGAACAGTTGCAGTTCAGATGTAAAACGAGACGAGGAAAGAAACAAGATAGCTTCGAATGTCATTTAATTTTTAAACAGAATGAAACTATATTTGGAGAAACTCCACCACTACCGCTCACTTCTTCAGTGACCAGCCGGCAAGCATGAAATGCAATTGTTGTCACCTGACATGGTGTTCTAATTACAAACAAAAGTGATGAAAATTTCCAACTTAAACATAGCGAGCTGTGTGTAATGTAAAAGCATACTGCAGGGATTTCATTGTACTGTTGAACACTGAAGCCACTAATGTTTTTATTGCAGTCAGTCATCTGGTTATCTCTTAGCTCCTGCGTTATCGGAGTCGGAGAAATACATTTCAGTTCTGGAAGTGTCACCTGCTACGTTGATAACGACCCTATAGACATCAGAATACACGAAGCCAACCAGCCGCCCCATTTTCCCCTTTTTTGACGAGTCGTTCTGTATCCCGCCAGCGTTCGCCGCGACGTAAGAAAAAGCTGCGTGCGTTTGTACCAGTAGTCTACGTCTGGCAGTTGGCAAGTCTTGTTAGTTCTTGGGCCAATTTCCTTCATTTGACAGCAGATCAGTTCTGCTGAGTTCGTATTGTAATGGTACAGTGGCAAATGTAAAAATGCAGAATTTGTATGCCGTGCTCGATGCTGTGAAAAGATTTGTTTTTCATGTTTCTACGAGGCTTATCTACATCTGTGGTATAAAACGATGAAGATAGTTCAAATAAAAAGTGTTTGGTTTTTCATTTTTGTCTTAAAACTTATATTCTTATGTTTTCATAATTTAAGCAACTTTTGTTAACAGTCATTCATAAAAATCGATAATTCAGAATTTATGTACCCAATAAAAACGAGAATTTCGCATGCAATATGTAATTAGAAACAAGAATTCGTACATTATTCATAAAAAGTTATGATGAGTTCTACAATTACGAGATGTAGCTATTTCAAATTGAATGAGAAAAAAAATGACTATGGGGAAATTGTAACCAGGGAACAAACGCCCACAGCAGGGTATCGATTCAGCGAAACCTGCAGTTTAGATGCGTAACTGCACTGTGTCTAACACAGTCCCTCAGAAAAGTTTTAAGCCGATTACCTCTGTAAAGTTATGAAAAACATTAAGAACAATCTATTTTTCGGCCCTCTTTTTAACCCTGTTTCACTATGGAGCAGTCTGCAGCCTCAGGTATTTTCATTCCGCGTATTAACAGCGCGACAATCAGAGCTCAACAATAAAGAGGCTGTGACTGTAGAGCATTTTTGAAATTAAATTAAAATACGTAGCTAAAGCGTTATTAAGAAAAAGGTTGGTGGCTCTTAATAGATTTGAACATCATAATGTTTTATGTAATGTAGCTAATACATAAGTAGAACCTACTTCCAAGAACGTAATAACACCAGTGTACGTCTGCTAGTGCTTCTGACCTATCATCGCAATTGTGTTTTTTTACACCAGGTTTATTCTTATGATGAACTCCATATCCATAACGCCATGTCTACCGCTAGCGCCACTTCCATTTCTTTTTTTTTTTTTCCTTTATTGAATTTCGATTCCGCCCTAAGGGGGCGGGCTGGCAGCAGCTTAGTACGCTGCTCTGCAGCCTACAGACTTTTTAAAACGTAAGAAGAAGATAAGAAACAATAAAAACAGGGGATAAAACGGTGACTTAAACTGTAAAACGGTGGAAAATTGTGGAAAGCTAAAACATAAAGCAAACGGTTGGCAAAGCCAATAAGATACACAGGAAGCAGACAGGTAACATAGTAAACAGACAATTAAAAAACACGGCCACAGTCGGGTTTCTGTTCGCAAGAGATATAAAAATCACACCCAGCGACAGTATGACGTCTGTTTGCAACACTTCGGAAAAGACACACAACGCTGAACACTCACTGTAAACATTGCACTAAAATGTCGGCACAAAGATGACACACCATAGCCGAGGGCAGATGGGGGGGCTGGACAGATGGGGGGGGGGGGGTAAAACAAGGAGGGAGGAGAGGAAAAACGAAAGGGGGAGGAACCAAAGGAGGTAGAGGACTCATAAGGGGGGGAGGGGCAGGGCAGAAGCGAGAGGGAGTGGGAAAAGGCAGAGAATGGAAATGCAAGAGGACTCAGGGGAGAGAAGGGAGGCAGAGAGATGGTAGGTGGGGAAAAAAGAGGATGGAAGGGGAGCCCAGGAAAAGGACGGAGGTAAGGAGTGGGTGAGGATCAGAGCTGATAGGAGGGATAAATGGAGAGAGAGAGCGCATCATCAGGGCGGGGGAGTTGATGGAAGCCACCTTTGGAAAGGAGATGAAGGGTGTAGAGATGGAGCGTAGGGTGACACAACAGTGGAGAGGGGGCAGGGGGCGGGGATAGGAGAGGAGAGGAGTAACCAGGGGGTGAGGGGGATCTAGGCGGCGGGTAGTGTAGAGTATGCGGATATGTTGGAGGAATAGGAGCGGATGGGGGAAAGGAATGAGGTCATAGAGGATCTGCATGGGGGATGGGAGGCGTATACAGAAGGCGAGGGGGATTGCATGACACTCAAGGATCTTGAGGGACTTATAGAATTTGGGGGGAGCAGATATCCAGGCGGGACTGGCATAACAGAGGATGGGACGGATTAAGGATTTGTAGGTGTGGAGGATGGTAGAGGGGTGCAACCCCCATGTCCGGCCAGAGAGGAGTTTGATGAGTGGGTGGCAGTTGTGGGCCTTGGATTGGATGGAGTGGAGATGCGGGATCCAAGTGAGGTGACAGTCAATGGTGAGGCCAAGGTAGGCGAGGGTGGGGTTGAGGTGGAAAGCCGGGTGCAGATGGTAAGGGAGAAATCCAGGAGCCAGAAGGAGCGAGTGGTATGACCTACGATGATTGCCTGGGTCTCGGAGGGATTGATTTTCAGGAGCCACTGGTTACACCATGCGGCAAAAAGGACAAGGTGATTCTGGAGAAGGCTTTGGGACCGTTGGTGGGTAGGAGTGAGGGCGAGGAATGTGGTATCATCGTCATATTGCAGGAGGTGTACTGGAGGGGGGTTGGTTCATATCTGCCATGTACAGGAGGTAGAGGAGAGGGGAAAGGACAAAACCCTGGGGCACACCGGCAGAGGGCTAGAAGGTGCGGGAATTGGGAGTATGGACGGTAACATAGGAGGGGCGGCGGGAGAGGAAGGAGGCCATCAGTCGGATGTAGTTGACAGGAATGGCGTAGGTTTGGAGTTTAAACAGGAGACCGGGATGCCAGACACGGTCGTAGGCCTTTTCGAGGTCAAGGGAGACAAAAATGGCGGAGCGATGGGAGTTAAGCTGGAGGGAGAGGAAATGAGTGAGGTGGAGGAGGTGGTCATCGGTGGAGAAGGAAGGTTGAAAGCCACATTGGGTGTCAGGGAGGAGGTGGTTTTGGTGGAGGTGGTGATGGATGCGCCGGGTAAGGATGGATTCCAAGAGTTTGCTGAACACCGATGTGAGACAGATAGGACGGTAGGAAGAGGAATCAGATGGAGGCTTGTTTGGTTTGGAGAACATCAGGATACAGGAGGTTGCCACTTTCAGGTGACAACGCCTATTTCCTGAAGCAGCTGCATCACAGCGGAAAGCGTTTGTCACGCAATTGCTGGGAACTGCCTTAATACATATGGCGGTAGTCTGTTATCTTTATCTGGCGAACACGTTCAGACCCTAATTAAAACATTCAACTCGCTCTTTCTTCTAAACTGGAGTCAAAACTGAAGGGAGAAAGAATCGGCACTGCAGCAATTGCAAGAGTGGCTACTGTGCTGCCATCTGTTGATGACGGCAGGGGTGGTGCCATTCTTCGATACCTGCCTAACGTAAAAGTCTGGTTTACGGCCCCTGTTCGGATATTCGTGGACGATTCGTTTAAGGAAAGCTTATTTATAAAAGAAGATATTTATTCTTTAATGATAATCATGTGAGTGAGAATTAGACTGAATGGTTCCTGACGACGGCTTCATACTCGTTTCTACTATTTACGGCAAATGCTATTCATAAATGCAATCGCAAGTAGTAGTGTCATCAGAGGGTTGGATCCCCTCAGTCGACGACGTCTGGTTGCAACGCCTGGGCTACTCTCAGGTTGTAATCTCCGTCTTCGACGGTTGTGTCTGTCTGTCTGTCTGTCTGTCTGCCTGCCCGTCGTTTCCTGCTGTAGCTGTTCGTCCGTCTGTCCGCCTGCCTGCTCGCTGTCCGCCGCCGCCGCTGCTGCCTGCTGTCCGTCCGTCCGTCCGTCCATCTGCCTGTTCGGCGCCGTCTGCTGTCCGTCCGTCCGTCTGTTGGCCGCCGCCGCCGCCGCCGGCCGGTGCCCGCCGCCGCCGCCGCCTGCTGTCCGTCCGTCCGTCTGTTCGCCGCCGTCCGTCTGTCCGTCGCCGCCGCCAGCCGGTGCCCGCCGCCGCCGCCGCCGCCGCCAGCCGGTGCCCGCCGCCGCCGCCGTTGCCGCCTGGTCGCCGCCGTCGCCGCCGTCCTGCCCCTGGTCTACGGCCGTCTTCGTCTTCATCCGTCTTCGTCTTTGTCTGTCCCCAGTTTCTGTCCTTTCCTCTTTGTTCTGTTCGTTATTGTTTCTCCCTACCGTCATGTCTGCCCCCACCACCGCTGCCACCGCTACCAGCACCGCCATAGTTTATACTTCCCCTTCCGCCGCCTCCACCACTATCACCTGGTGTGCCCAGTCCCACCCCCCTGCTTCCATCCCTCCTCTTCTCACTCTCCCTTCGCCCTCACTCTTTGTCGCCCCCACTCCAGCTTCTTCCTCTCGATCTGATCCTTTCCCCCCACTCCCCCAGCCTGTCACTGCGGCTCTGGCTCGGGTGGTGGCCCGTCGGGCCACTGTCCATGCCCAGCTCTCCCCGTCGCCTTCGCCATCGCCGCCGCCGCGGCCACCGCCGTCGTCACCGTCGCCTTCGCCTTCACCGTCACCGTCACCATCTCCGGCACCGACTCCGGCCCCGGGACCTGCCCCTCCCCGCCACATTCCAGTTGTTCCCATCCCCCACACCTCCCCCACCGCCGTCAAGCGCCCCAGTGCCACCCCTGCCTCCTCTGCTTCCAAAAAGGCTCCGCCTCGTCCTCCTTCCCCCATCCATGATGCCATGGATGTCTCCCCGCCCTTCCCTGCCCCCTCATCCTCCTCCTCTACCCTCTCCTCCTACCGCTACCTCCTCTCCCGTCCTGATCCCTCTCTCCTTGAAGCCCGGAACCTCACCCTCTTCCTTCGCCAGCATTGTCCTGGTGCCCCCATCTCCCTCCTCACTCCTCGCCATGATTCGGTCCTCATCTCCTGCCCCAGCCCAACCCTCCACACATACCTCCTTTCCCGCATCCCTGTCACCCGCTTTGGCCCTCATGCCTCCCTTACCCCTGCTCCTTCTCCATCTCCTACCCGCCAAACCCAACCCCCGCCGACCCTCACCGCCGTGATCACTTGGCTCAGTCCATCGATCACGGAGGAGGAGGTGTTGGCGGAGCTCAAGGCCCATCCCACGCTGGAGGTGCAGGCGGTGCGCCGCATTTTCAACTCGGCCAGCCCCACCCGCCTTATGCGGATTTTCTCTGAGGATGCCCCCTCCATTGACCGTCTCCTGAAGGATGGTGCCCTCCTTTTTAACCAGCGTTATAAGGTTGACCCCCCCCATTCCCCTCCTCAATCCCTGCGCTGCCAGAGGTGTCTGCGCTATAACGCGCACCCCACAGCTGAGTGCCACGAGGCCCCCACCTGCCCGCATTGTCGGCAAGCGCACTTCCTCAGGCAGTGCCCTAACCTCCAATCCCCTCCTTCCTGCAATACCTGCAATCTCCCCCATCCCACCTACTCCCAAAAGTGTAAAGCCAGACCCCCTCCAACCACTCCTGAACTCACCGTCCCTGTCCGTCCCCTGGACGCCCCCATCCCTCCTGGCAATTACCTTCGTCCCCCCGCCACCGCTGAGGACATCATCAGGTTCCTTACCATCGTCCTCCAGAATGTTCATCCCTTTCAGCGCCCCCACACCCTCCAGCAGATCTCCCTTGCCGCCCGTTCCATATTCCAACTCAAGATGTATGCCACCTACTCCAACAACCAGGCCCATTTCACCTTCTCCCGCCTTGACACCCTCGTCTAAATCCCTATCATGGCGCGACAGCAACGTATCCTTTTCAATAACATCCGCTCCCTACCCGCCAACAGGAACCTCTTCCTGCACACCCTTGCCACCCACCGCGTGGATGCCTTCCTCCTTAATGAAACCTTCCTCCAACCCCACCACACCATTCACACTTTGCCCTACCTCCTCCACCGCTCCGATAATCCCCTCCCAATTGCGCGTGGCGGAGTTGCCATCGGTCACCACCGCCAGATCAACGTTCGGCTCCAACCTCTCCTTCCCGACCCCACCGAACACCTGATCCTTAGTCTCTTCTTCCCCGGCCTTACCGTTACCTGTGCCACCATCTATGTCCGCCCCAACGCTCCTATTCCCTTCGACTTCCTCTCCCACGTCGATCGTACCTTCTCCTCCTACGTGATCGCCGCCGACCTCAACATCCATAGTCGTTCCGCTGCCCAGTTACGGCGGTGGCATCGGTTCCTCTCCACCCTTCAAGGCGACCTCGTCCCCATCCCCCAGCATACCCGTCCCGAATCCAACTCCACTCCTGATGTTATCCTCTCCTCCCCCAACCTCCTTGGCCGCATAACGGTGGATGTCCTGGAGCCTATTGGTAGCGACCATCTCCCTGTCCTCCTCACCATTTCAGACGGTCGTCGCCCTCGCCCCAACCCTCATACTGACCCTCCCCTTAAGTTTGTCCACGACTATTCCCGTGCCGACTGGAATGCCTACCGGGATACCCTTTCCACCCAGGTCGATAGACACCCCTTCCCCTACCACCACCCTGGGACTGGCGACAGACATGCACCCGTTTAAATGCTATCCTGCCAATCAACTCGTCCAAGTTCTGGTCGGCCTTCCGTCGCCTTACCGGAAGTAAACCCTCCCCCTATTATCCTCTTCTCCATGATGATCACCCTTTCCCTGACACCCTTAGTAAGGCCAACCACTTTGCCTCCTACCTCTCCGATGTCTTCTCCATCCCCGACGATCCCCAGTTCGATTACTCCCTCTTCCCGGATATCCGCGATCGCACTGACACCTCCGTCCCTCCCCTCGCCCGGGTTTCCAGTACTTGGACAACATTACACACACGCAACTCAATGCCCCTATCACTACACAGGATCTCATTGCTACACTCCGCACAAAACGCAACTCCGCTCCTGGTCACGATCGTGTCACCTACCGTCACCTTCGTGAAGCTCCTGTCTCTTTCCTCTCCACCCTGGCCAGGCTCTACAATGTAGTCCTGTCCACCGGTTACTACCCCGACCTGTGGAAAACCTCCCGTATCCTCATGTTCCTTAAACCTGGCAAACCGCCGTCCACCGTCTCTTCCTACCATCCCATCTGCCTTACCTCGGTCTTCAGCAAGGTCCTGGAATCTATCCTCACCCGACGCATCCACCAGCATCTCCGCCAGCACCGCCTCCTTCCCGTTACCCAGTGTGGCTTTCGGCCGTCCTTCTCTTCCGACGACCTTGTCCTTCACCTTACTCATCTCCTTTCGGAACAGCTTAATTCCCGTCGCTCCGCAATCTTCCTCTCCCTGGACCTCGAACGTGCATATGACCGCGTATGGCATTCCGATCTCCTCTTCAGGTTCCAAACCTTCGCTCTTCCCATTAACTACGTCCATCTGATCGGCTCCTTTCTCTCCCGCCGTCCTTCCTATGTTACCATCCGTAACACAGATTCCTACCTTTTTCCCCTCCGCCGGTGTGCCCCAAGGCTCCGTCCTCTCCCCCCTCCTGTATCTTTTGTACACGGCGGACATGCCGCCGCCGTCACCCCCCGTCCACCTTCTCCAGTTTGCCAATGACACTGCCTTCCTTGCCTTTGCCCCCACCCTGCAACGCCTTCTCCAATCCCATCTTGACCGATTCACCGCTTGGTGTAACCAGTGGTTGCTCAAGGTCAATCCTTGGAAAACCCAGGCGATCATTGTAGGCACAACCACCCCTTCCTTCCGCCTCCTTGATTTCTATCTCACCGTCTATGGCCGTCCCATCGCCCTGACTCCCACCCTTAAGTACCTTGGCGTCTTCCTCGACCGTCGCCTCTCCTGGACTCCCCATCTCCGGACAATCCATGCCAAGGCACGTTCCCGACTCCGTCTCCTCAAGCTCCTTTCCCGCCGTACGTGGAGTCTGGACCCTTCCACCATCCTCCACACCTATAAATCCCTCATCCGCCATATCCTTTGTTATGCCCATCCGGCCTGGATCTCCGCCCCCCCTACCTTTTATATAATCCCTCCAAATCCTTGAACGCCATGCTCTCCATCTTGCCTATCGCATCCATCTCCCCCCCCCCCCCCCACGCGGATCCTGTATGATCTCATCCCTTTCCCCCACCTCCTCCTTTTCCTTGACAGGATACGGATCCTGTACACCTCCCGTAAACTTGATCCTCCTCACCCGCTCGTATCCCCGATTCTCTCACATCCCCGCCCACTGCCGCGCCCGTATTCCCACGTCCCGCCCGGTCTCCATCTCTCAACCCTCCTTACTCTCTCCCAAGGTGCATTCCGCCAGCTCCCCCTCCCTGATGATGTCCTCCTCCCCTCCATCTACCCCTCCTATCAACTTTGACCCTGCCCCCCCCACTTCCGGTGTCCTTTCCTTTAGGCACCCTCCCTCCCTCCCTTCTCTGCCCTTCCCTCCCCTTCTCTTTCCTTTTCCCCCATCCCCTCCCTCCACCCCTCTTCCCCCGGGCTTCCCTTGCCCCTTCCTCCCTCCCACCTTTCTCCCCTGCCCGTGGCATCTCTGCTTTCCTCTCTCCCTCTCCCACTCCCCTTCCTCCTCCTCCTCTCTTGGCAGGTCCCCAGACTCGCACACGCATAGTGAACATTCGCGCGGCGGAGAACATCGCCATCAGTGTCTAGTGTGTGTGCTTCGTTTTGTGTTTCGTGCAGTTACAACTCAACTGTTCACATGTGCCGTCGCCGTTCTCCGTGTTTTGTGCGCCGGGTCAACCAGTGTTAGTGTTTTCATCGTCCAACATGAACGGCTTCTTGTTTTTGTTTTTTGTAACTACTTTCTTTGCCTGCCATTTTTTGTATTGTCTGTGTCACCTATATGATATTATTGTACCCCATAAGGCTGAAGAGCAGCGTATTAAGCTGCTGCCAGCCCACCTTGTATGAGGTGATGAAAATTACAATAAAGGAAAAAAAAAAGAAAAAAAAACTAGTAGTGTCATCTCCGGCGGTAATTCGTTTGAATAGCGCCCTCCGATTAGTGCTATTCTGGTTGCAATCAAAGTGATAGGTGTTGCAGGTGCCAGCCAGCCAGCCAGTCAGCCAGCCCGTCGGCGTGCGTCACTCCAGCCAGCAGCCAGCAGCCAGCAGCAGTCTCTCCCAGCGGCGGACCTCGCCAGCAGCGGTCCCCGCCAGCAGCCAGCAGCGGTCCCCACCGGCAGCCAGCAGTGGTCTACGCCAGCAGCCAGCAGTGGTCCTCGCCTGCGCCGTCTGCAGCCAGCAGCCAGCAACCAGCAGCAGTCCCCGCCACCAGCGGTCGCAGCCAGCGGCCAGTGGTGGTCCTAGCTGCCCCCACCATCCGCCAGCAGCAGCAGCAGTAGAGGCGTCCCCACCAGCCAGCCAGCCAGCTGGGTCGCCCCCCCCCCCCCTCCAGCGGCAGCAGAGTGGGGCTTAGGCCCCAGTCTCCTTCGTCATTCTCCGTCCCTTTCTCCTCTGTGTCTCTCGTTGCCCTGCCCGTCTCTCGTTTGCTCCTTTGTCTAGTACTGTGTTTTTTCCCCCTTATAATAATGTCAACCTCCACCACCTCTTCTACAGCCACCACCACTGCCATTATATACACCTCCCCCTCTGCTGCTGCCACCACTATCACGTGGTGTGCCGCTTCACTCCCCCCTCAGTCCATCCACCCACTCCTCACTCTCTCACCTCCCTCCCTATTTGTCGCCCCGTCCCCAGCTCCTCCTTCCCGCACCTCCTCTGATCCCTTCCCTCCACTCTCTCCCTCTGCTCCTTCTGTTTCTGCGGCCCCTGCCAGGGTGGTCGCCCGGCGGGCTATGGCCCATGCTCCTTCATCTTCATCGTCCTCGTCATCGTCTTCGCCATCGCCTTCACCATCGCCCTCACCATCTCCGGCGCCAACTCCCGCACCGGGACCTGCCACTACACGCCACATTCCAGTTGTTCCCATCCCCCTCACTTCCTCCACCGCCGTCAAGCGCCCCAGTGGCACCCCTGCCTCTTCTGCTCCCAAAAAGGCTCCGCCTCGTCCCCCTACCCCCACCCCTGATGCCATGGATGTCTCTCCACCCGTCCCTGCCCCCTCCTCCTCTTCCCCTACTCCCTACTCCTACCGCTACCTCATCTCCCGTCCTGATCCCTCCCTCCTTGAAGCCTGGAACCTCACCCTCTTCCTTCGCCCTCATCTCCCTCCTCACTCCTCGCTGTGATTCGGTACTCATTTCCTCCCCCAGCCCTACCCTCCACACCGACCTCCTTTCCCGCATCCCTGTCACCCGCTTTCGCCCTCATGCCTCCCTCACCCCTGCTCCTTCCCCACCTCCCTCCCGTCAACACCAACCCCCGCGTCGCCCATCGACCCTCACCGCCGTGATCACTCGGCTCAGTCCAGTGATCACGGAGGAGGATGTGTTGGCGAAGCTTCAGGCCCATCCCCATCTGGAGGTGCGTGCGGTTCGCCGTATCCACAACGCTGTAGGTCCCACCCACCTTATGCGGGTTTTTTCTGAGCATGCCCCCTCCATAGACCGTCTTTTGAAGGAGGGTGCCCTCCTTTTTAACCAGCGTTACAAGGTTGACCCCTCCTGTTCCCCTCCTCAATCCCTCCGCTGCCAAAGGTGCTTGCGGTATAATGCGCACCCAACATCTGAGTGCTGCGAGGCCCCCACCTGTCCGCACTGTAGGCAAGCCCACTTTTTACGGCAGTGCCCCAATCTCCAGTCCCCCACCCCTCCTGTAATACCTGTAACCTCCCTCATCCTACCTACTCCCAGAAGTGTAAGTCCCGGCCCCCTCCTACCACTCCTGAACTCACCGTTCCTGTCCGCCCTCTGGATGCAACCACCCCTCCCGGTAACTCGCTTCACCCACCCCCTACCGCTGAGGACATCATCAGATTCCTCACCATTGTCCTTCAGAATGTTCATCCTTTTCAGCGCCTGCACACCCTCCAACAGATCTCCCTCGCAGCCCGCTCCGTTTTCCAACTCAAAATCTACGCCAGCTACTCCAACAACCAGGCCCATTTCACCTTCTCCCGTATTGACACTCTCGTTTAAATCCCTGTCATGGCGCGGCAGCACCATATCCTTTTCAACAACATCCGCTCAATTCCCGCCAACAAAAACCTCTCCCTGCACACCCTTGCCACCCAACGCGTGGATGCCTTCCTCCTCAATGAAACCTTCCTGCAACCCCACCACACCATCCACACTTCGCCCTACCTCCTCCACCGCTCCGATAATCCCCTCCCGATTGCGGGTGGTGGAGTTGCCATTGGGCACCACCGCCAGATCCCCCTTCGGCTCCAACCTCTCCTTCCTGACCCCATCGAACACCTGATCCTTAGTCTCTTCTTCCCCAGCCTTACCGTTAGGTGCGCCACCATCTATGTCCGCCCCAACACCCCTATTCCTTTCGACTTCCTCTCCCACATCGACCGTACCTTCTCCTCCTACGTGATTGCTGCCGACCTCAACATCCATAGTCGTTCCGCTGCCCAGTTACGGCGGTGGCATCGGTTCCTCTCCTCCCTTCAAGGCGACCTCATTCACATCCCCCAGCACACCCATCCCGAATCCAACTCCACTCCCAATGTTATCCTCTCCTCCCCCAACCTCCTTGGCCGCATAACAGTGGATGTCCTGGAGCCTATTGGTAGCGACCATCTCCCTGTCCTCCTCACCATTTCAGACGGTCGTCGCCCCCACTGCGACCCTCGTAATGACCCTCCCCCTAAGTACGTCCATGACTATTCCCCTGCCAACTGGGATGCCTACCGGGATACTCTCTCCACCTAAGTCGATAGCCATCCTTTCACCTATCACCCCCCCGCTGATGTCACCCATGCCGCCTCCTTACTCCAGCAGATCTTGTCTGAGGCCATGGAGGCCCACGTCCCTGCTGTCGCCATCCACTCCCACCGTCCTACCTTACCCCCACAGGCCGTCCTCCTCCGTGAATCCTGCCGTCTCTACCGTGTCTTCCTCCACATGCGTGACCCGGACACACTACAACGCCACCGGCAACTCCAGCGACACATTCGTAATTTGCTCGTGGCTAAGAAACGCGGGGACTGGCGACAGACATGCACCCGTTTAACTGATACCCTACCTATCAACTCGTCCAAGTTCTGGTCAGCCTTCCGTCGCCTTACCGGAACTAAACCCTCCCCCTACTATCCTCTTCACCATGATGATCACCCTTTCCCTGACACCCTTAGTAAGGCCAATCACTTTGCCTCCTACCTCTCCGATGTCATTTCTATCCCTGATGATCCCCAGTTCGATTACTCCCTCTTCCCCGATATCCGCGATCGAACTGACACCTCTGTTCCTCCCCTCGCTCCTGGTTTCCAGTACTCGGACAACATTGCACACACGCAACTCAATGCCCATATCACTGCACAGGATCTCATTGCTGCACTCCTCACAAAATGCAACACCGCTCCTGGTCACGATCGTGTCACCTACCGTCACCTTCGTGAAGCTCCTGTCTCTTTCCTCTCCACCCTGGCCAGGCTCTACAATGTAGTCCTGTCCACCGGTTACTACCCCGACCTGTGGAAAACCTCCCATATCGTCATGTTCCTTAAACCTGGCAAACCGCCGTCCGCCATCTCCTCCTACCGTCCCATCAGCCTTACCTCGGTCTTCAGCAAAGTCCTGGAATCTATCCTCACCCGACACATCCACCCGCATCTCCGCACGCACCACCTCCTCCCCGTTACCCAGTGTGGCTTTCGGCCGTCCTTCTCTTCCGACGGCCTTCTCCTTCACCTCACTCATCTCCTTTCCGAACAGTTTAATTCCCGTCGCTCCGCAATCTCCCTCTCCCTGGACCTCGAACGTGCTTATGACCGCATATGGCATTCCGGTCTCCTCTTCAAGCTCGAAACCTTCGCCCTTCCCATTAACTACGTCTGTCTGATCGGCTCCTTTCTCTCTCGCCGTCCTTCCTATGTCACCATCCATAACACGGATTACTACACCTTTTTCCCCTCCGCCGGTGTGCCACAAGGCTCCGTCCTCTCCCCCCTTCTGTACCTTTTGTACACGGCAGACATGCCTTCCTTGCCCTTGCCCCCACCCTGCAGCGCTCCCAATACCTTCTCCAATCCCATCTTGACCAGTTCACTGCTTGGTGCAAACAGTAGTTGCTCAAGGTCAATCCCTCCAAAACCCAGGCGATCATTGTAGGCAAAACCACCCCTTCCTTCCGCCTCCTTGATTTCTATCCCACCATTCTATGGCCGTCCTATCGCCCTCACTCCCACCCTTAAGTACCTTTCCGTCACCCTCGACCGTCACCTCTCCTGGACTCCCCATCTCCGGACAATCCAAGCCAAGGCATGTTCCTGACTCCGTCTCCTCAAGCTCCAATCCGGCCCTACGTGGGGTCTGGACCCCTACACCATCCTCCACACTTATAAATCCCTCATCCGCCCTATCCTTTGTTACGCCCATCCGGCCTGGATCTCCGCCCCCCCTACCTTTTATAAATCCCTCCAAATCCTTGAACGCCATGCTCTCCTCCTCACCTATCGCATCTGTCTCCCCTCCCCCACGCGGATCCTGTGTGATCTCATCCCCTTCCCCCATCTCCTACTCTTCCTTGAAAGGATATGGATCCTGTACACCTCCTGCAAACTCGATCCTACTCATCCGCTTGTCTCACCCATCCTCTCCCGCCCCCGCCCACTGCCGTGGCTGTGTTCCCACGTCCCACCCGGTCTCCATCTCTCCACCCTCCTCCCCCTCTCCCAAGGTGGCTTCCGGCAGCTCCCCCTGCCTGATGATGTCCTCCTCCCCTCCATCTACCCCTCCTATCAACTTTGATCCTCCACCCCACTTCCTGTGTCCTTTCCTTTAGGGACCCTCCCTCCCTTCTCTTTCCTTTTCCCCCGTACCCCCCCTCCAACGCTCTTCCCCCGGGCTTCCCCTCCCTCTTCCTCCCTTCCCCCTATCTCCCCTGCCCATGGCATCTGCTCTCCCCTCTCCCTCTCCCACCCCCCCTCCTTCTCTCTTGGCAGGTCCCCGGACTCGCACACGCTCAGTGAACATTCGCGCGCTGGAGATCATCGCCATCAGTGTCTCGTGTGTGCGCCTTCGTCTGCAGTTAGTGTTCTTTCGTCGTCACGCCTCCACTGTTCATGTGTGCCGTCGCAGTCGTCCTTATTCTGCGCTCCGTGTCAACAAGTGTTAGTGTTTTTTCGTCCAGCGTGAACAGCTTCATGTTTATTGTTTTTGTATCTACATTTTCTTGCCCGCCGTTTTTCTTGTATTGTTTGTGTCACCTCTATGTCATATTATTGTACCCCTTAAAGCTGAGGCCGGCCGGTGTGGTCATGTGGTTCTAGGCGCTACAGTCTGGAACCGCGCGGCCGCTACGGTCGCAGATTCGAATCCTGCCTCGGGCATGGATGTGTGTGATGTCCTTAGGTTAGTTAGGTTTAAGTAGTTCTACGTTCTAGGGGACTGATGACCTCAGATGTTGAGTCCCATAGTGCTCAGAGCCATTTGAACCATTTTGAACTTTAAGGCTGAAGAGCGGCGTAATATGCTGCTGACAGCCCGCCTTGTATGAGGTGCTTAAAATTACAATAAAGAAAAAAAAAGTAGTAGTGCTGGCTCTCTATCCTACCGTTCAACGGTCTCAAGGTACCCTCCAAACCCACCTTAACCAGTTCACCACTTGGTGTAACCAGTGGTTCCTCCGTCTCAACCCCACCAAAACCCAGGCAATCATCATAGGCCGCACCACTCGCTCCTTTTGCCTCCATGATTTCTACCACACCCTTTATGGTCGTCCTATCCAACTCACCCCCACCCTGAAATACCTTGGCCTCACCCTCGACTGACACCTCACCTGGACCCCTCATCTCCAGACCGTCCAGCAGAACGCCCATTCCCGCCTCCGCCCTCTGAAACTCCTGTCTGGCTGGACATGGGGATTGCATCCTTCTACCACCCTCCACACCTACAAATCTCTCATCCGTCCTATCCTCTGTTATGCCAGCGTTGCCTGGATCTCCGCCCCCACTCGCTTTTACAAAGCCCTCCAAATCCTTGAACGCCATGCGCTCCGCCTTTCCTTCCGTATCTGCCTTCCTTCCCCCACACGGCTCCTGTATGAACTATTCCCCTTCCCCCACCTCCTCCTGTTCCTCCAACATCTCCGCATCCTTTACATTGTTCGCAGGCTTGATTCCCCCCACCCTCTGGTTTCCTCCTTACTCTCCACCCCCCCGCCCGTTTGCCTCGCCTCTATCACTGTATCCCTCTCTCTCTCCACCTCCCCACCCTCCATCTTCTTCATCAGGGCAATTTGCAACGCCTCCCCCTCCCAGATGACGAACTTCACCGTGACATCTACCCTTCCTTCCAACTATAACCTGGCTTTGATCCCCCCCCTCCCCAGGGCCCCCTTTTTCCTCTTCCCTGTTTCTCCCAGAACGGATTTTCCTCCATCCCCTCGTCCCCTGAGACCCTGCACCCCATACTTGCCTCTTTCCTTCCCACATCCCTCTCTACCTGGCCCTCTTCAGCACGCCCCCCACTCATCTCCCCCATCTCATCCCCTCCCTGCCTTCTTCAGGTCTCCCTCATCTCCTAGCACCTGGCAGATCCTCTGTGTTGATCATCATCAGTGTGCCACATCAGTGTTGTGTTTAGTGCTGTTTCTCCTGTACGTCAAGAGGTGTGATTTTAATTGTGTACTGCCTTGAGGTTCGCTGTCAGTGTTACGTTATGTGCTATGCCATCCATCGATACCTTTATGCTCCAGTCATACTGTGCGTTGTGTTCTTTTAATCGTCGCAGTGTGTGGCTTTTTGAGTGTGCTACTTTTAAACAGTTTTTTATCTCAATTTTACAGTCACCCCGTTTTTTGTCTATTGGCGTTCATGATGTTCCCCCTTTTTTATATCTAAGTTCACCTTATTCTCTCCTTTGCTGTTTTTAAATGTCTTCTATTGTTTTGTTCTATGTCTTTTGGCTGAAGAGCAGCACATATGCTGCTGCCAGCCCGCCCCGAAGGGGAATTGAAATACAATAAAGAAAAAAAAAGTAGTTGTGTTATTTCATTGGTCTTTTTTCAAGCAGTAAATTTTTGAGCGGCCCTGATTGTGATGTTGCGGTCTGGGCCCGTTCGAGGCTTGAGAGTATGTAAACGTAAATGGACTAATTGTGCTGGTTAGTAGTAGGTCAAACGGTTATTCTGGAGTAACGTTTATCACAGTTCTGTTTGTCTTTGATAACCGTTATTTTTAACGGCTATTAATAACTGTCAAGTTATATTTCGCTAGCGAATACCGAATACTCCGATGGGGCTACAGTTAAATAACGACATAGTTGGAATCCATCAGTTTTGTTATCAGTATAACTGCGAGTAGTGTGAAATGGCAGGAATGTTGTATGAATCGTGTCATATCTTTAGCTAATTAACTCTGGGTACATTTTAGTTGATGTTAGAACGATTATTAGTGTTTCATATTATATGTATGTAGGTTATCGGTCGCTATTAGAAATATTAGCATCACAGCTGCAACAGAAAGTAAGCGGAACTTCGCCACAGCACTGTTTGAGTAAAATGTTAACAACGTGCGTAACGTATGAAGTAATATGTAATCTGAATAGTGTAGATTAAATTCGAAGCTTAATTTCTTGTGCTGCTCACTTAATAGAATAAGTGTACAGCCTTGTAATACAACAAAAAATATACGTAATGTATCAGATTTGTTTATTCCTGTCCTGTACAAGATAGTCCTATTGGGGAAAGTGTAAGTACGCTAATCCAAGTTTTATGTGCAATTTGGAAACTGCTCAATTTCTCCAGCTACAGCATCTTTACAACATATGAAGACATGCAGATCGAAAAGGTTGACAGTGTTACATTTCTGGGACTACAACTCGATAATAAATTCAGTTGGAAAGGGCATACCACAGAATAGATGAAGCGCCTAAACAGGTCTGTATTTAAAGTGTGAATGATGTTAGATGTAGGAGACATAGATATAGGAAAGCTTACATATTTTCATTCTATTATTTCATAAGGGATCATATTCTGTAGTAACTCATCAAACGGAGCAAAAGTTTTTCGCATGTAAAAGCGTGTAATAAAGATCGATTGTGGTATAAATTCAAGAACATCATGTAGGAACCTGTTCAAGGAACTTTGTAGTCTAACCACTGCTTCTTAATATATTTATTCCTTAATGAAATGTATTACAAGTATTTCCAACCAATAGCTCAATACATAATATCAGTACTAGAAATAGGAACAGCAATCTACATAAAGACCTAAAATCACTTACCTTGGTCCAAAAGGGGTCCAATATTCAGGAACATGCATTTTCAATACACTGCCAACAAGACAGCAACCATTAAAAACTTGGTTTTAGATAAAGCACGGTTTACAGACTGTTTGAAAGAGTTTTTGATACCGAAATGTCCGATTCCACGCGTGTGCTTTGCCCCAGGACGACATCAATATGCCGGAAATGGCTATTTTAAGTGTTTCTATGACGTCACTATATACACATGGCAACAAACACTAAGATACATATAAATAATACAATAACATCTCCCACAAAAAAAAAATCAAACCAAAGGGACAACTGCGGGATGTTGGGGGTTTTAGGGTGAGGACAAGCTAGTAAAAAAAAAAAAAATCCATGATCCAAAAACACAAAATGAAGAACATAAGGAAATAAGAAAAAAAAAATACAGCATTCCGCTACACTAACAAAATCGGCAGGAATCGGACACTTCTCTTTAACAAAATAGGTCAACCATAGGTGACCATACCAAAACACCAATATCCACAACTAAAAGTACGAAAATTGGAATCAGACATTTCCCTTGACCTACATAGGTCAACCTCAGATAACGATACCAACACATCAACACATACAACTATGAAAATGGGAATCGGTCATTTCCAGTGACCTATATACGTCCACCACAACTACTGATGCCAAAAAACCAACAACTACAACTGCGAAAAATAAAACCAAAACCACAACCTCAAAAATCCACAAATCAAACATCCCTACATAAATTAAAACACTTTCAATACTCCATAAATACACAAAACATCACAACTAGAAAAAAAAATTAATTGTCACCAGCAAATCCCGGCACTGCAAACTAGATCAGCCAGCCCCCTCCTTCCCCCCCCCCTCCCCCACACAAAACAACACATAAACACCGTGTCATAATGACATTCACACACCACAACATCTTTACGTCAAAGCAGACTGGTGGAATCGGACGCTTCCGTTGACCTCTCCTTCTACTCTGTAGATGGATCTCTTAACAGAGACACACCAGCTTAAGTAAAAATTCTGCTACATTTCAGTTTTGACAGCACTTGGTCGCAACAGTCAAGATCGGGTATTCTGTGTATGATATATTTATTAAAAGTGCGTAACTGTGTTTTATTCTGACAGTGTATCAATTCTGTAACTATTAGCAGTTACTCACAAGCAGTAAATATTAGCTATTATTCACATATTTTGACAAATGATGAGGATAATAATTATTATATTCAAATCTATTATGTTATACTTTCTGAGCTGGCCGGTGTGGCCGTGCAGTTCTAGGTGCTTCAGTGTGGGACCGCGTGACCGCTACAGTCGCAGGTTCAAACCCTGCCTCGGGCGTGGATGTGTGTGATGTCCTTAGGCTAGTTAGAATTAAGTAGGTCTAAGGTCTAGGGGACTGATGACCACAGATGTTAAGTCCCATAGTGCTCAAAGCCATTTGAACCATTTATACTTTCTGACATGTTATTTGTCATGCGCGATGGCCAGTGGCTATTTTCGAAGAAGTACGAGAATATTATTTCGCTCCAGTAACTATCCTTTCTGAAAATATCAGTGGGTTCCAAGACTGGAGTCACTGTGTCAGGAACACAGACACACAGTTATTCCATTACCAACTTCCAAGTTACCTTTAGTGGTAGCCCGATGACTGCCAGAGAACGAGAACTGTGAGCCAAAACGATCACCAGAGAAAATTATTTTTTTTCTTTATTGTCATTTCACACCTTAGACAAGGTGGGCTGGCAGCGGCCACAGTACGCCACTCTTCAGCCACAGGTATTACAAGAGAAACATGAAGACATTCACACGTGAAGAAAACCAAACAAACTGCTGCACTGTACACTAACACTGATGATGGAGATGACACACATGAACGATGGAGTGTGCACGGCGAAAACACTGAAGCACAAACACGATGGCACACACACAAAACCAATGGCGATGATGTCTGGCGCACTAATGTTGACTGAACATTGCGAGTCCAGGGACCTGCCAAAAGGGGAAAAAGGTGGGGGAGGAGGAAGATGGATGGCAGAGATGCAAGTGGCAGAGGAGATCGGGGAAGGAAAGAAGGACATCAGACGACTGAGCGGACCGCGGCACAACACGGAAATGGCGGAAACCGCGGAAGCAGACCGTAGAGAAAAACAAGTTCCCACCAGCACCATAGATATATAAATCGCCCTATGTTTTTTTAGATCGTATAAAAATGATAATTTTACTGTTTTTTAATTATGACAAGTACAGATTTTAACCTTGACATCTACATATTTTAATTAAGTATTTTAATATAAAAAAATATCTAATGAATACAGTATGTGCAAATGGAATGTAACAAATGTACCAGACGCCACCTGTCGGTAGTAGTGTTATAATTAATACAAATGACATGCACTCTGCCAACCAATTTTACGTGACGTAGCATGTGAAAGTTGCTGGATTTGGATGGGTTACTCCTGTAACTGAAATATCAGGTACGTTCTGGTACATTTGATGTTGATTAGATAGGATGAAAAAGATTTGCTTCCGTGAAATAGTAAATTAGTATCATTATTTTTATAGATCTGAAGATGGTTCTGAATGAACCGAAACCGGTCATATGAATAAAAAATTTGCAATCAAGACGGATTTTAAGTAACATTATAAAATCACTAATTGCTGTTATCCCATAAGACATTATGTCTGTTTTTGCAAAGTTTGTGCCACGTCAGGCTTAGGGATACATTACGAAGTTCTTATGTGTTAGAACAAAGATAATGAAAGAAAACCTGAAAATTAAATTTAACAAAACATGCTTAGACGCAGGGATTACTCCTAATTACACAAAAGTAAAATTCAGGAATATGTCAAACATAGCACAAATAGTAAAACGTAAAAGTGAAGTATTATGGGTTAAAACTCAAATTCGAGAAGCATATAAAATGAAAGACAAGTTAAATAGAGAAGCTTTCAATCTTCACTTGATTTTAGGTGACATTTTATCTCCATTACAGTTCACATACGCAAGCAGAGAGATTGAAAATAGAATTGTCAGGGAGCGAGAACTAACTCTAAACAGACATCAGAAGAAGCTTTTTAACCTAGGTGTAGATTTTAATATTGATAACGAAATGGCGTATAAAAAGTTGCATAATTTTTGTGAGAGGGTCGTGAACTTAAGTGAGATAGAATTAACAAAGGATGAGCAGAACCTTTTAAATAAAGGGCTGCAATATAACCTAAATCCCGCAATTAACTCAAATACAATAAAAAAAGACTGTCGCAGAAGTGAAAATTGCATGTGATATCGCAAATATGAATAGATACGAACAGACCAACACGGCAGTTAAAGTAAAGAAGTCGATTATAGATGAAATGCACTCTGCTCACAAGAACAGAAACGAACTACTAACTCTTAAGGGCTTGAATAAGAAGTTAAAATCATGTAAGGCTATCATCACAAAGGCAGATAAGGGCGGCACTATGGTTTTAATACATGATACAGACTATATAGAGAAAACTGAAAAGTTCTTTATGGAAAACGGAATAGTAGAAGTCAAGAAAGATCCAACCAAGAAATTTCAAACAGAAATAAGGAAACAAATAGATAACAGTGTGTTTCTATTCACAGAGGAGGAAAAGTTTAAACTGAAAGTAACGAATCCGCGAATCCCCGAATTACGGTCACAAATTAAGCTCCATAAAGTTGAAAAATCGATTCACCCAATAGTTAATAACACTAGCAGACCAAGTTATAAATTAAATAAAGAGCTAAATAA
Source organism: Schistocerca americana (assembly GCF_021461395.2). Lineage (NCBI taxonomy): Eukaryota > Metazoa > Arthropoda > Insecta > Orthoptera > Acrididae > Schistocerca > Schistocerca americana. The sequence goes on from NC_060129.1 coordinate 64,261,800, forward strand.
CAGATCGAAGGTGGCATATACATATCGTCGGACTTTCAACATTAGCAACAGCTACGAATTTGCCGAACAAATTAAAGACGTACTTATACCTCAGAATGCGTCACTAACTTCATTGGATATCACCAATCTGTACACAAACATTCCCGTAAAAGAAACGATTGTGATCATCAAGAACAATCTCCTCACTCATGGTAAATTGGCACTGGGGGAAGTGATTGAACTAGTGGAAATGTTGGATCAAGTCTTGTCGTTCAATTACTTTACTTTCAATGGTAAAATTTATCAACAAAGATGGGCTGGCAATGGGGGATAGTTTAACTGGGACGCTGGCTGACATTTTTGTAAATCACTTAGAAAACAAATTCTTTGTGAAAATCTTAGTATCGATGAGAAAATTGTATATTACAGGAGATACATTGACGACTCCATTTTATTATACAAAGGAGATAAAAATGATATCGAAAACTTAGCACAAAAAATGAGCTCCCAACACCCGAAAATTAGATTCACCATGGAATTTGAAGAAAACAACTGTATAGATTACTTAGATTTAACACTAATAAAGTAAGATGGGAAGCATGAATTTAGCATATTCAGAAAACCTACGTGTACGGATCTAGTTATCAATGAGCGCTCTTGCCACCCACCGTGATACAAATGGGCATATTTTACTTGGATGGTATACAGGCTACTAAGATTGCCACAAAGCCAACAGGAAGTAGAAAAGGAGTTAAGTATTTTAAAACAAGTGACCGTAGCGAACAGATATTCGTGTAAGCAGGTGATGAATATTTATAGGAAGATAAAGAAGAGGCAAATGGAACAAATAGAAGGAAGTCAAGTAGCAGTTAAGAGGAACAACAAGAAAAAATATGTAGCTCTCACTTACAATGGAAGAATTACAGATAAAATTGAAAGATACTTTCGTAAATCCGACGTTTAAATAGGGTTCCGAACAAATAACACGTTAAAATTGAAGCTCCGGCATAGAATATTTAATAGTAGGAATAAATTTCAGGATTCAGGGGTATATAAGATCAAATGGAATGACTGCTGTAAACAATATATAGGGCAGACTGGTAGGAACTTTGAAACCAGATTCAGGGAGCACACCTACTCTCAAATCAAAACAGCTTTTGGGGCGCCTATGGCTGCAACAAAGAACTCAGTCACGAACATTGAACGCAAGTTAGACATACTGCATAGAGCTCATAAGGGACGGTTTCTTAACATTTTGGAAGAAATTGAAATATACACCCACAAAAATAAAGATCCGGATTTAATCCTCAACGAGCGAAGCGAATTCAATCGTAACGCCTATTTTAGCATTCATGACGACCTACTAAGATGACAAGTGTTGCGTGTGGAGATCCAGACCGAGGGATGCGAGATGGTGCGCGGTGGAGAGGCCGGAAGACGCGTGCAGCGCCTGGCGTCGTTGACGGGGCCCTCCTGTGCAGCCCTCTTGCCCGCGGCGATGGACATCAGACGACTGAGTGGACCGCGGCACAACACCAAAATGGCGGGAACCACGGAAGCAGACCGACCGTAGAGGAAAACAAGTTCCCACCAGCGCCATAGATATATAAATCGCCCTATGTTTTTTAGATCGTATAAAAATGATAATTTTACTGTTTTTGAATTCTGACAAGTACAGATTTTAACCTTGACATCTCCATATTTTAATTAAGTATTTTAATATAAAAAAAGATCTACTGAATACAGTATGTGCAAATGGAATGTAACAAATGTACCAGACGCCACCTGTCGGTTATAGTGTTATGATTAATATAAATGGCGGGCACTCTGCCAACCAATTTTATGTGACGTAGCATGTGAAAGTTGCTGGATTTGGACGGGTTACTCCTGTAACTGAAATATCAGGTACGTTCTGGTACATTTGATGTTGATTAGATAGGATGAAAAAGATTTGCTTCCGTGAAATATTAAAATAGTATCATTATTTTTACAGATCTGAAGATGGTTCTGAATGAACCGAAACCGGTCATATGAATAAAAAATTTGCAATCAAGACGTATTTTAAGTAACATTAGAAGCCTGGGGGAGGGAGGAGGGACAGAAGGGAGGGAGGGTGCCCTGAGGAGAAAACACTGGAAGCGGAAGAGGAGGATCAAAGTTGATAGGAGGGGTAGATGGAGGGTTGGAGGGCATCATCAGGGTAGGGGACCTGGTGGAAGCCATCTTGGGAGAGGGTAAGGAGAGTGGAGAGATGGAGAGGAGGTGGGATGTGGGAATACAGGTGCGACAGCGGACAGCGGTGGGAGAGGATGGGAGAGACAAGTGAGTGAGGGGGATCTAGTTTACAGGAGGTGTAGAGGATCTGTATCCATTCGAGGAAAAGGAGGAGGTGTGGGAATGGATTAATATCGTACAGGATCCACGTGGGGGAGGGGAAACGGATGCGATAGGTGAGGCAGGGAGCATGGCGTTCGAGGATTTGAAGGGATTTGTAAAAGGTAGGAGGGACGGAGATCCAGGCAGGGTGGGCGTAGCAGAAGATAGGGTGGATGAGGGATTTATAGGTGTGGAGGATGGTGGAGGGGTCCAGACCCCAAGTGCGACCATAAAGGAGCTTGAGGAGACGGAGTCATGTGCGTGCTTTGGCTTGAATTGTCTGGAGATGGGGGTCCAGGAGAGGAAATGGTCAAGGGTGACGCCAAGGTACTTAAGGGTGGGGGTGAGGGCGATAGGACGGCCATAGATGGTGACACAGATGTCGAAGAGGCGGAAGGAAGGAGTGGATTTGCCTTCAATGATCGCCTGTGTCTTGGAAGGATTGACCTTAGGCAACCACTGGTAGCACCAAGTGGTGAACTGGTCAAGATGGGATTGGAGAAGGTGTTGGGAGAGCTGCAGGGAGCGGGTGGGGGCAAGGAATTCAGTGTCATCGGCATACTGGAGAAGGTGGATCGGAGGTGAAGGTGGCGGCATGTACACCGTATGCAAAAGGTACAGAAGAGGGTGGAGGATGGAACCTTGGGTCACACCGGCAGAGGGGAAAAAGTTGTAGGAATCCGTGTTATGGATGCTGAGGTAGGATGGACGTTGGTAAAGAAAGGACCCAATCAGATGGACGTAGTTAATAGGAAGGGTGAAGGTTTGGAGCTTGACGCGGATACTGGAATGCCACAAATGGTCATAGGTGCATTCGAGGTCAAGGGAGAGGAAGATAGTGGAGCAACAGGAATTGAGCTGTTGGGAGAAGAGATGAGTGAGGTGAAGGAGAAGGTCATCGGTAGAGAAGGACAGCTGAAAGCCACACTGGGTAACGGGAAGGAGGCGGTGCTGATGGAGATGCTAGTGGATGTGTCGGGTAAGGATGGATTCCAGGACCTTGCTGAAGACCGAGGTAAGGCTGATGGGACTGTAGGAGGAGAAAGCGGACGGCAGTTTGTCGGGTTTAAGGAACATCAGGATGCGGGAGGTTTTACACAGGTCGAGGTACTAGCCGGTGGAGATAACTACATTGTAGAGCCTGGCCAGAGTGGAGAGGAAGGAGGCAGGAACTTCACGAAGGTGGCGATAGGTGACATGATCGTGACCAGGAGCGGTGTTACATTCTGTGCGGAGTGTAGCGATGATATCCTGAGTAGTGATGCGGTCATTGAGTTTGGTGTGTGCAATGTTGTCCAAGTACTGGAAACCAGGGGCTAGGGGAGGGACAGAGGTGTGAGTTCGATCGTGGGCATCTGGGAAGAGGGAGTAATCGAACTGGGGATCGTCAGGGATGATAAAGACTTCGGAGTGGTAGGACGCAAAGTGATTGGCCTTACTAAGGTTGTCAGGGAAAGGTTCATCATCATGAAGGAGAGAGTAGTAGGGAGGGGGTTTAGATCCGGTAAGGCACCGGAAGGCTGACCAGTACTTGGACGAGATGATAGGAAGTGTAGCACTAAAACGGGTGCATGTCTGTCGCCAGTCCCGGCGTTTCTTAGCCGCGAGCAAGTTTCTGATGTGTCGTTATAGTTGCAAGTGGTGTCGTATTGCGTCCGGTTCATGCATGTGAAGGAAGGCACAGTAGAGACGGCGGCATTCACAGAGAAGGAGGACGGCCTGTGGGGGTAAAGTAGGATGGTGGGGGTGGATGGCGACGGAAGTTACGTGAGCCTCCACGGCCTCAGACAAGGTCTGCAGGAGAAAGGAGGCAGCACGGGTAATATCATCAGGGTTGTGGTAGGTGAGAGTGTATCCCGGTAGGTATTCCAGTCAGCCTTGAGGAAATTTTTTTTAATTTTTTTATTGTTATTTTGATCACCTTATACAAAGGCGGGCAGGCAGCAGCATATTACGCTGCTCTTCAGCCGCGAGTCGTACAATAAGTATTACATATAGGTGGCACAGATAATACAGTTAAAATGGTGGGCAAAAACTGTAGACACAAAAAATAATAAACATGGAGCAGGTCACGCTGGACGAGAAAAAACACTAACACTAGTTGACACGGCGCACATAACAAGGATGACTGAGACGCCACATGTGAACAGTGGTGGCGTGATGGCGAAAGAACACTAAACATAAAACGAAGGCACACACACGAGACACTGATGGCGACGATATCCAGTGCGCGAATGTTCACTGCGTGCGCGAGTCCGGGGACCTACCAAGAGAGGAGGAGGGGAGGTGGGAGAGGGAGAGGGGAGAGAAGTGATATATGGTTAGATAAAAATCGAGAAGGCGGAAGGAAGGGATGGTTTTGCCTACACAGGAAGAGGGAGAAGAGTATCAATAATGGTAGGAGGGGCAGATGGAGGGGAGAAGGGCATCATCAGGGAGGGGGAGCTGGTGGAAGCCTCCTTGAGAGAGAGTAAGGAGAGTGGAGAGATGGAGAGCTTGTGGGAAGTGGAAATACAGGCACGGCAGCGAACAGGGTCGGGAGAGGATGGGGGAGACAAGCGGATGAGGAGGATTGAGGTTACGGGAAGTGTAGAGGACCCGTATCCGTTCGAGGAAAAGGAGGGACTGACCTTGAGCAACCACTGGTTGCACCAAGCGGTGAACCGGTCAAGATGGGATTGGAGAAGGTGTTGTTCGGAGCGCTGCAGGTTGGGTTCAAGGGCAAGGAAGGCGGTGTCATCGGCAAACTGGAGAAGGTGGATGGGGGGAGACGGCGGCGGCATGTCCGCCGTATACAAAAGGTACAGAAGAGGGGAGAGGATGGAGCCTTGGAGCACACTGGCGGAGGGAAAAAAGGTGTAGGAATCTGTGTTACGGATGGTGACGTAGGATGGATGGTGGGAGAGAAAGGGGCCGATCAGACGGACATTGAGGAAATTATGGATCGCTGACAGATGTTTCCATAGTCCCTCGAATTCCTTATGGTAACTCTCTTTATACTACCCATCCACGCTAAATTGACATATAAGGCGGTGGCTCAAGAGAACAACCGTACTTGTTAATGCCTGTACTGCAGCTCCTATCAGCCACCGCTCGGACATTAACTTTATTTAATTGTTTGTGCTAAAAGTAACGAAGGCACACGAAATAGTACACAGCTCTTGTCAACAGATGGCGCGCAGTCTCACAGTTATTCCCATGGCCTATGGAACGCCTTCCAAATGGTGTATCCCTTTCTTTCGTTCGTAGCCTGATCTCTGATGAGTTGACAGGAAAGCATAGTATGATCTTTAGTCAACAGATGGCGTGAGGCACTGTTGACACTAGACAGTTATTGAAATAACTGCCTGTATCAGAGGAACGGTTATAGCAGTAACCGTTACTTCTCAGAAACTGGTTATTTCTATCAGTTACGTTATTTTTTGCCACCTCTAGTACTGGTACTGGGAATGGCTGGAAGCAAGGGGAAACTACAGTCGTAATTTTTCCCGAGGGCGTGTGGTTTCAGTGTGTGGTAAAATGATGATGGTGTCCTCTAGGTTAAAATATTCCAGAGGTAAAGCAGCCGCCATTCGGATCTCTGGGCGGGGACTACTGAGGAGGGCGTCGTAATCAGGAGAAAAAAATTGGTGTTCTATGTATGGGAGTGTGGAATGTCAGATCCCTTAATCAGGCAGGCAGGTTAGAAAATTTATAAAGGGAAATGGATAGGTTAAAGTTACATATAGTGGTAATTAGTCAAGTTCAGTGGCAGGAGGTACAAGATTTCTGGTCAGGCGAATACAGGGTTATAAATAAAAAATCAAATAGAGTAATGCAGGAGAAGGTCTAATAATGAATTTAAAAAATAGGAGTGCAGGTGAGCTACAGTGAACAGCATAGTTAACATCTTATTGTAACAAAGATAGACACGAAGCCCACACCTGCCACAATAGAACAAGTTTATGTGCCAACTAGCTCTGCACATGGACTCTGACCACAATCTATTGGTTATGAACTGTAGATCAAAACTGAAGAAACTGCAAAAAGGTAAGAAAATTAAGAACTTCGTACCTGGATATACTGGGAGAACGAGAGGTTGTAGAGAGTTTCAGGGAGACCATTAGGGAACGATTGACAAGAATGGGGAAATAAATACTGTAGAAGAAGATTCAGTAGATTTGATACATGGAATAGTGAAGGCAGCGGAGGATCAAGTAGGTAAAAAGATGAGGGCTATTAGAAATCCTTGGATAACAGAAGAAATATTGAATTTAATTGATGAAAGGAGAAAATTTAGAAATGCAGTAAATGAAGCAGGCAAAAAGGAGTACAAACGTCCCAAAAATGAGATCCACAGGAAGTGCAAAATGGCTAAGCAGGGATGGCTAGAGGACAAGAGAAAGGAGGTACAGACATATATCACCAGGGAAGAAATAGATACTGCCTACAGTAAAATTAAAGACACCTTTGGAGAAAAGAGAACCACTTGTTTGAATATCAAGAGCTCAGATGGAAACCCATTACAATGCCCTCAGTGACAATGTAGCGAGAAGGAAGCGACTCTGCCTTATTTCTCTGGTTTATGTATCACTAACCTGGTGTCTTGCTGCTTCGGTAGTCCCTCATCCCAAGTATTAGCACTCAGGCACTATGTTCAATGAAGGGGCGATCTTGCTGAAGTGGAGTGTTTCTGGATGCCAGTAGTTAAATGTCAACAACGCTTTGTACTATACTCATTTTAATAAAGAAAATGCTTTGAAACACACTTCACCGAATTTCCAATATGGCGGCTCTTGGATACGCCGTTATTAAACCCTTTACAACACATTAACACTTTTCTAACTTTCCATAGTCGTAATACACACTGCCCACGACACGTGGCGTTCACTGATAACTAACTTTCACTATCTCATGTTTAACAGCTGGAACATTTCTTCGTCATCGTTCTTTTGGAGCCACCCCCAGTAACTCGAAGGTGCTTTTTCAGTGGCGCCTCGCTACTAACTCGCCCTCTCTTCCCGACGGACAAGAGAAACCGCACCTTTCTCTCTCAGCCAATAAGGACACTTCGCTTATTTCCTACACACACGCATATATATATATATATATATATATATATATATATATATCCAAACTTTCAGCCAATGGGCGTTCAGATCGCTGTTGCTAGGCGGATCTGACATCATGTTTGCGGAAATTGCGACCGAAGTTTGCCTTGTAACACTGTCTCAGATTGTAAGATCCTACCCCGAATAGACAGATCTCGTCCCTACTAAGGTTGCGGAACATTGCCTCCTATGGTTTCATCACTAATGCTCCTTGTTGACGCTTAATTGTCAAATGAACATGTAGCCTGGCTGCTACTGAGCATTCCTGATCGCTTAAATGTGCGTAATACTTGGCTTAAACACGTGAAGGGATTACACGTGCATTACACATTCCCCCCCTCTTCTTTTATTTTCAAAATTCAATATACTCGAAGACCTTGTTTAATTTTGAAATATTGTCGGTTGGGTGTCTCTTACCCTCGGTTTACATCTTTAATCATTGGTATTACTTCATCTTACATATACTCTACAATCATTGCTTATCGACTACTGTTCTTATTATCACACCATCCTTAACACGATATAGCTATACAGATACATGTCCCATTGAAGTGAGTATGTATCTTTAAAATTACTTCTGATCATTATCTGATTCGATCTTTATCTGATGCCTTGAGAGTGGCACCATTTTAGCTTTAAATCATTTCTGAATATACCATGAACACTATATAATACATACCTTAATTAAAATTGAATACTTGTTCTGATGCACTTCTGTTTTATCTGAGATGGAACATCTACTCGTATGCCCCTTCCTTTTAGCTCATCTAAACATTTACATATTAATTATTTCTACATCCAGTACAGAACAAGTTAATCAAAAATTTATAAAACTCGCATTTGGCTAATCTTACTTTATAATGCCCATTTCCTACTACATACAAGAACATGTTCCATAATCATCGGCTAAGTAATTGCCGTCCTATTAGTCACTGGTTCACTACTTTTTGTTTCTTTTTCACCAGCGAATACCGTCCTTCTCACTCTTATAACTATAAAGCATTCCCTCTAACTTATTTCAATACTTCTCATCTTTACTCAAGGTACCTCTCGGGTTACTATTACCCATTATTGGATGTGGGGACACCTTTGTATGACCCTCATCATCTTTACACTTCATAATGTATAGTAATACCATCCTCGGCCACTCATTAACTTATACCTTTTCTTTCTTTTATTCCTTGGGGTTTGGACCCAGTTCCCATACTTACATAACTTCAATTCTTCATCTTATTCTGCTGCACTTACCTCTTTATCCTTTGGTCACGATTTACCTTGTCAGTTGGCTAAACATATGTTTCGAATTTTGTTACCATTCGATCTCTTTACCGTTCTCTTATCTAAGCACAATTGCAGAATGATACCCACTTATATCTATTTTTCCTGTTTTCGCTAAGTTGTTTGTTCACTGTCTCCATGGTGTCTTTTTAGAATTTGTTAAATTTGTTTCCCACAGGATAATATTCTTTGTCTCTGTATACCTTGTTTACTCCAATCATAGCTTTTTCCTTGTTGTACTGACTGTCTTTTAGGGTTATTACATGTTATAATCACATAATTTCAGATTTTGCTAAACATTTTCCAACAGGATAACACAATTTTATAAATAGCTTTTCCTTTTTTGTACCGTCTCTTTTTCTCACTTACCAGTGTTACTCACTATTCCCATGTTCCTATATTCGAAGATGAAGCAGGGACTGATGATAGAGCATTGTTTTGACAGAAATAAGGGAATATTGGCAATATGACTAGAATTGGAATAATTTGCCAATGCCTGAGCACCTGGTGTGTGTCACGCACCTTACTTTGCAAAGCAGTTGTACACTCTGAAGTTGGATAGCGATGAATTAAAGATGATAGTAAATAGTTCTGACTGAAAGGAGATGAAGATTGACAATATGAAGGGAAACTGAAATAATATTCGCTTCAGTCGCAGGTTCGAATCCTGCCTTGAGCATGGATGTGTGTGATGTCCTTAGGTTAGTTAGGTTTAAGTAGTTCTAAGTTCTAAGGGACTGATGACCACAGATGTTAAGTCCTATCGTGCTCAGAGCCATTTGAACCTTTTTTTGAAATAAAATTGTCAATAACTTGAGTGCCAGGTGTTTGTTAAACACCTTATGTTGTACAGAACACAACGCCCTCTGAGGTTAAAAAAAATGGCTCTGAACACTATGGGGTCATCAGTCCCTTAGAACATAGAACTGCTTAAACCTAACTAACCTAAGGACATCACACACATCCATGCCTGAGGCAGGATTCGAACCTGCGATCAGGGCGGTCGCTCGGTTCCAGACTTTAGCGCCTAGAACCGCTCGGCCACCCCAGCCAACTGAGGTTTTCAGTTGATCCTTTGACCAGTTGTGTGTGTCCTGTCTATCATTGTCTCCTGCTGAGTTATTCCATTATCTGTGTGTTGAGGATATTGTATCTGTCTGTTTGTCAGTTCTCCTTGTATCCTATCTTCATTAGGTCCGTTATTTTCCCAGGGGTTCCTTCTCCAACCTTCTATATTCTGATTGTTCCCTGAAAATGAATCCAATTGGTCCAGCGCTTGCACAATTGCGTTTACATCTGACTTATATATTCCTATCAATTTTCCTTGTACCCTCAGAGGCAACTTGATCAAAATGACTGATATTAAATCCGTTTCTTTCAGGGGATCATCTAAATACAAGTTATTTTCCACATACGTCTGGAAGAACTCTTTGTAACTCCTGCAACCACAATTACTTAAGTTTCGACAGTGGCATTGTAGTGAGAAGGAAGCAACTCTGCCTTACTTCTCTGCTTTAATATCACTAACCTGGTGTCCTGCTGCTTCGGTAGTCCCTCGTTGCACAGTAGTAACGCTCAGGTACCAGGTTCCATGTAGGTGCGATCCTGGCAGTCATTTCTGAATACAGACATGTGCAAATATCTTCACTGCTCTAGGAGAACTCGTCTTTGTTGCATTTTTTCGTACCGTAATTAGCAAAATAACTTAAGGCTCATTCTGCTTAAGAACTTGATGCCCGCAAGTCCTTAAATAAGAATCTCCGTGCGGTAGTAATGCATGAAGGGAAACAAACTGTTGGACAAAAGAATGGAGAGCTCCCTGCTTTTTGCGTTTCCGATAGATTGTATGACAAGAATCTGGTGTCACATTATACTTCAGAACCCTAAACTGTTTATTTTTTTACTTCCTACGAAAACAAAACCTATAATATGAGAAGAGGAAATGGCGTACGTGCCTCTCAGAATCTTCAGCTTTTTGTGTTTATTTCCTCACTTCATACTAAAACAAGGGCGTTGATATGAGAGGAGGAAATGAAGTATACGCTTCCAAGACATAATATTTCCTTGTGTGCAACTACTGCATGCATGAAAGCTCTGCAGTTAATTTTTGTGTGTTGGATACATTTTGATATCATCTCACATTACTTTGTGAGAAGGTTCCGACTTTTGGGATTCAAAGAGCGTGGAAATTTCATCACTGGTTAACAACATGATGACTAATGACGTGATATCAGTTCTAATTGCTCCATGCTACTGTGAGTAGAGTCTCACGTTTGTTGCTATAAGAAAATGCAGGCAGTGATGTCCGCTCACTGCAGTCAGAGCCATGTTTATTTCCTTCTGTTTATGGAGAAGCGTCTGCAGCAGCGTCCACGCTCAGCCAACATAAACAAATCGTGACGGCACTGGGCACTGCTAATCGTTGCACTTGTCGCAGGTCGCGACAACAAGAGTGCACTGTCTGTGGCAACGATATAATGGAGTTTATACATCTTACTTGCTTAACGTAATTTGCAGGACATGGGTTGGGTAAAAATTCAATTTTTAGTTACTAGCCACTACATTACAATAGTTCACAGTTACATTTGATGCAATATTTATTGTTGCTTGTCTCTCTTATGTTGATAGTATTGATTCAGATCGGGCACGAACACACACACACACACACACACACACACAGAGTCACTGATTGCAGTGAGAGTGACGACTGCTGTCTGTTGAACAACACATGCACCAACAATTACGGAGAGACACTGCGACCGAATGGTGTCTCAATTCTTGGCAACAAATTCCAGCTGTAGTAGTAGTGCAAAACACACTGTTGGAGCTATCCGATGGAAAATATTATGTTCACACTACTCTTTGCTCGAGTTTACGTCTTTTGGTGGGACTCAGCCTTTCATTTCTTCCTAGAAAGTTAACGATAAAAGCATCATAACACGTCACCAGTAACAGAACTGCATAGGAATGCTCAATGAGCGACCTGATGACGTTCAAGCCAAACTGCTATAATACTCATTCCATTGATTTTTGTTGTTTCAAACTGAAGCACCCAGTACTCCTACACCAGACTTCTGAACCTTGCCTGTTGAATGCAAATGTCGCATGACGGTTAAATGGTAATCCATCACTTATTACAGTAGTCGAGACTTCCTTAACGTGGAAAATCATTAATGCCAGAACGATCTTTGTTGAACCAAGAATATCTTTTTCTGGCGTATTTTTACCAAACGCACTCGCTCCAGACACAGTTCAAATTATTCGAGTTGCCTCCTCTGCATTCAGCCCTCTATTATACAAAAAGCAAATATTGTGTTGCTGATGTTATACCTTTTTCCACTTGCGACCCAATTTTACAACGCTTAACTGTAGTTCATAATTTTCAAGTATGCAAAATCCAATGCTTAACTGCAAGATATAACTAGAACTTCAAATTCTAAAATGACGGTTGATACATACACGACAGTATCGCGCCTCGTTCACCTGGGCGGCGCCGGATTCCATGCAGTGGGTGGCGTCTGGGCGCCTATTCTGTATCTTTCCGCCATTGTGCCGATCGTTACGGTACTCCAGAGCACCGAACGCTCTAGTACTCGAATTAGAGTCCCTGCATTATTCAGTATGCATTTCGGTAGTGATAACGTTCGGGTCTAGAGAACCAAAACGCTGTTGTCGGTTCGCGTTGCGCAAGCCAATCAAAAGCAAGCAGCTGCAGATCCGCGCATGCGCACTGCAACACACACAGCACCATGGACACAAAGTTGGTAGCACATGACACAGGCGCGCTATTCTTCCACGTACTGAAAATTGCGCTTACGTTGCCATAACGCATGACGCCGCATTCCATCGAGCTGATGTGCCTGCCTTCATCGGTCGTGCCTCCTCCTTAAAAGTATCAGGCGCAGTATATCCATTTCCATGTTCCTCAGCTGAAATGCATAGAAATTTTTACAGTTTCCCTGTCGGCATGTTTCCATGCATGCATAATAACGATAGCGTATTTGGCTGTATTCTGCAGATTGTCGTAAAGGCTGCATTATGTCATCTTATTCTCATTGACACTGACATTGGGTTATGGTGGAGTTTACATTTCGGAAAATGAGTTAAGGAATATTGTGAAGTACCACATTGTACTAATATACCTAAAAAACACCAGAAAAATTGATTCTGAGAGTTTCAAAGAATAAGAAGATGAACAGAATGTGGTTATAACTCACTCCTAGAGATTCACATGATTAAGTAGCCCACTTCCCTATATGATAGGTCAACGATTTGGGTCGTAAAAACAAAACTGAGAAAAAAACATTTTAGGGAGCTCCTGCAGTTCGTCGAAGTTTATAACATGCATCTTATGAATGAAAACGTTTCGTATATGGCACTACAGTCCAAAAATATTACGATGGAGACCATTCATCTCTGTCTACTGTGGTTGAGGATTCGATCGCAGATAAACAGATGTGACAAGAAAGCTTCTGAAGATGACTGCTGCTAGTTACATTCCCAGTAATTTAAGTTGTGCTCTTGGATTCCTGTCTAACCGAAACTAGGAAATCGCTATATATTCGGAAAGAAATGGAAAATTATATCTGACAAGAAAAAATATAAAGGCCACTGTCGGTTGTTTCACTCACAGCAATTTCATCTCCAGCAATGTCGTATTTCGTTTTTTAAACACACACAAATCACGAAATCATTACTGAGGAAGTGCGCTCTTACATGTAAGTAATAACGAATATTGCTCAAAAATCTTAACTTACATGAATAACAATGTCTCACAACGTGCTGGATACATGAGGCGGAAAAAAAATTTTTCACTCATCCATGTGCGAACCCAGATGCTTATTTGTATACAACATACCCATGCGCTAACCACTATTTTTTTTTTGTACACTCTCATTTCGTTCGTTTTCGTTCGTTATACCTGCTCGGTGCAGACGTAGAAAGACATCCATTTCAGTTTGTTTTTGATCCATTAACTCAGTTTTTTTATTACAGAGGGTAGCTAACCCTCTGACCGAACACGCTGAGCTACCGTGCCGGCTACCACTTGGCCATGCCAAACAACAGAAACATAGCGCTCAGTTCTTGTACTATTGCGCAGAGTAACGTAGGCTGACTTTGTTGCCAAATGGTGCTCCGTAAGTCATAAATACATGATAGTTTGGAAGGTTTCCAGTATCAGGTTTCAAATAATTGCTTTCCTTTGTTACTTCAAAGTTATAAACACGTTTCGATTATTACTAACTAAAACATTTGTGGGAAAAAGTACAAGAAGTCACTAGTAACGTCAGTTCACACTCATGTAATATACGTAAGCAGGGGCGATGTCTTGATATTTAATGACCTTCAAACTCTTATTTGCATAAAAATAACATGTTTTTTGAGAGAATAATGAAACAAAACATTTTTTTATGTATTCATTAACAGAAACAACCTAACCTAACCATATTTCTAACAAAGGAAAATTGTCTATTAAGAACTCACTTTCACACTGGATGCATCCTTTGGTGATTCTTTAGTAACACAATCACTAAATCGAAAGCTAAAACCGATAAATATGTTTAAAATAACAAATTATAGGTATACATAAACCACAGCTCACCGATCAACAGGGCCACCCGAAATCCAAAACGTTTCGTTACAATTGTCGTATAATCGTTGGGAGGACCATTCGGTAACACGTCTCAGAAGCTTACTGTCTAGGATGTTTCGGTAAAGAACCCAAAATGACGTCACTACCAAGACAAACCTACTACACCAGTCGGTATGAACGATACAGAATGGGGCCCCTGGCCGGTGGCTGGTAGCCGCCACAGCACTAGGAAACGCTCAAGCGCAAGCTGTTCTGATCGCGACGTAGCCACGATCTGTCTTGCGCAATTGTTTCTTGAAGTATTTTTTATTATTTTTGGGTTCAATCATACTCATGGAGGACCTTGCTGAACACCGACGTGAGACCCATAGGGCGCTAGGAGGAGGTATCGGAATGGAGTTTGGCAGGTTTGAGAAACATAAGCATCTGGGAAGACTTGCAAATGTCAGGGTACGAGCCAGTGGAGAGGATAACATTATAGAGAGTGGTAGGGACTGTGAGGAAGGAGAGGGGGGCTTCTTTGAGTTGGCAGTATGTAATACGGTCGTGCCCGGGAGCCATATTACGATTCGTGTGTATTGTGGTGACGATGTCTTGTGTGACGATGGGGGTGTTGAGATAGGATGGTGGTGTGGCCCCCAAGAGAGGGAGAGGTGTCAGTGTGGCCCTGGATGTCAGGCAGACAGCCTGCCCATCTGCCCGTTCACCGACATCCATCGCCTTTGCCAACTGCTGTCCAACTGTCCGTCCATCTGTCCATTTGTCCGTCCATTGTCCATCGTCACCGCTGCCTGCTGTCCGTCTGTCTGTCGCCATCCGTCCATCATGAACCTTCCCCCCTCCACTGTCATCTACACCTCCCCCTCCCACTCTTCCACTGTCCCTTCCTGGAGTGCTGCTTCTCACCTCCCTCCTTATACCTCGTCTCCCCTCCCCCCACTCACCCATTCGCCCATCTCCTCCTCTGCTGTGTACCCCCCCCCCCCCCACATCTACACTCTTCCCCTGGCCACCACACCCACAACAGCTCGTGCCCCCACCCTCAAGTACACCTCTGCTGCCACCTCCGCTGCCACCTCTCAGGTTGTCGGTTTTCTCCCTTTGCTCCCTCTCACCCACCTGTCACTTCATCATCTGCATCCACCGCATTCACCACACTATGCCATGCTACAATCACCGCCACTGAACCAGCTGCTTCTCCCAGCACGTACACCACGCCTACAGGATCTGCTGCTCGCCACCTCCCTCTCCTCCCCATCCCTCTTTCCTCCTCCCAGCCTACGGTCTCCAAAAAACCCCACAAACACGTCATTGCCGACTCTACCCCTCCAGCAAAAAGGTACCACCTCTTCCCCCTCCCCCATTGTCTCCATGGACACTACCACTCCTCCTGACAACCGTACCCCACACCCCTCCCTCCAAACCTTTGTCCTGACCACCCCAGACACTGGTGCTCCCATCTCAAAGCTGATTTCTCGCAGCCGGCCGCTGTGGTCGAGTGATTCTGCGCAATTCAGTCTGGAACCGCGCAACTGTTACTGTCGCAGGTTCGAATCCTGTCTCAGGCATGGATGTGTGTGATGTCCTTAGATTATTTAGGTTTAAGTAGTTCTGTAGTGTCGCGGAAGGGGTAAAGAGTTGGAGACGTGGACTATTGTCAAGTTTCGTTGCCTATGCCGAAAGCCAGAAGGTCGGCCAAAAAGTAAGAGGATTGCACATGTATGGAATGTGTCGCCACGCAGGGGCAATGTCCTGGTTCCACACAACAGGCGAGAGAGAATTGCTTTGCACGCGGGTTTGTGTTGGACGGAGACTTTCGTAGAGTGCAAGACAGAGGTATAGCGTCAGCTGTACTGCATTTCACAACTTCGCTTAAGTCTGCCGAAACAACACGTAACTCTGTCGCAAGAACACCTAAGGGGCGAGTACGACAGATAAGTCAGCACTATAAGTGGAACGAATGTGGTCATTACAAACGAGAATGACGTCAGGACGTCGTTCGTGCTTCCTTTAAATACGCCAGCTTTGATAGCAACAGGGCACTCGCACTCGCAGTTAGACTTGCAGTTAGATGTGTACTGGGTTGCTGCGTAGCGCTCAGGTCAGTGATCGACATGTTAATCTTTATTAAGGAGATGGTGCAGTAAGGGCGGCCCATCCAGCAATAGACGTGAGGGGACAGTACCAGCTCTGGTCCTCTCCGCTTCCGCTGACAATCATCGACCAAGGATTAGCAGACATCGCGGCAGACTCGCTCGCCGCCAATGCTGACCACATCAGTGAGCCGTCGTCGATATCATGCGGGGCCTAGGCCCTGTGCATCCGCCATCACAACCGGGTGAGCCGACGACGCTGGGGGACTGTAGCCTGTTCCGTCCGCCCACCCCGGACGAGCCACCAGGAGGAGCAGGGAAGGAGATGGGGTGGGATAGAGTACACTCCGCACTACGAGAACGCTTCTGGTGCCGACAGCGCTGGGGATTCCAACCCGGAGGCTCTATGTGCAGCAGCCAGCTGTCTGTCGCGAGCCGGCTGACCAGAGGGGCGCCGGCAGCCACGCGCGGCCAAAGTGAGGACATTCCGCCGCTACATCACTGCACGCGGCGCTGCACTAGCAAGACTGGTGCGGCCCGGATCTGGTGTCATCGCTACGAGTCAGAGAGAACTCGGGGAAGATCGTTGACATCACCAAGTCACATTGCACTCGGCACGAATAAAGGTGTTACGGATTAATAATGTTTCTTTGGCGTTTCTGATGCTTCTACAGCAATTTCCTAACATCCTGACAGCTGGAGAGGTCACCGCTCGGCCATCCAGTCCACCATAGGCGACCAGGACCACCGGTTGTAGGAGACTGAGGACCACATATGTTAAGTCCCATAGTGCTCAGAGCTATTTGAACCATTTATCGATTCCTTGCAGGGACTCAGTCCTCATCGAGACCCCTTCTTTCACACAGACCTCCTCTGTAAACTACTGTGCATTATGTTTGGCCCCCACGCATCCCTGATTCCCTTCCTCTCCTCTTCCTCTCCCCGTCAGCCACAGCCTCCCGATCATCCCCCCACCTACACCGCCATGATGACCAAACTCAGCCCAGTGATCACAGAGGATGAGGTGTTTGGTGGAACTGAACTCACACCCTAACCTGCAAATCCGCTCTGCCCAACGTATCCACAATGCTGCTGGTCCCACCTATCTCATGAGGGTCTTCCCAGAGTCCACCCCCTCCATTGACCACCTCCACTCCCAGGGTGCCCAGATTTACCACCGTCACCATCCAGTTGAATCCTCCAAATCCCTCCCCAATCCTACCACTTCCAGCACTGCCTCATGTACAATGATCACCTGACCCCAACTGCAAAAGCCTCCCCAAATGTCCCCATTGCAAGGTCTCCCACTTTCTTAAAAACTGCCCCAACCTAGCCACCCCTCCTTCCCGTAACACCTGCAACACCCCCATCCCACCTACTGCCACATGTGTAAAGCTAAACCCCCTCATACCACCTCTGAGCTTACTGTCCCTGTTGGTCCTATTGTCCCCCATCCATCCCAACAATTCCCACGTTGACCACACCTTCTGCACCTTTGTAATAGCCGTCGACATGAACATCCATAGTTGCTCCCCTGCCGCCCTTCAGTAGTGGCATCAGTTCCTCTCCACGACCCAAGGTGACTTTGTTCCTCTTCCAAAACACATCCATCCCAAAAGCAACACCACCCACAATGTTGTCATTACCTCCACCAACCTTCGTGGGCGTATCACCTTCGACATCTTTCACCCCACAGGTACCGACCACTTCCCCGTCCTCTCACCATCACGTCTGATCTTCACGCCCCTCCATCTCTTTGCCCTGCACCCCCTCCCAAGGTCATCCATGTCTACCATTGTGCCAACTGGGATGCCTACTGGGAATCCATCACCACCCAGGTCGAAAGCCATCCTCTTACTTATCACCATCCTGACATCATTCATGCCTCGTCCTTCCTTCAGAAGGTAATTATTGACGCCTTGGAGGTCCATGTTCCCACTAAAACCATCCACCCCCACCGTCCCACTATTCTGTGAATCCCGCCGCCTCTATCGCTCCTTCCTGTGCACTCATGACAGGGATACTCTTCAACACCACCGGCAAATACAGCAAAACGTACAGAACCTTATTACAGAAAAGAAACGCCAAGACTGGCGCCAGACTTGTACACGACTGAATTCCACCCTGCCTATCAACTCCTCCAAGTACTGGTCCGCCTTCCATCGCCTCACTGGTTCCCATTCCGCACCAAATTACCCCCTTCTCCTTAACGACTGCCCCCTTCCTGACAACCTCAGTAAAGCCAACCACTTTGCTTTTAACCTTTCTGAGGTCTTCTCCATCCCAGATGATCCCCACTTTGATTATTCTCTTTTCCCCATCGTCATGGAATGCGCCAATACCACGGTCACTCCACTTGCCCCTAGTCTCCAGTACTTGGGGCAGTTGTCCCCTTCCAAAATCAACACTCCAATCACAGCACAAGACATTAAACTTCTCCTCTGGTCCAAATGCAACAAAGCCCACTGTCTCATGACTGTGTCATTTACTGCCACCTTAGAGAAAGCCCCATCTCCTTCTTGACTGTCCTTGCCCATCTCTATAACGTCATCCTCTCTACCACCTTCTACCTTGACCTGTGGAAGACTTCCACCATCCTCTTATTCCTCAAACCCAACAAACCACCTTCCGTCGCCTCTTCCTATCGTCCCATCTGCCTCACCTCCATCTTCAGTAAGGTCTTCGAATCAATCATCTCCCGGCGTATCTGTCAGCACCTTAATCAACACCACCTCCTCCACCTTACCCAGTGTGGCTTCCAACACCGCTTCTCTGCAGAAAACCAACTCCTTAACGTAGTTCACTTTCATCTCCACTAGCTTAACTCCGTTTGCTCCACCATATTTGTTTCCTTCGACCTCCAAAACTCCTATGGCCATGTATGGCATCCCGGTCTCCTCCACCTACACCTACCTACACCCTGCCTATCAATTTTGTCCGTCTGATCGCTTCCTTCCTCTCACGCTGTCCTTCCTATGTCATCCTCCGCAACACCAACCTTTTATCCCATTGCTGGTGTGCCCCAGGGTCCATCCTCTCCCCTCTCCTCTATCTCCTGTACACTGCTGATATGCGCAATCATTCCCCACCTGTCCACCTTCTCCAATATGCTGATTACACCACCTTCCTGGCTTTCTATCCTACCCTTCAATTATTCTCAACACACCCTCCAAAACCACCTTGACCTGTTCACCACTTGGTGTAACCAGTGGTCCCTTCATCTCAACCCCTCCAAAACCAAGGCAATGATCATAGATCGCACCACCTGCTTCTTCCATGACTTCTAATTCACCCTTTATGGTCGTCTCATCCAGCTCACCCCCACCCTGAGATACCTTGGCCTCACCCTCAACCCTCACATCACCTGGACCCCTCACCTCTTTACCATCCAGCAGAAAGCCCATTCCCACCTCCGCCTCCTGAAACTCCTGTCTGACCGGACATGGGGTTACATCCTTCCAACATCCTCCACACCTACAAATCCCTCATCTGTCCCATCCTTTGTTATGCCAGTGTTGCCTGGATCTCCGCACCCACCAGCTTTTACAAGACCCTCCATATCTTCAAATGGCATGTGCTGTTCCTTACCTTCCATATCCGCCTTCCTTCCACCACACACCTCCTGTACGACCTCATACCCTTCCCCCACCTCCTATTTTCCTCCAACATCTCTGCATCCTTTACACTGTCTGCAGGCTAGATACTCCCCACCCCCTGGTTTTCATAATTTGCCTGGTGCCCTGAATCTAGTGTGTGTTTTTTGTGTACCATAATTTTTTTAGATTTGTAACTCTCATTTAATGTCAGTGCTTTGTATGCTTTCTTTTCTTCTGTTTCGACTTTTTTCTTTCTATATTCCGCCATGTTTCCTTCGTTATATTGTTTTACATGTCTTCCTGCTTAAGCTGCTGCCAGCCTGCCCCTGATCGTGAATGGAAATTACAATAAAGGAAAAAGAAACTATTGAAAAATGTAAGGCAAGATCCCCCCACCACACACATCTCCCCAACTCACTGTCCCCGTCCGACCTATTTACGATCGCACCCCTCCTGGAAGCAGCCTTTGCCCTCTCCCCACAGTCGAGGACATCGTTAGATTCGTAACCATCATCCTACAAAATATCCGCCATTTTCAACGCCCCCATACCCTTCAACAGATCTCCCTAGCTACCGTTCAATATTTCACCCTAACACCTTCGCCACCTACTCCCATAACCAAGCCCATTTTACCTTCTACCATCTCGACACCCTAGTTTAAACCACACCATGGCGCGGCAGCCTCGTATCTTGTTCAGCAACATCAGTTCTCTACCTACCAACAAGCAACTCTTCATGCACATCCTTACAACCCTCCGTGTGGATGCCTCCCTCATCAATGAAACATTTCTCCAGACCCCATGTATCATCAGCACATCACCACACCCACTTCAACAATCCAATAATCCCCACCTGATTGTGCATGGTGGAGTTGCCATCGGCAACCTTCACCAGATCTCTGTTGGGCTCTAAACCCTCCTTCCTGACCCCACTGAACACCTTATCCTCAGCTTCTTTTTCCCTGACCATCTCTGTGGCCTCCTTACTGTGACAGATGGACAAGACCCATGCCTCACTCCTCACACCAATCCTTGCCCAAATTTCGTCCATGCTGACTGGAATGGCTACTGGGCAGCCCTAGATACCCAGATCAGTGGCCATCTTCTGACCATCCAGCATCTGGATGATATCAGCCATGCTGCCTCCTTTCTCCAACCGGCCCTGTCTGAGGCCATTGAGGCCCACTACCACAATTCACACACACCACCACACTTTACCCCCACATGCCATCCTCCTTTGAGAATCCTATCATCTCCACCATGCCTTTCTCGACACACGGGACTGGGACACACTCCGATGCCACCGGCAGTTCCAAAGACATGCCCGTAATTTCCTCACAGCCAAAAAACGCTGGGACTGGCGCCAGGTCTGCACCTGACTAAATGATACCCTAACTATAAACTCATCCAAGTACTGGTCAGTCTTCCATCACATTACTGGATCTAAACCCTCCCCACAGTATCCCCTCCTCCATTGACCTGATTTATTTTCAAAGAATATCCATAAGAATTTATTTTATTTACTAGCGATTCATGAAGAACATTAACACATTTAATTGGACTATGTGAGCGTGTAAGTAGATGCCAATGGTAACTGAAAAAACAAATTAAAAATTTTAGTTTCAATAAATGGAAATTTTATTCCTAAAAGCCTTTTTTTAAACAGATTTAAAATTGTAATCTGAAAGCACCCTGTAAATATCAAGTTTCAATTTATTCAGAGGCAGAAATAACAATTTTTTTTTTGTGGTATGAGCTTTCAGGCTGAGAACCTTGCTGCTCCCTTTTAACATGGCTGTTGACAAGACCGCTCACAACACCTCTTAAAGACTGCACTGGTGCAAATCTGCAAAACACCAGATTACCCTAAATTAAAATTTTTAACAACTCACACAAACACATAAACTATGCGCCCTGTAAGAGGTTGTAAATGGTACAAAACACTCACATTAAAAATTATTTGCCGCCGAAAGTGTAAGTTGCTTTAAAAGAACCCTTATATGATAAATTGACCATTTAAATAAAATCCATTAAATGCAATTTTACATAAAATATACCAACATTCTCTACATTACACATATACCACCTCGCAAGATGATAGACAAGATAAAAACATATTCCAGGAATTCGGCCTTTACACCTTAAGCAATAAATTCGTTAACACCGAATCCGACAAACAGGACACAGGCAGCTATTAACATATGGCAGATTGACGGGGAGATTACCAAACAACCTGAACTGCAGATTGCTCTAAGTTGCCCCCACTCCACAAGCGAAAATCGACCACCCAATTCATAAATAGCCATTTTCCCATGGGTGGGCAAGCGGAGAAGAATGGTGGGACGATTACAAAACAAAGCAGCTGGTGACCTCACCAAGAAAACTAGTATAATTTAACAAGTAAATGAAACAACATATCTCCAATCACTTAACTTCTAATGAACTGCGATTTCAGGCGAAGACCTAGCGCAGCGCCTCCAACGCTATCACTTATCAATGTCAGTGAAAATCTGAGTAGGGCAATGTAACAGATGAGGTCATTAATGTAAACAAGAAAAAAACAATGGACACAAGATGGAACCTTTAACACCCCATGTAATTAATTCCCAATCAGATGAAGGCTGACTGCTTGGGTTTTTCACAACAACACCCTTTCTTTCCTGTTAGATAAGAGACATTCAATTTCACAGCACTGCCAGTGACACCATAATATATTAACTTACTTAAGAGAATGGTGTGGTTCACATAGTCAAAGGCGTTTGACAGGTCACAGAAAATGCCAATAGCCTCTAATAGCTTTCACTATATCAGAACATTTAAGTAACCCACACTCTGACTTTGACAGTATATTGTTTGCAGTCAGGTGCTTGAGGATTACAGAAACAACTTAAGATAGAACTCAACTCACACGAGCACTCTTTGATTAACTTCAAAAAAATGGTTCAAATGTCTTTGAGCACTTGACATCTTAGGTCATCAGTCCCCTAGAACTTAGAACTACTTAAACCTAACTAACCTAAGGACATCACACACATCCATGCCCGAGGCAGGATTCGAACCTGTGACCGTAGCAGTCCCACGGTTCTGGACTGCAGCGCCTAGACCCTTACGGCCAACGTGGCCGGCCTGATTAACTTCTTTTGATATACTATCATACCCACTAGAATACTTAAATTTGATGGATTTTATGATGGATGCTACTTCTCTGGGAGACCTGATCACCATTTCTATTTTAGTGAAGTTATTTTTAAAGACTTGTCTTTGATACACAATTGCACTGCCCACCGAACCTGATGACACCAAGCTGTCTGTAACAGAAATGAAGTACTTGTTTAAGAGGTTTGCAACACTACATGCACTTGTTACTGAAGTCTCATTTATTTTTAGAGCTATCTGTTCCCCTTCCTTTTTGGCCCCACGTGTCTGTCTTCACTATATACCATACAGTTTTTGGTTTGTTGTTCGATGTAATCATCTTTTTCTCATAATAAGCCTGCTTCGATTTCTGGATTTCTTGCTTCAATATTTTGCAGTATTCTTTGTAATACATTACAGTGTTAACATCAGAGTTGTTCCTAGATAGTAGATACAGTCTCCTTTTTGTCCCACATGATATCTTTATTCCTTGTGTAATCCTTGGTTTATTGTTTTACTTCTGTGTGATTTGAATTACCTTTAGGGAACAACAATTTTCAAAAGTGGATGTAACTTTATTAGTGAATGCTTTGTATTTTCCATTTGAGTCAGAAGTGTTGTAAGCATATATCCAGTTCATGTTTTTGAGCAATATCTAAAATTTTTACTTACGTATTATCCTACTGTACTCAGATTTAATAGATTTTTTTATCCTGAGAAGTTTCAAAATATAACACAAGATGCTGCATGTCATGATCAGATAGCCCATTTACTATTGGTTTTGTGATATGCCTTTTTTCCCCTTGATTTGTATACAAAGATATTATGAATGGCAATGTCAGAGCATTTACATATCCTAGCGGCAAAGTCCACAGTGGGAACCAAATTGAAAGATAGTGTTACTGAGTGCCATAATTGTTCTCTGACAAGAGCTTTTCAATAAACTCATATTAATATCACCAGTAACTATTATTTCCTTTATTTTTTACTGTGAGAAGGGACAACAGAGCTTCCATAATTCTTATGAAGGTTAAAATTTCCTGAAGGTGATCTGCACATACCTCTATTATAAAGGACTTATTATAAAACACTAATTCTGTTGCACAAGCTTCTAAGTGCCGCTCTGATCAAAATTTATTAACATCAATATTCTTGAAATCAAAACAGTTTCTGACATACTGGCAACTCCTCGATTGTCTGTGTTACCTCTACAGAAGTAAGAAGCTAACTTTAATTCTGCAACATTTAACATATATAGAACAGTGGTCACATAACAGACTGAACAGGAACCTGGAGAGTCCCCAACACGACACAAGGCCAAACAAAGTTAGAAGGTTAGTTCCCCACACAACTAAACTGTATAGTAATGGTGAAACTGTAAGGGAGTCGAGCTGAAAAACCATATCCTGAAAAGTAAAAAATATTCAAGAACCAACAAAATAATTTAAAAAACTTGATCAATTCAAACAAACCATTACTCCTGTAGAATATAGGACTTCCTTGAATGTGATTTCTTGTTAATTATACTAAACATATTTTGAGTTGGCATACAAAACTAAATGGTTTCATTAGAAATAAAAATGTTTGATTATGACCAGCATTACTACTCGAACTTACTCTTACCATTTTAGCATTATGAATTCATGTTTCATATATTTTCAGTATGGTGTAAACTACATGAAACAATGTTCTTTTATCATCTGTTTGAGTTGTATCATATGCTGTTGTACAATGGATGACAGAGGTCACTTGAGATACAATATGATACCACCTTGGAATTACAACAAAGTATCTGTACCTCTCTTACTTTCCTTTTTTCACCATCAGTCAAGAGTCCAGTTGAGCCCCTTGGTACTGCGAACTGTATAGTCATGTTTTCCGCCTGTAAATTGCAACAAATATTTAACATTCCTTCAAATAACAAAATTTGGAAATAGGTTATGAACAAAGACACAGAACATGGAGAGAAACAGTCCACATTGAGCCACAGTCTTGTTTAACTTAAACAGTTGTATCAACATGGTGTAGAATATTAAACCTTATCTGGATAAAACAAGAGCAGCAACAGCACATATTTGTGAGGGGTTTTTGGAGGTTTTGCTACAACACAACCTGCACTAAGTTAATGCAGTTATCAGTGGTGTAAGCAAAGTCCTGAGGGCAACTGCTTTTGACTGAAACAAAGACTTACATCCAAGCCGTGCCTGTTGCTCCAGTTGGGAGATAGGAATAAGCTAATTAGTGCCTGCACCTGGACAGGAGGGAGAAGGGCAGATTATCTGAGCATGTTACAGGTAGTGTAAGAAGGAACATATTTAAGATGGAGTGAGATTACAGAGAGACAGTCGAAACACATTAGAAATGAAAAGGACCGAAACTTTTCTTTACTGCTTGCTCAATATACAGATTGAAAAACATCGGAGAGAGGCTACAACCCTGTCTTACTCCCTTCCCAACCACCGCTTCCCTTTCATGTCCCTCGACTCTTATAACTGCCATCTGCTTTCTGTACAAATTGTAAATAGCCTTTCGCTCCCTGTATTTTACCCCTGCCACCTTTAGAATTTGAAAGAGAGTATTCCAGTCAACATTGTCAAAAGCTTTCTCTAAGTCTACAAATGCTAGAAACGTAGGTTTGCCTTTCCTTAATCTTTCTTCTAAGAGAAGTTGTAAGGTCAGTATTGCCTCACGTGTTCCAGTATTTCCACGGAATCCAAACTGATCTTCCCCAAGGTCGGCTTCTACTAGTTTTTCCATTCGTCTGTAAAGAATTCGTGTTAGTATTTTGCAGCTGTGGCTTATTAAACTGATAGTTCGGTAATTTTCACATTTGTCAACACCTGCTTTCTTTGGGTTTGGAATTATTACATTCTTCTTGAAGTCTGAGGGTATTTCGCCTGTCTCATACATCTTGCTCACCAGATGGTATAGTTTTGTAAGGACTGGCTCTCCAAAGGCTATCAGTAGCTCTAATGGAATGTTTTCTACTCCCGGGGACTTGTTTCGACTCAGGTCTTTCAGTGCTCAGTCAAACTCTTTACACAATATTGTATCACCCATTTCATCTTCATCTACATCCTCTTCCATTTCCATGATATCGTCCTCCAGTACATTGCCCTTGTATAGACCCTCTAGATACTCCTTCCACCTTTCTGCTTTTCCTTCTTTGCTTAGAATATTGTCCTCAAGTACATTGCCCTTGTATAGACCCTCTATATACTCCTTACACCTTTATGATTTCCCTTCTTTGCTTAGAATTGGGATTCCATCTGAGCTCTTGATATTCATTCAAGTGGCTCTCTTTTCTCTAAAGGTCTCTTTAATTTTCTTGTAGGCATTATCTATCGTACCCCTAGTGAGATAAGCCTCTGCATCCTTACATTTGTTCTCTACCCATCCCTGCTTAGCCATTTTGCACTTCCTGCCTGCTTCATTTACTGCATTTTTATATTTTCTCCTTTCATCAATTAAATTCAATATTTCTTCTCTTACCCAATGATTTCTACTAGCCCTTATCTTTTTACCTACTTGATCCTGTGCTGCCTTCACTACTTCATCCCTCAGAGCTACCCATGCTTCTTCTACTGTATTTATTTCCCTCATTCCTGTAAATTGTTCCCTGATGCTCTCCCTGAAACTCTGTACAACCTCTGGTTCTTTCAGTTTATCCAGGTCCCATCTCCTTATATTCCTACCTTTTTGCAGTTTCTTCAGGTTTAATCTACAATTCTTCCATGTATACAACCTTCTTTCATGATTCTTGAACCATGTGTTAGCTATGATTAATTTATGCTCTGTGCAAAATTCTACCAGACGACCTCCTCTTTCATTTCTTAGCCCCAATCCATATTCACCTACTATGTTTCCTTCCATACCTTTTCCTACTCTCGAATTCCAGTCACCAATGACTATTCAATTTTCGTCTCCCTTCACTACCTGAATAATTAGTTTTATCTCTTTATACATTTCATCAATTTCTTCATCATCTGCAGAGCTAGTTGGCATATAAACTTGTACTACTGTAGTAGGCATGGGCTTCGTGTCTATCTTGGCCACAATAATGAGTTCACTATGCTGTTTGTAGTTGCTTACCTGCACTCCTATTTTCCTATTCATTACTGAAGCTACTCCTGCATTATCCCTATTTGATTTTGTATTTATGATCCTGTATTCGCCAGACCAAAAGTCTTGATCCTCCTGCCACCGAACTTCACTACTTCCCACTATATCTAACTTTAACCTATCCATTTCCCTTTTTAAATTTTCTAACCTACCCGCCCGATTAAGGGATCTGACATTCCACACTCCGATCCGTAGAACATCAGTTTTCTTTCTCCTCATAATGATGTCCTCATGAGTAGTCCACGCCTGGAGATCCGAATGGGGGACTATTTTACCTCCGGAATATTTTACCCAAAAGGATGCCATCATCATTTAATCATACAGTAAAGCAGCATGTCCTCGGGAAAAATTATGGCTGTGGTTTCCCCTTGCTTTCAGCTGTTCGGAGTGCCAGCACAGCAAGGCCGTTTTGATTAGTGTTACAAGGCCAAATCAGTCAATCATCTAGAGTCTTGCCCCTGGAACTACTAAAAATGATGCTGCCCCTCTTCAGGAACCACACCTTTGTCTGGCCTCTCAACAGATACCCCTCTGTTGTGGTTGCACCAACGGTATGGCCATCTGTATCGCTGAGGCACACAAACCTCCCCACCAACAGCAAGATCCATGGTTCATGTTTGATTTCATGGCTATTATTTATTTCAATTTATCTGCTTTCCTTTCCCGAGTTTCCTCAGCTGTCATATGTGGCACAGCTCTTTCTGCCAGAATGATGGATTACCATTTCCTTACAATGCAAATGAAGGTGGAAAATATATTGCTTAAATTAAACAAGCTAAAAAATATATAGAAATTCCATGTAACAGCAAAAGAATGGAATACTGTGTAACTGGAGCTTCAGTAGTCATGTGAGGCTATTTGTCTGTATGGAGCCTGAGAAGCTGGAAGGCAGCATTGAAGTGCAGGAAGGCTTGCAGAGGTCCAAATAATATAATTATTTTCAGTGTGTGGGAATTTAATTACGAATGACATTTTAGTTAATTAATTTTCACAAATAATAAAATGTTTACTGATAGAGTGAAATGAGGGCTTTCAAATAATTTAAGTCATTCTGGAAATAAACAATTGTTAGCTCACAATATGTTCCTGAGCATATGGCTTCTGAATAAAGCTAATTACAGATTTCTCTTAAAAGAACACATACAATGTTTACATTAGCAGAACTCAGTTAAACTGACAGATAATGAATTTTACTGAAACATCACGTAAATAGGAATTTTGGTGCTTTGTGCAAATGTGGTACATCCACAACCAGTAGAATATAAAAAAAAGAAATAAGAAAGTTATCTAAGTAGTAGATTTATACAAAATGCAGTTACTCCAACTTTCCAAGTATCAAGTTTGTCATCTGTACAATAGAAGTATGTATTCTACTGTTCCCACCTTAAAAAAGTGAGTCTACAGTTCTCAAATCCAAAATGGTGCATGCATGTCAATCAGTGTTTCTGAAGCTACTGTTGATTGCTTTAGCACTGCAGATAAATCTAGCTACATTATGAAAACCTACCAAATTTGGGATAGCTTTAACCCAGCACACAGCTGCAAGATCATGAAGGGAACATGGCATTAAAAAAAAATGCTGTAAAATAATAATAGAGTACTTGTGTACATAGTACACAAAGCTACAAAAGCAAACTTAAGAGCGTGGCATACAAGGGCAGTCAAATATGAAAAATGTGGAAAAATGTAAGTAAACTACTTATTAATACTGAAGTACTTGCCATAGTTGTTAACACATTTATTCCACTGTAATTGCCTTACAATGGTCAATGCCTTTGTGAAAAAATGTTGCCAGGCACACACCTCTTTATCTGAAGCAAAGGGACAGCCATGAATGCCTTTCTTCAGCACTTTAAAAATATGGAATCACATGGAGAGAAATTGGTCATTCGTTTGGTTCACACCAAGAGTTCGCAGAACACCGGAAACATTTTTCCATGAAGCTATTGACCATCTTGTCTCACAGGGGCATAAATGTATTCACAGCTATGGTGATTAGTTTTGAAATACTAAACAGTTAACTTCCTTTTTTCCATCAATCTTGTTTTATGGAGTTTTCATCTTGTGTATTCCTTCTGAAGTTGTGCATCAGTGTAACCAAATATATTACAACAAAAAAAGATGAATGTGACAGGGTTCAGATCCCATACAGAGCCAATCACAAAATATTCTGATTTCATTCATCACTTTCAAATTATTGTTTAATTCTGGTATGTTAACGCAATGCTAAATCTATAGTGGCAGATCCATGATTAGGTTGGGATTTCCTAATTAACGCATACTAAGATAGAATTTTGCATGTGGGCAGTGCAAACCTTCCCCTCTGTCTCCAACCCCTCCCATCCCCCTCCCCCCCTCCTCCACACAAAAATTCATAAGACCTATTTTGTTTATCAGTTTCTTTGAGTGCCAATTTCAGTGTGCGTAAACACAAACACACATACCTGACCTCAGCATCTGGCTGCCAAGGCCAGAATGTGAGCAGCAGTTCAAGATGCTCAAACTCTTGCCTTGGCAGCCAGAGACTGTGGCCAAGTCTGCGTGTGTTGTGTTTGTGTGTTGTGTTGTGTGCTGTTTAAATCTAATGAAGACCTGTTTAGCCAAAAGCTGTGTTTGACAGTCTTTTTGTTGTGCCTATCTGCGAATCAGCGACTCCACTATATGGTGGGTAGCAACTATCCTTTTCATAAGACTGTCGGACATATATCTTCATTTGCATTGCTGTGACAAGACGAAGCAATCCAGGTACAGTTACTGGCATCACTATTCTAAACCAAACAACTGCTTTGGTTGTTATAACTAGTGCTCGATTTGTGATGGTATGCCATACTGATACCTCTGACAAGTCACAGTACTGGTACCTCTTCTTTTTTATAAATGAAGCACTGGTCATAACTGTTACTACTTCTACTTGTTTTATTCGAGATCATGTCACATCCAGAAGGTCAAACCAAACTGAACATATCTAGAAGGAACTGTTGTAAATAAGTGTTCATTTTCATAGCCCATTATGTACTGTCACAGACTGATCAATCTGAAGTTACAGGCAGAGGAGAGGTGATGCGTGGAATGAATCAAAGAAAAAGAACTGAACACATGCCAAATAAGAAGCTGTGTATCACAGGCCGAATGTGCTACAATTAGCTCATTATACCTTATTTTAAACATATACACAGTGAACTTTTGATGAGGCTCAAGTTGCACTCCGGCACAAATTTTCACATGTCACTAATATACATAATACAGATGATGTCTAATAGTTCACAGTAAGCAAACAAATTTTGAATATTATAACAACATTCCATGCAGAACCAATCTCAACACAGATTCATCATTCTGTAATTACTTTCTGTGGGTGGGGACGGGAGCAGGGATTGTGAACAACACATGTATAAGATGGGACAATACAACATATTTAAAAGACATACCGGTAACTCCTTCTGCAATAAACAAATTTATTTTACTGCTGATGTTTTCAGCGTCATACTAAAAAATCACATTCACTGCAAAAGTAACTCCAACACAAGAGATACACGTGTCATCCACGGCAGTAAACATTTTATGACATGGGTTTTCACAGTGCAATGTAAACCATTTCATTTTCTTAAAGTGTATCTATGATACTACTACAGACAGTGATATAACATTATTAATATATTACCAGACACATTAATTTGACACAGATGGTAAAATAAAAATAATGATCTTGGGTACTGGCTGTTGCCTATCCCTAGTAACCACCCCAGAAAATATAGGGTGTTGGCAGAGAACGTTTGGTTGTGCAATCCTGTAGCCACTCTGTTGTGGTACTGGATTTGCAATGCGTTTCTGAAAATACATAAAAGATATATTGAATGAATTATTGCATATTTTAAGATAGAACCTGGCAGTAACGGAAAGAACAAACATGAGTAGAATAACATCATTAGATGTCAAATTAGAATAACATCAATACATGTCAAATAAGAAAAGAATTATGTATGTACTGATCAGCAATACGAATTTTGTATGTAGAATACACCACTCTGTGGCCAATTAGGTGCAAATCATTTTCAAAAAACTCCCACATTTAACTTCATATTATGTTGTTAAATGGTGGCACATTTAATCAGCTAGTCTGATCATGTATTGCATTCACACTGCAACATTTACTAACATTTCTTGACATAAATAAACCATCACAATTTCAAAAGAACAGAAATTTATTCTACTCATTCATCATATTCTGTACATCCCACCAAGAAGGTGAAAAAGAATAGAAATTTATTCTACTCTACCGCCAAGGAGGTGAACCTACAGGGAGTAAGTGAAGGTAAACATTAACAAAAGACAACCAAACATTGCTTAAGCTGTACACTATATTAACAAGAAACTATCACAATACTGCTTAATGCTAGTTCTTTTTATGCCAGTTAAATGTGTTCTAGTGAATTAGAAAGAATGCTGCTGCTACTTCAGTTACATTAGTTACCTTCAGGATGCCTTATAAGAAACTTGATATTTAGTTCATTAATCAAGTATTTATTAGAAAAAACAGTAACCTACATATGTAATTACGTAAGACAGTTTACAACACACTACCTGCCATCCACCTAGAAGAAGGAATGAAATCCTTGCACTAAGATAATCAATGGAAGGAGTCACTACTGACATATTTTTTAAATTTTGCTTTGAATTTCCTGAGATAACTAATTTCTTGTTGTATTTTAGATGGGAGCTTCTCAAATATCTTCATACCATAATAAGAGTCAGCCAACTGCTGTTCTTTCTTGACACCTATGTGCCCACTATAATGACTGATTTTTAGGCACCACACAGCTTTCTCAGCTGCAGTACGATGCACAGGAAGGCGAGAGCCAACTGTTGCTCTATCCACCATCCCCACTGATGTACTTCCCACTGCTGCTGACAATGACAACAATAAAAGTAATCTGAATGTATGTTTTGCTCTATTTGCATTGCATGTGCAGCTCTTGCTCATTCTATGTGGAATGTTGTATATAATGAATGACCCTGCACCACCATAGCTGTCTGACAGCCATGAGGTTATTTTAATGAAAATTTAGAAGAAAACATAACAATTGTTTATCACTAAGTCTGACAAAGGTTCACAAAAGCGTTCAACAATAACCACAAAAGTTTTCTTATATAATTCACTAATATAATCTGAGAGGGGACGACAGAAGCGTCCGATCCCACGCGTCGGCTTTGACCCGTGACGTACGGGTGTTGTCGTGTGACGTCATGACGGCGCGGAGTTTGCCTTGTGAGTGTGGCGTGTTTGTAAATGTCGTCGTGTTGTGGTTTGTTGTGCTCTCTTGTGGTGTGTTCAGGGTTTTCGTTTGTGTGCTGTAATGGGCGCAGTTTGCTTTTGCTCATTATCCAGAATTGTTCGAGTGTCGGCTGTGTTTGTAGTGGAATTCGTTTCAGTGAGTGTGAAGCTTAATTTGGTGTTGTTCATTGTAGATCGTGTGGTAATTTTAGTAAAAATAACCGGTTGTTGTTTTTTGTTCAGGAATGGATATGACGGATGCGACTACAACAGTAGTAAGTTGCGTACAACACAGCTATGAAACTAAATCTGCCGTTTATAACGTTCACGAGTACAACACTACACTTGCAGCTTTAGTACATACAGTCCAAATAGATCCTATACATTTATATTCTATGGGAAAATACGATATTCTAGCCACAATTATTTTAACCGATCAGCCTGTTTGCATCCCAGAATCCGAATGTACATCACATTTCCTGTTTTCTCTCCAACAATTTTGTGTTCCGCTTTTCGTCTCTTAGAACTCACAATACCACAAAGCCCATTACTAACTAGAATCTACTTGCCTAGATTTCCAAAGCTGAGCGCCGGCGACGAAAGAAAAGCTTACTGTCATTTCAATACTGGAGCGAGGGAAGGCGAAAGTACGCTTGGAATTTCATACAAAAAACTAAACTATCACGCAATCATTAAATCGATGAAAGTTACAGATTGGGCGGACAAGGAAGATAAACACGAAAATAAAAGTAAGGTGGGTGCTTTACTGTAAACTCGATATAGGTTTAAAACTAAGTTTCCCACTTCTTCGAAAGTCGAATTTTGGAAATACTACATCTACTCCATTTGACCCTTAGCTTGAGGAGTTGCTTGTTGGGAATTACTGGGGGAGACAGGGATATATACAAATACGTCACGCCCCATAAGGCACTAGCAAACCATATTGCATTTGATAAGGGAAATGTTGGAAGGAGAAGATATATTTCACGTATAGTAAATCACTGAAGAGATACCGATACATTTTTATTTTTTTTCCTTTATTGTAATTTTAATCACCTATACAGGCGGGCTGTCAGCAGCACATTACGCTGCTACTCAGCCTTAAGTGGAACAATAACATGACATAGAGGTGATACAGACAATACAAAAAACGGCGGGCAAAAAATGGAGATACAAAGAAAACAATAAACATGAAGCCGTTCACGTTGGACGATAAAAACACTAACACTTGTGGACACGGCGCACAAAACACGGAGAACGGCGACGGGACATGTGAACAGTGGAGTTGTAACTGCACGAAACACAAAACGAAGCATACACACGAGATACTGATGTCGATGATCTCCGGCGCACGAATGTTCACTATGCGTGTGAGAGTCCGGCGACCTGCCAAGAGAGGAGGAGGAGGAAGGGGAGAGCAAGAGGGGAGAGCAGAGATGCCACGGGCAGGGGAGAAAGGGGGGGAGGAAGGGGGAGGGGAAGCCCTGGGGAAGAGGGGTGGAGGGAGGGGATGGGGGAAAAGGAAAGTGAAGGGAGGGAGGGTGCCTAAAGAAAAGGACATCAGAAGTGGGGGGGCAGGGTCAAAGTTGATAGGAGGGGTAGATGGAGGGGAGGAGGCATCAGCAGGGAGGGGGAGCTGGCGGAAGCCACCTTGGGAGAGGGTAAGGAGGGTGGAGAGCTGGAGACCAGGAGGGACGTGGGAATACAGGCGCAACAGCGGGCGGGGGTGGGAGAGGATCGGGGAGGATCAGGGAGACGAGCGGGTGAGGAGGATCGAGTTTACGGGAGGTGTACAAGATCCGTATTCTTTCGAGGAAAAGGAGGAGGTGGGGGAAGGGGATGAGATCATACAGGATCCGCGTAGGGGAGGGGAGACGGATGCGATAGGCGAGGCGGAGAGTGTGGCGTTCATGGATTTGGAGGGATTTATAAAAGGTAGGGGAGGCAGAGATCCAAGCCGGATGGGCATAACAAAGGATAGGGTGGATGAGGGATTTATAGGTGTGGAGGATGGTGGAGGGGTCCAGACCCCACGTACGGCCGGAGTGGAGTTTGAGAAGACTGAGACGGGAGCGTGCCTTGGCTTGGATTGTCCGGAGGTGGGGAGTCCAGGAGAGGCGACGGTCGAGGGTGACGCCAAGGTACTTAAGGGTGGGAGTGAGGGCGATAGGACGGCCATGGATGGTGATGTAGAAATCAAGGAGGCAGAAGGAGGGAGTGGTTTTGCCTACAATGATCGCCTGGGTTTTGCAAGGATTGACCTTGAGCAACCACTGGTTAAACCAAGCAGTGAACCGGTCAAGATGGGATTGGAGAAGGTGTTGGGAGCGCTGTAGGGTGGGGGCAAGGGCAAGGAAGGCGGTGTCATCGGCAAACTGGAGAAGGTGGACGGGGGGTGACGGCGGCGGCATGTCCGCCGTGTACAAAAGGTACAGAAGGGGGGAGAGGATAGAGCCTTGGGGCACACCAGCAGAGGGGAAAAAGGTGTAGGAATCGGTGTTATGGATGGTGACATAGGAAGGACGGTGGGAGAGAAAGGAGCCGATCAGAGGGACGTAGTTAATGGGAAGGGCGAAGGTTCGGAGCTTGAAGAGGAGACCGGAATGCCATACACGGTCATATGCACGTTCGAGGTCCAGGGAGAGGAAGATTGCGGAGCGACGGGAATTAAGCTGTTCGGAAAGGAGATGAGTGAGGTGAAGGAGAAGGTCGTCGGAAGAGAAGGACGGCCGAAAGCCGCACTGGGTAACGGGAAGGAGGCGGTGCTGGCGGAGATGCTGGTGGATGCGTCGGGTGAGGATAGATTCCAGGACTTTGCTGAAGACCGAGATAAGGCTGATGGGACGGTAGGAGGCGACGGCGGGCGGCGGTTTGCCAGGTTTAAGGAACATGAGGATGCGGGAGGTTTTCCACAGGTCGGGGTAGTATCCGGTGGACAGGACTACATTGTAGAGCCTGGCCAGGGTGGAGAGGAAAGAGACAGGAGCTTCACGAAGGTGACGGTAGGTGACACGATCGTGACCAGGAGCGGTGTTGCGTTTTGTGCGGAGTGTAGCAATGAGATCCTGTGTAGTGATAGGGGCATTGAGTTCCGTGTGTGTAATGTTGTCCAAGTACTGGAAACCAGGAGTGAGAGGAGGGACAGAGGTGTCAGTTCGATTGCAGATATCCGAAAAGGGGGAGTAATCGAACCGGGGATCATCGGGGATGGAAAATACATCAGAGAGGTAGGAGGCAAAGTGATTTGCCTTACTAAGGGTGTCAGGGAAAGGGTGATCATCAGGAGAAGAGGATAATCTGGGGAGGGTTTAGTTCCGGTAAGGCGACGAAGGCCGACCAGTACTTGGACGAGTTGATTGGTAGGGTAGCACTTAAACGGGTGCATGTCTGTCGCCAGTCCCGGCGTTTCTTAGCCGCGAGCAAATTACGGATGTGTCGCTGGAGTTGCCGGTGGCGTCGTAATGTGTCCGGGTCACGCGTGCGGAGGAAGGCACGGTAGAGACGACGGGATTCACGGAGGAGGAGGATGGCCTGTGAGGGTAAGGTAGGACGGTGGGGGTGGATGGCGACAGTAGGGACGTGGGCCTCCACGGCCTCAGACAAGGTCTGCTGGAGAAAGGAGGCGGCATGGGTGACATCGTCAGGGTGGTGGTAGGTGAAGGGGTGGCTATCAACCCGGGTGGAAAGGGTATCCCGGTAGGCATTCCAGTCGGCACGGGAATAGTCATGGACATACTTAGGGGGAGGGTCATTAAGAGGGTCGGGGCGGGGGCGGTGACCGTCTGAAATGGTGAGGAGGACAGGGAGATGGTCACTACCAATAGGCTCCAGGACATCCACCATTACGCGGCCAAGGAGATTGGGGGAGGGGAGGATAACATCAGGAGTGGAGTTGGATTCGGGACGGGTGTGCTGGGGGATGGGGCGAGGTCGCCTTGAAGGGAGGAGACTAACCGATGCCACCGCCGTAACTGGGCGGCGGAACGACTATGGATGTTGAGTTCGGCGGCGATCACGTAGGAGGAGAAGGTACGGTCAATGTGGGAGAGGAAGTCGAAG
The DNA here is from genome assembly GCF_021461395.2 of Schistocerca americana. Classification (NCBI taxonomy): domain Eukaryota; kingdom Metazoa; phylum Arthropoda; class Insecta; order Orthoptera; family Acrididae; genus Schistocerca; species Schistocerca americana. Next base: position 64,298,392 of record NC_060129.1, read on the forward strand.
GGAATAGGGACGTTAGGGCGGACATAAATGGTGGCGCAGGTAACGGTAAGGCGGGGGAAGAAGAGACTAAGGATCAGGTGTTAGGTGGGTTCGGGAAGTAGAGGTTGGAGCCGAACGGGGATCTGGCGATGGTGCCCAATGGCAACTCCGACACGCGCAATTGCGAGGGGATTATCGGAGCGGTGGAGGAGGTAGGGCGAAGTGTGGATGGTGTGGTGGGGTTGGAGGAAGGTTTCATTAAGGAGGAAGGCGTCCACGCGGTGGGTGGCAAGGGTGTGTAGGAAGAGGTTCTTGTTGGGGGGAAGGGAGCGTATGTTGTTGAAAAGGATACGGTGCTGCCATGCCATCACAGGGATTTAAACGAGGGTGTCAAGACGGGAGAAGGTGAAATGGGCCTAGTTGTTCGAGTAGGTGGCGTACATTATGAGGTGGAATACGGAACAGGTGGCGAGGGAGATCTGTTGGAGGGTGTGTGGGCGCTGAAAAGGATGAAGATTCTGCAGGACAATGGTGAGGAATCTGATGATGTCCTCAACGGTAGGGGGTGGGCGAAGGGAGTTGCCGGGAGGGGTGGGGGCGTCCAGAGGGCGGACAGGAATGGTGATTTCAGGAGTGGTAGGAGGGTGTCGGCCTTACACTTCTGGGAGTTGGTGGGATGAGGGATGTTACAGGTATTATAGTAGGGGGGGGACTGGAGATTGGGGCACTGCCGTAAAAAGTGGGCTTGCCTACAGTGCAGGCAGGTGGGGGGCTCGCGGCACTAAAATGTTGGGTGCGCATTATGTCACAAGCACCTTTGGCAGTGGAGGGATTGAGGAGGGGAACGGGAGGGGTCAACTTTATAACGCTGGTTAAAAAGGAGGGCACCCTCCTTCAGGAGACAGTCTATGGAGGGGGCGTGCTCAGAAAAAACCCGCATAAGGGGGGTGGGGCCGGCAGCATTATGGATGCGGCGAACCGCATGCACCTCCAGATGGGGAGGGGCCTGAAGCTCCGCCAACACCTCCTCCTCCGTGATCACTGGACTGAGCCGAGTGATCACGGCGGTGAGGGTTGGCGGGCGACGCGGAGGTTGGGGTTGGCGGGAGGGAGGTGGTGAAGGAGCAGAGGTGAGAGAGGCATGAGGGCCAAAGCGGGTGACAGGGATGCGGGAATGAAGGTCTGTGTGGAGGGTAGGGCTGGGGGAGGAGATGAGTACCGAATCACGGCGAGGAGTGAGGAGGGAGATGGGGGCACCAGGACAATTCTGGCGAAGGAATACGGTGAGGTTCCGGGCTTTAAGGAGGGAGGGATCAGGACGGGAGAGGAGGTAGCGGTAGGAGGAGGGGGTAGAGGAGGAGGAGGAGGAGGGGGCATGGACGGGCGGGGAGACATCCATGGCATCAGGGGTGGGGGAAGTGGGACGAGGCGGAGCCTTTTTGGGAGCAGAGGAGGCAGGTTTGCCGCTGGGGCGCTTGACGGCGGTGGAGGAGGTGTGGGGGTTGGGAACAACTATAATGTGGCGGGTAGTGGCAGGTCCCGTGGCGGGAGTCGGCGCCGGAGACGGTGAGGGCGATGGCGAAGGCGATGGCGAAGACGATGATGGGGGCCGCAGAAACGGAAGGAGCAGAGGGTGGGAGTGGAGGGAAGGGATCAGAAGAGGCGCGGGAGGGAGGAGCCGTGGACGGGGCGACAAATAGGGAGGGAGATGAGAGAGTGAGGAGAGGGGGGATGGACTGAGGGAGGAGTGAAGTGGCACATCACGTGATAGTGGTGGCAGCAGCGGAGGGGGAGGTGTAGATAATGGCAGTGGTGGTGGCTGTAGAAGAGGTGGTGGGGGTGGACATGATGATAAGGGGGAAAAAAACACAGTACTAGACAAAGGAGCAAACGAGAGAGACAGATGAGAGACGGACGGAGAATGACGATGGAGAAGGAGATTGGGGCCGAAGCCCTACTATGCTGCCACTGGGGGGGGGGGGGCGACCTGGCCGGCTGGCTGGTGGGGACGCCTCTGCTGCTGCTGCTGCTGCTGCTGCTGGGGGCAGCTAGGACCACCGCTGGCCGCTGGCTGCAACAGCTGGTGGCGGGACCGCTGCTGGCCACTGGATGCTGGATGCTGGGTGGTGGCCGCGGCCTGGTGGCCGCTGGCTGCTGGCTAGGGCCGGCGTAGGCGAGGACCGCTGCGTGCTGCTGGCGGGGACGCTGCTGGCGTAGACCGCCGCTGGCTGCTGGTGGGGACCGCTGCTGGCGGGGACCGCTGCTGGCGGGGACCGCTGCTGGCGAGGACCGCTGCTGACTGCTGGCTGCTGGCTGCTGCGCGTCGATGGGCTGGCTGGCTGGCTGGCTGGCTGGCTGGCACCTGCAACACCTAACACTTCGATCGGTACCAGAAGAGCACAGTTCGAAGGGCGGTATTCGACTGAATTACCGCTGAAGATGAATACCGATACACAATTTGGGCTTCTTATCTAGGGACGGAATATACAATCCGTACCTTAAAAAATTGGATTAAAGTTAAGTATTACAGCAACTAGCAGCCTTTTTTTTTAATTTAGTGTTATTTTAAAACCTGTACAAATCAGGTAGGCTGGCAGCGGCGCACTACGCCGCTCTTCAGCCAGAGCGTTACAACAGTATAGGAACGCAGAAGTATAATGAACAAGGTGACGGGCAAAAGAGAGAGGTCACAGAGACACAAAAAAACACGGAGTCTTTCACACATGACGAGAACAACACTGAAAACACGTTGGCACAGCGCACAGAACACTGATGAATCCGACGGCACTAGTGAACGTAATAGTGGGACGGCGGACACCAAAAACACTAAACAACGTCACACACACGAGACACAGAAGGTGATGATCTCTGGCGCGCGAATGTTCACTATGCGTGTGCGAGTCCGGGGACCTGCCAAGAGAGGAGGAGGAGGAAGGGGAGTGGAAGAGCGAGAGGGGAGAGCAGAGATGCCACGGGCAGGGGAGATAGGGGGAAAGGGAGGAAGGGGGAGAGGAAGCCCGGGGGAAGAGGGGGGAGGGAGGGACGGGGAAAAGGAAAAGAAGGGAAAAGAAGAGAAGGGAGGGAGAATGCCGAAAGGAAAAGACACCAGAAGTGGGGGGCAGGGCAGGGTCAAAGTTGATAGGAGGGGCAGATGGCGGGGATGAAGACATCATCAGGGAGAGGGAGCTGGCGGAAGCCACCTTGGGAGAGGGTAAGGAGGGTGGAGAGATGGAGACCGGGCAGGACGTGGGAATACAGGCGCGGCAGCGGGCGGGGGTGGGAGAGGATTGGGGAGACGAGTGGGTGAGGAG